>NC_090448.1:1012372426-1012704093 GCF_031143425.1 Pleurodeles waltl
CTCTCTGGTGTCCCAACAATAGAGCAGTGATGACAAATGTTCTGCGTACCTTAGGGCTAAACTAAACATGGCAGAACAGTGCAATCAATGTACAGTAAACTCCTCACCTCATCATCGAGATCATTCTAGCTAGTTCACTCCAGTATTCTGGATTACAGAATGTGGATTGACTCTAAACTCTTCTCTGTGTTTTATTTTTCATGTGCTGAGCGAGATTTAAATTAGTTTTTAGATGAAAAGCATGGAAGTGAACTGGTTTCCTTGGTGTTTTAGTTTTAGTAATCTAGGACAGTGGTTCCTTTTACTTTTGTGGACTCTCTAATGAACAAATCACCACTGAAATCTGGGTACCTCCACTTAAGCAGTTTCTGGGTGATTTGAACTACAAAATAGTACACAAAACTGCAGAAACAAGTATATACACACACACACATATTCACACTCTGAAATATTTTAATTTGCAAACGAACAACATGAAAATCGAACATTTACTTGGACAATTGAAGCTTTTTTAAAGTTTAGTTTTGTTTATGAAAGATGAAGCGATGTGCTACACCTTTAGCATACCATTTTGACTTTTGTGCTCCTAATGAATGCACACTCTTTCTAATTTCCCGCCCAGTGCTGTTTCAATTGAGGCAATCAATAAGGCCATCAATCACCCTTACTAAATTCAGTGTGCTGTACTTGCACTGTCCCCATGAATCAATATACAGCTACATCTTATTTTTTAGCACACAATTTCAAATTTCTTCATATTTGCAGAGCATTTTAAAACGTTAAGTTATGCTTTTATGTATATGTACTTGATTAATAATCTTGTTTTAATTTCCTGAACTGTTGTGGACCTCCTGAGTAGACCACAGGTTAAGCTTTTAACAGAGCAGTACTTGTATTGCTAATAAAATTATTTATATTGTGCCACATGTATGACAACCTCTCTCTAATCTTCCTCTGAAAGGATGGTGGAGGTGTGAAGTGAGCAGTTGCATATCTGCTATGTGTTCCCATGTGAAATATGATTTTCACTGTCAATGCTTCCTTATTAGCCAACAGCACTTCACATGAAAAATGTTGGATTTGTCACTTCCAATGGAAAATTTAAAAAATACATGATCCTAAAGCAGTGATCTTTGCAACTGTTCTGCTTAGCTTTAAACTAAGCGGGAACAAAGCCAAATAATGCAGCACTCTTAGTCTGAGTAATGAATTTATTAAGTCACTTCCCAGGAGTTAAACAAAAACACACAAAAATATGAGCAAGCATTTAACTTAAATGCAATAAAACTCGTGTGAATACCCAAAATACTCACAGTATTTATACAATGATATGCAGAGAAAAGTGCAATATATCAACAGTATGTGTAGTGAATAGGTATATATGCGTAGTCAAGCTAGACAGTTAAGAATTAAAATGAATCACCACACAAGTTGACTTCTTCATCCTTGCCAACATCAAGTCGAGGAACTCTGGATGGCTGAGGCAGAAGGAGATTTTCCAACATGTGATATTTTACCCAGAACCGTGCGTCCACATTCAGGAGAACTCCTTCTAACTCGGTGCCAAGCCTCCCCACCTTATATACGTTGAACAAACCCATGAGGAAGTTCTGGCAACCTCCCCACCCTTTGTGTAAGTTATGATTCACAGTTTTCCTGGCGCTGACGTTGACATGCTGATGACTGGAGGTGGGTGGGGACCGGCGGTGATTGGCTTGGTGCTCGAAGCAAGCTGGAGCAGGCCGGAGGTGCAGTGGCACGCGGCTGGCTTTCGGCGGTACATCAGCTTGCGGCTCACGGTGATTGCTGCGGCTCTGGGAGAAACATTACCGGATGTCACCGAACAGCCGGGCCGAGCCAGAGCAATTGTGCTGACCACGCTACAGAGCCTTGCCCAACAGATACACAGGGCGGGACTAGCAGCGGAGCGACAACAGGACAACAGGAGTGATAGGAGCCACAATGAGCCGCAACAGGACAACATAACAGGCCAGTGGCTGCGGGGACGGGGAGTGTTTGGGGCTGGGGAAACAGTGCTAAGTGGCTTTAAGGAAAGAGGGAGCTGTGAGGTGTGCACACATGAGGACGTGAGGAGGTGACTTCAGCATTCTCCCGCCCGATTAAGTGAAAGACAAACAGTGAAAGATAAACAGCTATCACACAGCTAATGTGACTAACCAAGTGATTAAGCAACAAAGCAGGAAAAAAACGGGAAAAGAGACATGTGAGCAGAGTAGTAGGCTCCGAGCCTTGGCCACTGCTGGTGGGGCGGAAGCAGCCAGCATTAGGTTGGTGTGGCTTGCCCTCCTAGCCCTGGCTGATTCTGCATGTGCCCCTTAGGACGGTACCACTGTACATTCATACAATGGTAAAGCTGTATCCTGGAGCGTGCTTGTGCCTATCCAGCCTGAGGTATTTGGAGAGGAGAAAGTGAAGGAGAGTGGCAGGGGGTGAGGCGGCTCCCGGATGGTTTAAAAGCAGCAAGCAGTAGTAGAACAGTACAATATTCCAAGGTGTTCAACGTTTTCTTTCTTTTAAGAAAAACTATGCAAAGCTACCCAAAAATCCAACCAAGTACCAACATTAACACAAGTGAGCAGCCTGCCTGGGGTCATATCAGTGCTCCTGGGTTAAGGTGGCTGGCACATGCCTTCTCAGGAGCAGGAGTCAGTACAAGTTGGGTCCCAAGCGAAAGGCTCTGAAGACTAGAAAAGCCTTCAAACATAATTACTTTACAAGAGTGAGGGGTGGGCAGGAGAGGACATTAAACTCCTGGGCGATCAAGATACAGAGACTACTCCTTTGACTCCGATTCTAGAACTCGGTTAACCAACTTTTCCAATGCAAACTGAGCAGACGCAAGATTCTGTTAGTTGCACTACAGGCTCCAGCCTGGATGCTTCAATAATTGGGTAATTGATAGAACTGGCAGATACGGCTTTAGAAGAAAAGAAGCAGTAGTCACCATAATACTCATTATAATAGACCTGGTCTAGACATTAATCCAATGGGAATAGACAGTAGTTCAGAGATAATAGGAATTTCATTCCTGATGGCAATACCTCAGCTGTTGACTGATGGTCATGCGAAACTCTCAAGTAAGAAAAAATTGCTAATAGAGGCAGAGATCCATCAGATAGCGCAGTCGCAGCTAGAAGAATTTCATGAACAAGAGGCCTTTGGTAATAGCCAATCTTACTCTACCCCTCTACAAGGTGTAGGAAGGTAGCCTCTTTCTAGCCTTGTTACCCCCACTTTTGGCCTGTTTGTGAGTATATGTCCGGGTGTTTTTACTGTCTCACTGGGATCCTGCTAGCCAGGGCCCAGTGCTCATAGTGAAAACCCTATGTTGTCAGTGTGTTTGATATGTGTCACTGGGATCCTGCTAGCCAGGACCCCAGTGCTCATATGTTTGTGGCCTATATGTGTTCCCTGTGTGGTGCCTAACTGTATCACTGAGGCTCTGCTAACCAGAACCTCAGCGTTTATGCTCTCTCTGCTTTTAAAAATTGTCACTGCAGGTTAGTGACTAATTTTACCAATTCTCATTGGCAAACTGGAACACCCTTATAATTCCCTTGTATATGGTACCTAGGTACCCAGGGTATTGGGGTTCCAGGAGACCCCTATGGGCTGCAGCATTTCTTTTGCCACCCATAGGGAGCTCAGACAATTCTTACACAGGACTGCCACTGCAGCCTGAGTGAAATAACGTCCACGTTATTTCACAGCCATTTTGTACTGCACATAAGTAACTTATAAATCGCCTATATGTTTAACCCCCATTTGGTGAAGGTTAGGTGCCAAATAACTTAGTGTGTGGGCACCCTGGCACTTTCCAAGGTGCCCCCACATTGTTCAGGGCAAATTCCCAGGACTTTGTGAGTGCGGGGACACCATTACACATGTGCACTACATATAGGTCACTACCTATATGTAGTGTCATAATGGTAACTCCGAACATGGCTATGTAACATTTCTAGGATCTTGGAATTGTCACCCCAATACCATTCTGGTATTGGGGGGAAAATTCCATGCATCCCCGGGTCTCTAGCACAGAACCCGGGTACTGCCAAACTGCCTTTCTGGAGTCTCCACTGCTGCTGCTGCCAACCCCTCAGGCAGGTTTCTGCCCCCCTGGGGTCTGGGCAGCCCAATCCCAGGAAGGCAATACAAAGGATTTCCTCTGAGAGAGGGTGTTACACCCTCTCCCTTTGGAAATAGGTGTGAAGGGCTGGGGAGGAGTAGCCTCCCCAGCCTCTGGAAACGCTTTAATGGGCACAGATGGTGCCCATCTCTGCATAAGTCAGTCTACACCAGTTCAGGGATCCCCAGCCCTGCTCTGGCGTGAAACTGGACCAAGGAAAGGGGAGTGACCGCTCCCCTGACCTGCACCTCCCAGGGGAGGTGCCCAGAGCTCCTCCAGTGTGTCCCAGAAATCTGCCATCTTGGATTCAGAGGTGTTGGGGCACAATGGACTGCTCTGAGTGGCCAGTGGCAGCAGGTGATGTCGGAGACCCCTCCTGATAAGTGCTTACCTCTCTTGGTAGCCAAACCTCCTTTTCTGGCTATTTAGGGTCTCTCCTCTGGACTATTCCTCAGATAACGACTGCAAGAGCTCACCAGAGTTCCTCTGCACTTCCCTCTTCGACCTCTGCCAAGGATCGACTGCTGACTGCTTCAGGACGCCTGCAAAACCGCAACAGTAGCAAGACGACTACCAGCCACATAGTAGCGCCGAATCCTGCCGGCTTTCTCGACTGTTTCCTGGTGATGCATGCTCTGAGGGCTGTCTGCCTTCACACGGCACTGGAAGCCAAGAAGAAATCTCCAGTGGGTCGATGGAATCTTCCCCCTGCCAACGCAGGCACCAAACTTCTGCATCACCGGTCCTCTGGGTCCCCTCTCATCCTGACGAGCGTGGTCCCTGGAATACAGGAGCTGGGTCCAAGTGTCTCCCACAGTCTAGTGGCCCTTCTGTCCAAATTTGGTGGAGGTGTGTCTTTGCCTCCCCACGCCAGACAGCAAACCTGTGTACTGCGTGATTTGCAGCTGCTCCGGCTTCTGTGCACTTCTCCAAGGAATCCTTTGTGCTCAGCCTAGCCTCCTGCAGTGCTCAACCCGCTGAGTTGGACTCCAACGTCATGGGACCCTCCTTTTGTGACTCTGAGTTCACAGATCTAAGTGCCTGTTCCGGTACTTCTGCGGGTGCTGCCTGCTTCTGCGGGGGCTCTCTGAGTTGCTGAGCGCCCCCCCTGTCTCCTCCTCCAAGGGGCGACATCCTGGTCCTTCCTGGTCCCCAGCAGCACCCAAAAACCTCCACCGCGACTCTTGCAGCTAGCAAGGTTTGTTTGAGGTATTTTTGCCTGGAAACACTTCTGCAACATCCAGCGCGCTGTGGGACATCTTCCTTCCAAAGGAGAAGTTCCTAGCCCTTTTCTTTGTTGCAGAATCTTCGGCTTCTTTCACCCGGAGGCAGCCCTTTTGCACCTTCATCCGGGATTTCCTGGGCTCCTGTCTCCCCGGATACTATCGCGACTCTTGGACTTGGTCTCCTTCCTTTACAGGTCCAGGAATCCGTCTTTAGTGTTTTGCTGGTGCTTGTGGTTCTTGCAGAATCCCCTATCACAACTATTGTGTCTTTCTGGGGTAGTTGGGTAACTTTACTCCTACTTTTCAGGGTCTTGGGGTGGGGTATTTTGGACACCCTTACTGTTTTCTTACAGTCTCAGCGACCCTCTACAACTTCCCATAGGCCTGAGGTCCATTCGTGATTCGCATTCCACTTTTGGAGTATATGGTTTGTGTTGCCCCTAGGCCTATGTCAACCTATTGTGATTCTACATTGTTTGCACTACTTTTCTTACTGTTACTTACCTGTTTTGGGTTTGTGTACATATAACTTGTGTATATTACTTACCTTCTAAGTGAGGGTATTCTCTGAGATACTTTTGGCATATTGTCACTAAAATAAAGTACCTTTATTTTTAGTAACTCTGAGTATTGTATTTTCTTATTGATATTGTGCATATGATGTAAGTGGTATAGTAGGAGCTTTGCATGTCTCCTAGTTCAGTCTAAGCTGCTTTGCCATAGCTACCTCTAACAGCCTAAGCTGCTAGAAACACCTCTATTCTACTAATAAGTGATAACTGGACCTAGCACAAGGTGTAAGTACCACAAGGTACCCACTATAAGCCAGGCCAGCCTCCTACACAAGGTGCAAAGGAAGGTCCTCAGGACATGCTCTCATCGCAACTGCATATGGATGCTGGTCATTACGAGAGTCAAGCATGGAAGACCATGGCGGAGAAGCGGAGAACAGGGGTGCCACTAGTGCTGAAACAGCAAAGGAATATTCGCCTTGTAAGGAGAGGGGGGAAGAGGTTAGACCAGACTGTATTATAAACACCATAAACGCCTAACTTTTAGCGCAGTTAAAGCTCTTACCTGGCAGTCGCATAAAATGCAGATCCCTCTGAAGCTAACACACATGTTGGCTCAAAGTGTACTTATGTTGGACACTAAATTGAACTTATTAATCGGAAAGCTAGATAGTTGGGGAAACAGATGGAACGAAGACAATAAGGTGGGGGAGAGTTGTAATGATGAAATAATAGATAAGCTATCGACCCTGCCTGATTTGCTAACAAAACTCATTTATCATTGTAAAACTGCCCATGAAGCAGGCAAGAAGCTGAGCTGCCGAACACCTGAAAAAAAGCTGCAGGACTTAACGCTTATAGAATTAACGGGAAAAGGGGGAATATCTACTTTAACAGAAGACAATGAAAGAGGTAGGACGCCATCTATTACTGCACAACTGATGCTGTCAACTTCTCCAAGCATTGCCGCTGTCCAAGTCGGCATAAATGGACAAGTACCGGAAGCCACTATCAAGCCACTAAGCAGGCCTGACATTGGAAATAACCAACTGACACAACTAACAAAACGACAGAAGAAAAAGTTTAAAAAGTGACTTAAAATTACCAAAAAAAAGGACAGATGGAGCAGCAGTGGGACCGATACAAATACACCCAGTGATACCCATGGACAGCTCGAGATCTATCCAGTTTTCCAGCAGAAACCTTCCTTACTTTTGGTACCCACTCCTTGTCCACAATCATATACTGCATCTAAAACCGTGGAGGAATTGGCCAGTACAGGGGTCATAAACTTCGTAATGCCAATAATGGGGAAAGTGGCTACACTGTTCAGTCATCAGGACCCACAGCAAATGCTGATCAGGCGCTTTTGTATGCTCTGATGGCGCGTCCCAATGCCAAGGGATGCGATAAGTAAATTGATGGCTCATCTTTAATGAGAAAACTAGTACCTTTGCAGACAAAGCGATGGAGACAGCACTTGGTCAGGGATTGCACCCAGAGGCTGAGGGGGGTGAAGGGGAAATGTGGGCTGGTACCCCTAAGAGGGAATCCTCGGTACAGCAGCTGGGAACTGCAGGGATGATGAGCTCCATAGCAGGCAATTCAGCGGGGTCTCTCCAAAACAACACTTCTATAAATAACGGAGGGCCACACATACATAAAATGTGTAATGGGGAGTGTATGATGACAGCCTCCCCGAATCGGCAGCTCATACAGGAAGAAGCGATACCCATATATAATATTAGCTCATTGACGGCACAATCTCAAGGTGTACAAGAGACGACTCCTGCAAATCCACCTATATTGACACAACCTGAGCAAATATGTGATTAACAGGAACATCGGCAAGAAGCAATTCTACCCACGGAGGGAATACCGGCAGACCAGGCGCATGCCCAGAGCAAGGGCCAAACCATTGGCTGCCTGATTATACAAATATTCGGGAATCCACCACTACATACGGATTATTGTATGAGCAGGAACACCACGGGAAGCTAAATACAAACACTACAGATCACCAGAAGAGCTCCATACTGCCTGCAATAATATTTACCCCGCTATGTGCATCACAAGGGCCTTGGGAATCTGTTTGGAAGACATATGGGAGGACTAGCAACCTATGTTAAATTAGATCTAGTTGTCAAGGTGGAGCCCTGGGAGAAATCAACAAATGATGCTCATGGGATAACCATACGTGGCCTGGCCTTTTACTAATAAATCAATGCCGGTATCAATAATAGATGTGTACATTAATCCCAGCCAGGGAAAAAAGCAGGCAAAGGTTAAATCAATCTTATCTTTGTTGAAAGAATCCTTATATGAGCACCCAAATCATGAATATGTGATTGCAGGAGACTTTAATCTTCGTAACCTGGGCCAGGAGGTTGGGCTCCCAGGAGACTCTGTAAGAATGGCTTTCGAAACTTTCCTCAAAGAATTTGACCAGAGAACGACTAATCTCAGTGAAATTGTAGCTGGCACACTCCTACCAACATTTAGAAATATTTCTACATTAGATTACATCTCTTTAAGTACAATATTGTTGGCTAGATTCCCCATTGATAAGGTCACTGATAAACCTAAAAGTGATCACAATCCTGTGGCAATAGAAATTGATTTGGGAGCTGCCAGGCATCATTCCTACAGGGCTACCGGGAAGCAATTATTATCCAGCTTATGTCCCTTGACAAAATGGATTAAATGGGGTACGGCTTGTTCTGCCAAGTATGAACCATGGAAACAGGCCAGTGGCCACCCAAAGCTTGAAACTGGGACAAGCCAGGTCACTGACCAGTGGGGAATTATGGTTAACAAACTCCATGATGCAGTTAATGGCTCCAAGCAGCACCGCCAATTGGGGGCCAAAAGAAGAGAAGTTTTAGCATTGCGGGAATATAAATATAGTAAAAAGGTATGCAGGGCAGACAGAATCGCGATATAGGAAAAATAAAACCCCTGCTGCGGAAGCCCTTAGAAGCCAGGGAAGGAAAGAGTATAAGAAAATAATTTGGAAATTAAAGATAAAGGACACATAAGAGTGCTGGAAACGAATACATGCGTTGATGCTACCAAGAAAAATCTGAGAATTTCGGGACTATTTCAACACTCTGCTACATACATCTGCCAGCAAAATTAGTGCGGTTTCTACCTGTGGTTGGGAAAGCCATGTAGAAAAACTTTGTGGATCGAGAATATGTAGATGCTCATGGCACCATGGGGCTGCAACATGTATTAGACGGTCTTGACAACACATCGCTAAATGTCACTGCCAAATCAATGCAAGTCGTACTTGACAGTATTTTGCGTGATGGGGCTCCAGGACCAAACGGTCCTTCAGGGAGCATCTTCAGAGACAACCATGATTTTTGGGCTGAGCCTTTGACTATTTTATTAATGATTGTCTACATTTTTCTGTTTTCCGGGAGGCCTGGAAAGGGTTACTTTTGCACCCAATTCACACAAAAAAGGGGATATTACCTGACCCGAAAATTATAGGTTGATAGCACTATTGGACGTGGATGGTAAGGCCTTTGCAAAGGTGCTCCTACAACAGCTTGAAAATTGGATCACTGAAAATCATATTATAGCTATATACCAGACTGGCTTTAGATTCTGCTCTTCTACTTTAGACAATATACTTGCCCTTTCATACCTAGGTCAGAAAGCACAGAAGTCTCCATCCCAGCCTTTTTTTACCTGCTTCATTGCTTATAGTGCGGCTTTTGATGGTTTTGGACACCATATTCTTTGGAAGAAATTAGCTGCTTGGGGGTTACCCAGAAAGTTGCTGGCATCTATAACTGCGCGTAACTCTGACATGTGGGTGTAATTAAGATATCTCAAACACACACAACAAAGAAAATCTACCCTAACAGAGGTTTAAAGCAAGGCTGTGTCATTTCCCCCACTCTTTTCAATCTTTATATGGCCGATTTGGGTGCGGAGTTGCTCAAAGGAAATACATTTCCCCCGAAACTGGGTCAGACTGTGCTCTCCGTAATCCAGTATGCTGACGATTTGGACCTGCTTGCTCAGACTCGGATAGGGTTGAAAAGGTGCTTGGGTATATGACACTGTTATAATGAAAATAATGCATTACGGGCAAATGCAGCTAAAACAAAAGTTTTAATTTTTAGCCACCAAGCTAAAAAAACATCAAATAGACTGGAGCCTTGCCCCACTAAAAATAAAGATGCAAACTAAATATAACTACCTCGGAGTTTGGATATCAAACTTTGGTGAATACCTCATATCAGGTAGCGGCACTGGAGGCAAAAGTGGAGAGAATTACTTATGCCCTATCCAAACTTTATCATCAGCTTAAATCTCCAACCTCAGAGGCAATGAGGAGAGTCATTAAGGCAAAACCATTACCAACAATTTCCTATGGGAACCTTTCATATTCCGGTAGGCTTACTGCATTGCTTGAGAACTGCCAGGTGAAAGCCTCTAAAAAGATATTCCAGATTCCTAGATCCACAAGGCACGCAGAGATACGCCTGGAATTTGTCCTAGTAAGGATGGATATGGAATGTAAGATTGATGTAATCAAGTTTTATCATCGTGTTTCCAGGACCAACACTGATTGTTTGAGGGGGTACTTGAAAGTAAGTAATATTTTCAATAATTGGGCCATCCAGCTTAGGAGTGCTGAGTAATCTCTCTATTTGGCTCCTTCCTATGCATCAGACCCTCTTATAACGATGACTGTGTTAAAAAATACTTTTAAAGCTTGGGGTGCGATCCTCAAGGGAAAGTGATATTGCTAGCATCAGGAAAATCAGTGGCGCTGAGGGTCTAGCAGAGTCACATGCGACCATAAATGGCCAACAATATATGAAAACCGCATTGGGAGCTTGCGCTTTTCAGAGTATTTTGCAGATGCAGATTTTAACTCTCCCGGCTTGGACTACAAATGCCATTGGAATTCCCTGCATGGCTACCAGAAAGAATGTACCTTGTGCAAATATCATACTGAATTAATAATCCATCTGGTATGCTGCTGGCATCAGTAAGACGCCTACTACTAAAACCCTTATTTTTGAAACTTGGCCTGGGAACATGTAAAGAGGCACGAAATTTTTCCCCAGAGCCGGCAAAGCTCTACAGGATGCACATGGTCAGCAAAAGCTAGCTACTGGCAGGGGCAGCTTGGCCTGAAAAGGTACCTCGTAACTAAAATGACAGCTACCTTCACGCTAACTCTCTATTTTGTCTAGGACGGTACTGTTCACTGCATTCTAACACTTTTGCTGTAAACAACATACATGAATGCTGGTCATTTAGATGACCTGTATCCGTGTATACCAGGAGGATGAACACAAACGTTGTTGTGCAGTACTCCCGCATTTTTGTGCCTACATCAATTTTACGCTTTAGCAATGAGGATATGTGTCTGGGTTTTGAGTCTTAAAATCTACTACTCTTTCTTTGCACATTTGCATTATCTTATTTTAAGAGGATGAATGAAAGACAATATGTAATACTTATGCACTTTACCTATCTATTTTAGGTGGACATTCATAAGATGGTATGCACTTTTAATCAAATCTATGTTTAGACTCCTATGTCAGTGTGCAGTAAGATAGTGCCTGATAGTCATAGTACCTCCTTAATTTAGGGAATTGATTTGAAATATAGCATACACTACCATGTACTTTATTGGCCTATTCTAGGCAGATGACTTGAGAGATGGCAAGAACTGTTTATGCATTGAAAGATAGCATGCATTGCCTGTGTATTTTATTTGCCTATCCCAGGTGGATAACTTGAAAGATGCAAAGAACTGTTTATGCATTTGCAACATGCCAATCTACAATAAGAAAGTGCCTAATAGAATTATAGTACCTTCTTAAATTAGGGAAATGAATTGGAAGATAGCGTGCATTACTTACCCACTTTATTGGCCTATCCCGGGTGGATGACTTGAAGGATGGAAAGAACTGTTTATGCATCTGCACTGTCACTCTTTTCAATGATTTTAGGTTTCTATGACAGTGCATATCGACGCACCTTGTCTTAACATTTCGTGCTAGTGGGATTGTCGAGGTTTATATTCTATAGGAGGTAGCTGATTTCTGGCACTTTGCTAATATTGCAGTATGTTCTCTCTCGATGGTACCACATTTGTTTGTCTTTTTCCATCGACTGTTGATAAGTTAGCTACATCAAGATGTGGGGTACTCTTGACTGTTCACACATAGGCATGGGG
Organism: Pleurodeles waltl; assembly: GCF_031143425.1. Classification (NCBI taxonomy): domain Eukaryota; kingdom Metazoa; phylum Chordata; class Amphibia; order Caudata; family Salamandridae; genus Pleurodeles; species Pleurodeles waltl. The sequence goes on from NC_090448.1 coordinate 1,012,384,526, forward strand.
ATATATGGTGATTTAAAAAAATGTTTTATTCTGTTCTATCTGTGCAATATAGTGTGTTTATATATAGGTAGAAATGAGTTTTGATGCTGGAAAGTATTTTTAAAGTTTACTCGTGCAATGATTTTAAGTAATCATGCAATAAATTTGCTACTATATTCGTAGTCAATCTAGATAATTAAGAATTAAAATGCATCACCAAAGGGATTGACTTCTTCATCCTTGCCATCATCAAGCCGAAGAGCCCTGGATGGCTAAGCAGGGGTGTGGAATTTATTAAAATATCTACTTGTCCACGGGACAGGTTGCTTCTCAAATCTACTTGTCCTGTAAAAAGATCTACTTGTCCCTTTGGTGCCATGTAGTGTGGCGCCAAATTATGGCAGCAATCTCATTATGTAAGAGCTCTAATAATAGCCTCTCTGATTATGTCAGGGCTACTACCATAGTAGGGCTTGAATACTTGCAGTTTCAATCCCTACTGTAGCAATTTCCTTATTTTTCCACCTTTCTGCAGATCTGCATACTGGGGCTGGAGGAAGCAGTGAGCAATAGTTTCAGGGCTGGAATGCCTTTGAGTCTGCAAACCTACTAACCTGCATGTTTCAAAGATTTTCACCAGCTTCTCTCTAATATTTTCCCATAATAAGAAAGGTTGGACATTTACTCCTGACAATGGCAGAATTAGAACTTCTTCCAGAGTTGGGAAGAAAGTGGATGGAGGGAAAATGAACTTGCAAATGCTCAATAGATGTTCACATCAGCAAATCTACACATGCATATTTACCCATGCTAAAATACATTTCACAAATATTTTATAGGGGTACGACATATACCATGGGTGCACTTTTGTGACTTTCTTTAAGAATTTGGGGCCACATGTAGGTAGGTTCAGATTTGCGACCCGCAAATTGCGAGTCGCAAATCCGAATGTAGGATGGTGTCCCTGACACCATCTGTGATTCGCAAGGGTTTTCGCAAATGCACACCTCAGGAATAATCATGAGGTGGGTCGCAATTTGCGACCCCCTTGCGAATGGCGGCCTCACAGGGATGGTGGCCTGCTGGAGACAGCAGACCACCATGTCTGTGACTGCTTTTCAATAAAGCAGTTTTTTTTTTGTAACGCAGCCCGTTTTCCTTAGCCTCTTAGCTGCTGGGCCTTTTCCCCCCCAGTGCTGAGCCCTTTTTTGGCTATTTGGGGTAGTTCGCGCTTAGGGCTTCATAACTTTGTGTCCACATAAGCTAACCACGCCAAATTTGCGTCCTTTTTTTCCAACATCCTAGGGATTCTAATGGTACCCAGAGTTGGTGGTTTCCCCTGGAGGAGACCAAGAAAATAGCCAAAATACAGTGAAAATTTTGTTTTTTCCAAAAAAATGGGAAAAAAGGGCTGCCGAAGAAGGCTAGTGGTTTTTTCCCTGAAAATGCCATCAACCAAGGGTTTCTGGTGCTGAAATCACTATCTTCCCACCTTTCAGGAACGGGCAGACTTGAATCAGAAAACCGAATTTTTCAACACAAATTTGGCATTTTACTGGGACATACCCCATTTCTACTATATTTGGTGCTTTCAGCCTCCTTCCAGTTAGTGACAGGAATGGGTGTGAAACCAATGCTGGATCCCGGAATGCTAAACATTTCTGAAAACTAGACAAAATTCTGAATTCAGCAAGGGGTCATTTGTGTAGATCCTACAAGGTTTTCCTACAGAAAATAACAGCTGAAATAAAAAAATATTGAAATTGAGCTGAAAACAACAGCCATTTTTCTTTATGTTTTACTCTGTAACTTTTTCCTGCGATGTCAGATTTCTGAAAGCAATATACCGTTTTGTCTGCTGGACTCTTCTGGTTGCAGGGATATAAAGGGCTTGTAGGTTCATCAAGAACCCTAGGTACCCAGAGCCAATAAATAAGCTGCACCCTGCAGTTGGTTTTCATTCTATACTGGGTATACAGCAATTCATTTGCTGAAATATGAAGAGTGAAAAAGAGGTATCAAGAAAACCTTTGCATTTCCAAAATGGGATCAAGATAAGGTTTTGAGGAGCAGTGGTTATTTGCACATCGCTGAATTCCGAGGTGCCCATACTAGCATGTGAATTGCAGGGCATTTCTCAAATAGACGTCTTTTTTACACACTCTCTTATATTTGGAAGGAAAAAATGTAGAGAAAGAGAAGGGGCAATAACACTTGTTTTGCTATTCTGTGTTCCCCCAAGTCTCCCGATAAAAATGATACCTCACTTGTGTGGGTAGGCCTAGTGCCCGCGACAGGAAATGCCCCAAAACACAACATGGACACATCCTATTTTTTTTATAGAAAACACAGCTGTTTTTTCCAAAGTGCCTACCTGTAGATTTTGGCCTCTAGCTCAGCCGGCACATAGGGAAACCTACCAAACCTGTGCATTTCTGAAAACTAGAGACCTAGGGGAATCCAAGGAGGGGTGACTTGCGGGGCTCGGACCAGGTTCTGTTACCCAGAATCCTTTGCAAACCTCAAAAAGTGGCTAAAAAAACAAGTTTTCCTCAGATTTCGGTGACAGAAAGTTCTGGAATCTGAGAGGAGCCACAAATTTCCTTCCACCCGGCGTTCCCCCAAGTCTCCCGATAAAAATGATACCTCACTTTTGTGGGTAGGCCTAGCGCCCGCGACAGGAAACGCCCCAAAGCGCAACGTGGACACATCAAAATTTTTGGAAGAAAACAGAGGTGTTTTTTGAGAAGTGCCTACCTGTAGATTTTGGCCTCTAGCTCAGCCGGCACCTAGGGAAACCTACCGAACCTGTGCATTTCTGAAAACTAGAGACCTAGGGCAATCCAAGGAGGGGTGACTCGCGGGGCTCGGACCAGGTTCTGTTACCCAGAATCCTTTGCAAACCTCAAAAAGTGGCTAAAAAAACAAGTTTTCCTCAGATTTCGGTGACAGAAAGTTCTGGAATCTGAGAGGAGCCACAAATTTCCTTCCACCCGGCGTTCCCCCAAGTCTCCCGATAAAAATGATACCTCACTTGTGTGGGTAGGCCTAGCGCCCGCGACAGGAAACGCCCCAAAGCGCAACGTGGACACATCAAAATTTTTGGAAGAAAACAGAGGTGTTTTTTGAGAAGTGCCTACCTGTAGATTTTGGCCTCTAGCTCAGCCGGCACCTAGGGAAACCTACCGAACCTGTGCATTTCTGAAAACTAGAGACCTAGGGCAATACAAGGAGGGGTGACTCGCGGGGCTCGGACCAGGTTCTGTTACCCAGAATCCTTTGCAAACCTCAAAAAGTGGCTAAAAAAACAAGTTTTCCTCAGATTTCGGTGACAGAAAGTTCTGGAATCTGAGAGGAGCCACAAATTTCCTTCCACCCGGCGTTCCCCCAAGTCTCCCGATAAAAATGATACCTCACTTGTGTGGGTAGGCCTAGCGCCCACGACAGGAAACGCCCCAAAGCGCAACGTGGACACATAAATTTTTTTGGAAGAAAACAGAGGTGTTTTTTGAGAAGTGCCTGCCTGTAGATTTTGGCCTCTAGCTCAGCCGGCACCTAGGGAAACCTACCAAACCTGTGCATTTCTGAAAACTAGAGACCTAGGGCAATACAAGGAGGGGTGACTCGCGGGGCTCGGACCAGGTTCTGTTACCCAGAATCCTTTGCAAACCTCAAAAAGTGGCTAAAAAAACAAGTTTTCCTCAGATTTCGGTGACAGAAAGTTCTGGAATCTGAGAGGAGCCACAAATTTCCTTCCACCCGGCGTTCCCCCAAGTCTCCCGATAAAAATGATACCTCACTTGTGTGGGTAGGCCTAGCGCCCGCGACAGGAAACGCCCCAAAGCGCAACGTGGACACATCAAAATTTTGGGAAGAAAACAGAGGTGTTTTTTGAGAAGTGCCTACCTGTAGATTTTGGCCTCTAGCTCAGCCGGCACCTAGGGAAACCTACCAAACCTGTGCATTTCTGAAAACTAGAGACCTAGGGCAATACAAGGAGGGGTGACTCGCGGGGCTCGGACCAGGTTCTGTTACCCAGAATCCTTTGCAAACCTCAAAAAGTGGCTAAAAAAACAAGTTTTCCTCAGATTTCGGTGACAGAAAGTTCTGGAATCTGAGAGGAGCCACAAATTTCCTTCCACCCGGCGTTCCCCTAAGTCTCCCGATAAAAATGATACCTCACTTGTGTGGGTAGGCCTAGCGCCCGCGACAGGAAATGCCCCAAAACAGAACGTGGACACATCACATTTTTTCATAGAAAACAGTGCCTACCTGTGGATTTTGGCCTCTAGCTCAGCCGGCACCTGGGGAAACCTAGCAAACCAGCACATTTTTGTAAACTAGAAACCCAGGGGAATCCAAGATGAGGTGACTTGTGGGGCTCGGACCAGGTTCTGTTACCCAGAATCCTTTGCAAACCTCAAAATGTGGCTAAAATACCACGTTTTCCACACATTTCGGTGACAGAAAGTTCTGGAATCTGAGGGGAGCCACAAATTTCCTTCCACCCAGCGTTCCCCCAAGTCTCCCGATAAATATGATACCTCACTTGTGTGGTTAGGCCTGGTGCCTGCGATAGGAATAGATCACACAACGGTCAATGTTGGTCCTTACGTGAGGCAGCTGTTGACCCTGGGGTGATCCATTCCTGACACAGGCACTAGGTGTAGGCACTCAAGTGGGGTAGTGTTTTTATCAGGACAGGTGAGGAGTCACTGGGTGGTAGGAATGTTGTGGATCCCAGCATATTCCTGTAGTTTGTGTGACAGAAATGCGAGAAAAATAGAGTTTTTTCTCAACATTTCAGCTTTGCAGGGTATTCTGGGTAAGAAAACTTTGGGGAATCCACACAAGTCACACCTCTGTGGACTCCCCCGAATGTCTAGTTTCCAGAAATGTTTGGGTTTAGTGTGTTTCTCTATATGGCCGCCGAATCCAGGACCAAAAACACAGGTGCCTGCCTTACAAAACCAGTTTGTTTTGCCATAGACAATTTTGATGTCTCCACAATATGATTTGGGTGGTGGAATTTGGGGCTGAACTAAATTGGTGAGCTCCCAAGAGAGCACTCTCTCTCTGCTTGCCGCCGCATTCACCTGCTCTCTGGGTTGGCCTAACCCACTATTACCCAGTTGCACGAACAGCTTGCGAAGGGACAGCAGGACTGTCCTCATCACCTCCCTCATAATGTACTGGAAGAGGAGTTTTCGAATGGGACTCCTCTGACTGAAAAATCACTCCCAGAGTCTGCGCCATTGTCCTATCCCTCAGATGCTGCCTCAGTATCTGATGTCTCAGTCTCTGATCCTATGTCAGAGCGGTCCTCTATAACCCGAGTGCAGGCAGCAGTCATCCATCAAGATGCCATCTCTGCTATTGGCTAAACTGTTGCTCTAAAACACTAGCCTACGTAGACAGTCACAAAATCGATGGTGTGTGTGAGATACGTGCAACAGTAGAGGCCACCTTACCTGCGCTTCTTCCCTCAATCAGCACGTACTTTCAAGACACTCAAAAAACACCTTGTCACATACCATTCGTCACAGTCTTTAGCACCTCCTGCGCCCAGTCCAACAATCATTATTGGTGCTCCCACTCCCTCCTCCTCGGATTCCCTCATTACCACCCAGCAAAAGTGCCCTTCATCTCTCCGTAGACTTTACTAATGTACTCAGCTATTTACATAAAATACAGATGTGCTCTTTGCAGTAGCCATATAAACCTTCTGCACTTCTTTATGGCACTAAAACTGCCACTAGACAAGTCGGACCCTTTTCCCCCCAGGGAAACCACACACATATTGACAAAAGTGATGTATATATGACAGCCAACCACCTGAAACTCAACTCAAGCAAAACCGAAATAATCCTCTTTGGCCCTCACCAAAAAAACCTGGGACCCCCCATGGTGGCCCACCACGCTAGGCCCTGCACCCACCCCCGCCAACTACGCACGCAACCTCAGCATCATCCTAGACTCCTCCCTCTCTATGACCCAACAAATCAACGCTCTTACCTCCTCATGCTTCAACAAACTCCGTATACTGAAAAACATTCAAATGGATCCCCACAGAGACCAGAAAAACTGTCACTCACGCACTCATCAGCAGCAGGCTTGATTACAGAAACGCCCTCTACGCCGGCACCACTCTAAAACTCAAGTGCAAACTACACGCATCCAGAACTCAGCAGCACGACTCATCCTCGACCTCCACCGACACGAACACATCTCTCCACACCTCAAATCCCTCCACTGGCTCCCCATTGACAAAAGGATCACCTTCAAGATCCTCATCCTCACACACAAATCACTCCACAACACAGGCCCTGCCTACCTCCACGAGAGTCACCTTCCACACCCCCACACGAAACGTCCGTTCAGCTGACCTCTCTCTCGCCTCTGACCCCCGCATCAAACACACCACCACCGGGGCAGATCCTTCTCCTACATTGCACCCAAAACATGGAACGCACTCACAACCCACATTCGCAAGACCCAAAACCTACTTCTTTTCAGGAAGGGCCTCAAAACCTGGCTTTTTGAACAGTGAACCTCCTAGCCCCTTTCCCTCCCCCCCCGTCCCCCCCCCCCAGCGCCTTGAGACCCTCACAGGTGAGTAGCGCGCTTTATAAATCTCTTTGATACAGATCTACCTATATATATATATATATAAATATATATCTACATAGATATATCTATAGATATATCCATGTACCTAGATATATCTATCTACATAGATATATATATATAGATATATACATATATTTTTTTTTAGTTGTTGTATGGTTTCCTTGGGGGCCAAAATGGCCCCCAGGGAAACCCTACAACATCTAAAAAAAAAAATTGCCCCCACAGGGGGTCACCCTGCCCACGGGCGACCCCCTGTCATTTCATTTTTTTTTTTTTTTTATTTTTTGTAAAAAAAAATCCCCTGGGGGGGGGGGGGGGGCGCGATCGCGCCGCCCCCCCTCCCCAGGGGGCACCTACCTTTTTATTTTTTTAGGAAAATTATCCGGGGGGGGGCGGCCCGTTTTCCGGGGGGGGGGGGCTGCCCCCCAAAAGTGAAATCCCTGGTGTCTAGTGGGGTTTCCTGGCCCCCGATCGCAGCTGTGCTGCGATCGGGGGCCAGGAAACCGTTTCAGAAGGCCTCATAAGAAAGGGGAGACTCTCCCCTTTCTTACGAGGCCTTCTGAAACTGTTTCTGGCCCCCGATCGCAGCACAGCTGCGATCGGGGGCCAGAAACAGTTTCAGAAGGCCTCGTAAGAAAGGGGAGAGTCTCCCCTTTCTTACGAGGCCTTTTCAAAATGTTTCCTGACCCCCCCCGATCGCAGCTGTGCTGCGATCGGGGGAGCCAGGAAACCTGAAAGTGTTTCCTGGCCCCCGATCGCAGCACAGCTGCGACCGGGGGCCAGGAAACACTTTCAGGAAGGCCTCGTAAGAAAGGGGAGTGTCTCCCCTTTCTTACGAGGCCTTCCTGAAAGTGTTTCCTGGCCCCCGATCGCAGCTGTGCTGCGATCGGGGGCCAGGAAACACTTTCAGGAAGGTCTCGTAAGAAAGGGGAGACTCTCCCCTTTCTTACGAGGCCTTCCCGAACGTGAAAAAGGCCGTTTTCCCCATGAAAGCAGGAAGCGGCCGCAAGGCTGCTTCCTGCTTTCATGGGGAAAACACCTTTGCAACGTCAGCGCGCCTCGCGGCGCGCTGACGTCACAAAGGGGCGGGTGGGGGGCGGGGGGAGACACGGTAGCTTCCGTGTCTCCCGGGGGGGGAAAAAAAATAAAAAATAAATCCTCGGGTGCGACGCACACGAGGATTTATTAATGCCCTTCCTGGTGTCGGCCACTGGTCGTGACCCGCACCAGGGAGGGTGTGTGGGCGTCGGCCAGTGGCCGACGCCCGCATTTAACGGGTAAAATGAAAACGAGATGCATTACAAAAACGAAAAATTAAACGTTTTCGTTTCATTTTTTCAGAGCAGGCAGTGGTCCACAGGACAATGGGGAAGGGGTTCCAGGGGGACCCCTTCCCTTTTGTGAAAGTGTTAGCACCCATTTCAAATGGGTGCAAACTGCGATTAGTTTGCGCCCGCGTTCGCAAAACAATCCTACATTGCACTGCAAGTCGCAATTAGGAAGGGAACACCCCTTCCTAATTGCGAGTCGCAAACCCGTTTTGCGTTTCGGTAACCAGGTTACTGAATCGCAAAACTGGGTTTGTGCATAGCAATGTGCTTTTTGCACGTCGCAAACAGCGAAAGTCACTGTTTGCGACATGCAAAAAGCTACCTACATGTGGGTCTTGGTCCCTAATTAGGTCTGGTGTTAACAAAGACATTTTGTTTTTATTAAACTTCTATTTCTCTCTCTTTCGGCTGGCTTTACTGTGAGTGATCGCATTCTTCTCTTCCACAAGGAGCATATTGTCAGGAACTACAGTGGCAATCAGTGACGTAACGAAACTGGAGGGTCCCCTTTGCAAAGAACATGGAGGAGCCCCCTCTCCAGACTCACTCAGGACAGGTGCTGTGCTGAAGGGGCCCCTGGAAGGCGGCTGCGGGGCCTTTGTTATGCCACTGGTGGCAACGTGTGCTTTTAGAGTTCAAAAACGTTTTGGTTTTTTTTTTGCCAGTGTTTGTTACAATGTTGAGGGCCTGGTAGCTCCCACAACAATAAAGTGTTACAAAAGCCATGTCAAAACAAGACACGCATTGATGAAACTAAAAGACTTATAAAAATATGTCAGATCAGTTGGCTTTGTCAGTGTTTGTTTATTTTCATGCTTCCCATAATCGTGTTGAAAATGGTTACACTGATTTTCCATTAGAAATATTTTTGGGAAATACTAGCATGCATCAAAACATTTTACTAAATGACACTTCATTTGCATCTAATCAGAGAGCATTCTGGAAGCATTATACTTAGCCTCATAGCCTAAACGTTTCAAACATGTGTACACGTTTTTTTTTTTTTGTACTGGAACCAACGTCAGTAGTGAAGTGTGACCTTAAAACATTTATTTACAGCACTCACCCTAATAATGAAGGTTTTCAAATAATGAACCATAAATACAAGTTCGAACAGCATTATCTTTTGGAAACACATTACCTCAACTGCAGAGAGTTCCACTCTCTGTAAACAGGCAGCCAAAGGGTTTGTGCTGCAGAGGGTTGGGCCTACTTGTCCCAAGGACAAAGTAAACATAAAAACTTGTTGCCCTTGACCCCAAACAAGATGTCCCGGGCATCGGGCGATAGGAATTCCACATCCCTGGCTAAGGCAGTAGTAGATCTTCCACCATGGGATATTTTACCCTGAACCGTGCGTCCACGTTCAGGAGAACTCCTTCTAACTCGGTGCCAAGCCGCCCCACCTTTTATACCTTAAACAAACTCATGAGAAAGGTTCTGGCAGCCTCCCATCGCTTTGCGTAAGTTACGAAATTCAAGTGCTGGCTGTGCTCGCTCTGTTTCGAAAACACGCAAAGGAACGGGCCCTGCCCTGATGCGCATTCCAGAGGCAGAGGAGCAGTACTTTTCCATAGTGAAGACATTGAAACCATTCCCAGGCTGAGACCCTCTCATTATGTCTACGTCCACATCCCCCATGTTATGTTCCTACATGGTTTAACCCGGTGCTGGTGAGAAGAAGCATGAACACGTTCAGTGTAGAAAACAAGCTTTGTGATAAAATACCTGCACCACGGATGTGATGGCTTCTGAAGCTAAGCTAGGCACAAAATGGAGTCAGTGGTCAAGATAGAGCTGGTGGTTAAATACAGATTGCATTACAGCAACAAAAAGGATGATAGATGGAGTACTGAAACTTTTTAAACACTCACTACAAGTCACAAATCCGGGTTTAACCCATGTTTTTTTTGCTCACCATGTCACCCTGGTTCGACCCAGCCCTATGCAAATCAGTCTTGACCCTGCTACCCATGGGAACAGTCCATTTGTCACACATGAAAGGAACCACACATTGGTGCAAAAATAAAGGTACTTTATTACAGGAACACCAAACTAGATTATTATAGGAAAACCCATTCTGAAGGTAAGTACACACAAAATATACACAGGTAAGTATTAGGAAATAGCACAAAAAAATAGCAAGGGCCAAATGGGGGGGTAAACCATATACTAAATTAGTGGAATGCAAGAATGGGTTTCCCACCAGAGGATGTGGAGTATTTGGCCAAGGGCTGGGAGAGAGTGGAACACCAAGAGGTAAGTATCTAGAAGACCTCCAGAGACCAGGAGAGCAGTTGTAATTGACCTGGTCGTCCTATAGGCTAATATGGGGACTCATAAATTGAATATTGCAAGAACAGGACAAGGCAGTTGGAACACAATGGTGGATTCCAGATGAAAAGGACCTGCAAAAGAAGGGGACTGAGTCCAGTCCACGCAGGAGTATCCACGTGGGACAGAAGGCGATGCCCACCCTTTTGTGGGTGAAGATCCAGGTCGATGGTAGTGGATGAAGTCCAGCTGCGGAGTCCAGGAGCTTCAAAGGAGTCCCTGAATGCACCTAGGAGCTGTCCCTCGACGGTCGCCTGATTGCAGACAGGTCAGTGGTCTTAAGGACCACCAACAAGCAAATGCAACTGGAGCTGTTGGAGGTTTGCAGAGCTGAAGAGGACCAGCATGGTCCTGGGGGCTCAATCCTTGAAGGGAAGTCTGGGCTGACCCTCAGAAGACAGGAGAGCCAGCAGAAGTAGCCTGAACCCCCACGAGCAATCCGCTGGCAGCAGGCACAGTAAGTTGCAGAGAGGCTTAGGCAGCACACCTGAATAGGAGTTTCACGTCCCTGGAGCAGCAGAGAGGAGACTGTCCTTGCAGAGATAGAGTGCTGGGGTACTTGGATCGTGAAGATCCCTCAAGGCAGGAGTCAACAAGCCGTGGTTGCTACAACAGTCGCGGTGCACAGGGATTCTGTCCTAGAGGAAGAGGCAAGGGCTCACCGTCTCCCAAGTTGGACAGAAGGCATAGAGGACCCAGAGGACCCATCAGAACCACCACTTGTGTTGGAGAATCTTCGCAGATCCAGAGGACAGCTGATCCCAGCAGCCAGACGTCATTGCCTTAGTTGCCTGCAGATGCAGGGGAGTGACTCCTTCACTTGAAGGGAGATTCCTTCTTGCTTTTGGTGTAGCTGAAGTCTTGCTGATCCCAGAGGATGCACAGCCATGAAAATATTGCAAGTTGTTGACAGGAGCCGGGGAAACAATGTTGCAAGCAGAGGTCAACTCGGTGGTGCAGTCTTGTCCGTGTCCTGTGAAGTCCAGCAGTGGTTCCGGTGGCCAGGAGCAGAAAAGGTTGTTGCAGAGGGGTCCTGGTGGAGTCTTGCATGCCGAGTCTGGGGAACCACCCTCAAGGGAGTTCCTAAATAACCCCAAAAAGAGGCTTGGTCACTTTTCAAAGTGACCACCTATCAGAGGGGGTGTCTGACATCATCTGCTTAACCTGATCTATCAGATGCTTCCAGGGGCCTCTGCCCATCTTTGTTTCAAGATGGCAGAATCAAGTGGCCACCAGTGGGAGCTCTGGGCACCACCCCTGGGATGGTGATGGACAGGGGAGTGGTCAATCCCCTTTCCTTTGTGCAGTTTTAAGCAAGAGCAGGGACTGGGGTCCCTGGACTAGTGCAAACAGGATTATGCAAGGAGGGCACCAAATGTGCCCTTCAAAGCAAGCCTGTGGTGTGGGGAGGCTACCCCTCTCCAGCCTTGTAACACCTGTTTCCAAGGGAGAGGAGGTTGCACCCCTCTCCCACAGGAAATCCTTTGTTCCGCCTTCCCCTGCTTGAGCTGATCAAGCAGCAGGAGGGCAGAATCCTGTCTGAGGGGCTGCATCAGCGTGGGCTGCTCGCAGACCCTGGAAGGAGCAATACTGTGGGGTCCTTTAAGGAGCCCCCAGAGTGCATGGAATCATGCCACCAATACTGGCATCATGATTGGCTTATGAGTCTGACATGTTTGATACCAAACATGCCTAGGTTTGGAGTTACCATTATGTAGCTGGACCATAGGTAGTGACCTATGGCCAGTACATAGCTAAAATGTCTTCCCCCACTTATGAAGTCCAGGGAACCTGAACTGGAGTTCGTAGGGGTACCTCTGCTCCTGCAGGGGTACCCACACATGCACACAGGGACCTGCACCCTTTAGCCCATGGTGGGCCCCTGGTGTACCAATGCCCTGGGTTCCTAAGTACCATGTAGTAGGGACTTACAGGGGTACACCAGTATGTCAATTGTGGGATGGAAAGGATACCAAGACAGCCACATTTAGAGAAGAGAGCACAATAACTGGGGTCCTGGTTATCAGGATGCCAGTGAAAATAGTCTAAGCACACTGACAACAGGCAAAAAGTGGGGGGTAACCATGTCAGAAAGGGGGACTTTTCTACATATGATAACTGTTGGAAATAAATTCCTTTGTGTATAAAGGGGTCTGAAGTTTTTTTGATTTTCATGGCATTCTTTGCAGGCAGTGATTTGACTGACTACAGCTGACTGACTTGATCCCAACACTGCTACATCATGTCTATATGTTTTCAAAAACTTGGCAAATTGAAAAAAAAAAAGCATTTTCCTACTTAAAAGAAAACTATTTCAAGCTTGCGATTCTGGTAACTTTATTATGTTAATGGACCTGTAGAAGCCTACAGTCATCTTTTTATGTAGTGCTGAAATATCTGATGGCGCGCAAGAAGGATCCCCCAAGTGGAGGGCACAGAGGAGTTTACTGTGAGAGGCATATTGAGGGTTCTTAGGGTGAAACGTGGTAAAGGGGCTGTGGAGAATAGACAGCCAGAGCCATTTGAATGGGTAGCTAGCCCCAATAATTCACAATAATGACAAAATATGTAGGTTGGAAATAACAAAAAACAAACGGCAAATGTTAAAAATACCATGATTGAACAAAATGTTTTGACGTTTTTAAGGTATTATTTAAAATAAGTAACAACTCTGTTAGTACGCTTCCGCTGTTGGCATTTGAAACCCACGCCTCTGCTAGTAAGCCCAATTCTGAAATCCTGGCCTGCAGTTATGGTGCCCTACCCTCGGCCACTAATGTTTCCCCGCTTGGCAGGAGGGATCCCCGGTGCCCTGTGTAGAGGTGGCTGGAGGACAGGCTGAGAAGAGACTATGTATCCCCCCTCTTTTTCTGAAAAAAATTTGTAAGGCACCGCCTCTTTCCCTTATGAATGAATAAAAAACAAGATAAAATAGTAAAACGAGAAGGCCTCTTCTTTAGCTTCATGCGTGGTGGGCCTCTCTGCTGCAGATTCCAAAGCTCCTTCATCTATGGACTTAGGGTCTGATTACGACCTTGGTGGATGGGATACTCCATCACAAACGTGACAGATATCCCACCTGCCGTATTACAAGTTCTGTTATGTCCTATGGAACTTGTAAAACGGCGGGCCGGATATCCGTCACGTCTGTGACAGAGTATCCCACCTGCTAAGGTCATAATCAGGCCCTTAGTGCTGAGTGAAGAATACAAAGGATGGATCCTTGGCAAAGAAAATAATTATTCCTACTGTTCTTCAGTGATGCATCTTCACACTCCTGTCTTTAGTTTGTACCTGAGAAATAGTTTTGAGTTTTTTTCCAGCTAGATTTGGTTCACACCATATGTTTGCATTAATGTAGGCTGATGGCACAGGAGTTTGTGATTGAGCTCAGTTTGGATTGCAACAGCCTTTGAATAAGCTAAAAATTACTGAAAGTGAATATAATCAAAGTAATTAAGTAAAACCCGAGATCATGGAGTTAGGAAACAAATGAACTAAGAAGCTGTTTAAACTTCTGGAAACATGCCTTTGCAATAGTAGCACTCTTTTGTTACCTGGGAATCACGTTGTTGGAATACCTTACATTTTAAAGTCATGTTTCAGCTCAAGCTCAAAACAGCCTATAAAATAGTGAATGGAACATATGTTCTGTTGAGAAGGTATATTATTCGTATTATTTAAAGCCTATGAAGCAAAAGCGGGCCCATTTACCAGTTGCAGAGTCCCGCTATAGACCATTGGGAACCTTGTATGGAAGGCGTTTGTAGAGGGTTCCCAGTAAGTCAATGGATTTATGGAATACCATGCCAGTATCACATTCACAGTATGGAACAGAGTTGGAGACTTTATACATAATGATTATTTGTATTTGTCAAGGATTTAAAAGATAAAGCCCCTAATTTGCTGAAGGACATAATGGACCTTTACTTACTTGGAATAAACTTGCCTTGTTAACGTGAGACCTTTAATTTCCTTGATTATTTTTTTCAGGAAACTATTTCCAATGTATGTTTGAAATATCTAATGCAGTAATGCTGTTGAAACTTTTTCTGGAGTCTGATATTCCTATATTCAAAACGAATTATTTGCTTAAGCTAGTAGGTGGTGTTTTTTTGTAAGTACTGCTAATGGGCTTTTGAGCCAGGTCCAGGAAGTCCATTCTAACCACTGAACATTTTTTTTAGTTGATCATCAAGTATCACTGAGGAAATGGTCCCTTGGTCTAACAATTTTCTGTGCATGGTGTGTCCCAAGAAAACATTGCATATAAAGTGAGCCTGTCGCTTCTATTTATGCATTATGCAAAAATTATGGAAACAGACACATACTCCATTACTCCAGTTCATGAAATAAACTAAACATCTATGCGGATGAATGCTGTTGACTTGTTTTATTATTGCTTAATGTCCTTTATGAAGCTTTGGAATTTTGAAGTAAATCACATGAGTAACACTGAATTTGTTTGTTGATAATAAATTATTTATTGTACATGTTAAATTTATGCAAGGTTCTTAAAGTAAGACTACAACAAAACATAGAATCTCTTTACGAGAAAATAAGTGTAATGCAGGAGTAGTTTCCCTCTATTCTAAAGGAAATAGGCCACCTTTCGTTTATGGGGTGGAGAAGAGCAGAATCATTGACATAAAGGAGTGTTTATATAAAGAAGCTGTTTAGTATTTATAATTATGAACATCTATCTTTCAAACCTCATGCTTAGTGTTATTTAGTTTGTTATACATCAGAATTTCATTATTTTTGGTAAGTTATTTGATTCTTTATTCTTTATTCCCCACATTATTTTAAATAGAGCTTACTTTTTCGTTGATCTAAAGATTATTAAATTCTTAAAGGGAAACAGGCAAGCACAGCTGCCCTGGGGATTATGAGTCCCTGACCGCCAACCTGGCCACGGCAGTAAACACCGCCATGGAAAGGCTGGCAGTAAGGGGGACTTGGGGTGCCCCTGGGGCCCCTGCACTGCCCATGCACCTGGCATGGGCAGTGCAGGGGTCCCCAGGCACAGGCCCATCGTGCATTTCACTGCCCAAATTTCGGACTACAGCACCCACTGCACATCAGCATTGCCGCCGGCTCTATTATGAGCCAGCAGCAATGTTGATGTAACTTTTCCGCTGGGCACTGTTACTGTCCGCTGGCCCAGCGGAAAAGTCCAAATAGGGAGGCAGAAATACCACCAGCACTGGCCGTATACTGGCACCTGCAGCTTCAGCGGGTTTCTGTGAAGACCGCCAAAGTTGTAATGAGGGCCTTTGTTTTAATCAAAGACATACACCATGGGTGTACTTTTGTGATTTTAAGAATTCAGCCCCTAATTAGGTCAACAGTAAACCAAGACATTTTGTTTTTATCAAAATTCTATTTCTCTCTCTCTATTCATCTATCGGCAGGCTTTAATGTGAGTGATCGCATTCTGCTCTTCCACAAGGAGCATATTGGCACAAAAAGTAGTTTTGCAAAGTGCGAGGACTACTGTGGCAATGTGTGCTTTTAAGACCAAAATGTTTTGTGCTTTTTGGCAATGTTTATTACAATGGCAAGGGCCTGGCAGCTCTCACAGCAGTAAAGTGTTACAAAACCCATGTAAAAACAAAACAACCATTGACAAAACCAAAAGACTGACCACCAATGTTGGATTGGTTGGCTTTGGCAGAGCTTGTTTATTTTCATGTTTTCTAATATCGTGTTTAAAATGGTTAAGCTGATTTTCCATTATGAGTGGGTTTCTTTTTTAAATACTAGCATATATCAACGCATTTTAGCAAATGATGCTTCAAAGAAAAAGCACCTAAAATGTCACAGTAATTTAGCAAAACTTTTTTTCCTATGTGCATTTTTTTCTGAACATTTTATTTTGAAAGCAAAGAATCATCAATCTTGACTCTAAGTTTCTGCAAACATTTGTATCTTAAACCGAGCTTTCTGGCTGCATTATACAGAGCCTCTTATTGTTAAACTTTCAAATGTATGGGTACACATTTTTTACTGGAACAACTGTCAGTAGTGAAGTGTGACCTTCCAACGTTTATTTAGAGTGCTGATCCTGATAATAAAGGCTTTGCAATAATTAACCAAAAATACAAGTTCAAACAGCATTAACATATGGACACAAATATTACCTCCACTGCAGACACTTTTCTTCCCTGTAAACTGGCAGCCAACGGGTTTGTGCTGCAGGGGGTTTGGCCTACTTGTCTCAAGGACAAAATAAACATGAGAACTTGTTGTCCTTGACCCCAAACAATAGGTCGGTCGTGGGAGTCTGGCTGTAGGAATTCAGAACCCCTGCTGGAAGGATTGCATGAGTCAAAATGATTGCCCTCCAAAGGCTTCTCTGTGTTTTGCCCGGCATTCCACTAGTTATTCTGCAGTCATTTTTCAATAAACTCAAAACAACACTGTGGAAATATCTATAGTTGGGTAAGGGTAAATGCGCACAGGCCACTTATGATTGAGGATTAGGCATGGCAGATATGCCATTATATTACTGGTCAGCTCACCTTACAGTCATTAACGAATGGATGTTTGAGAAGCACGACAACCTTGCTTGCTAGCTTGCTTCTAAGATACTAACCCCTCACAGTTCCTATATTAATCGGAACAATGTAAACATCTTCCGAGCGACACAGCACTGACACTAACTGCATGGCGCAAAGCCTTGTACCAAATCTGGTGGTAAAAACAACCTACTTTTGAGACCCCTTTATGCTCGGAAATTGATTTTAGCAGTGGAGCAATTAATTTAAAGCGTAGGACTACATAGGGATTTCAAAGTTGAGAAATAAAAGAAGCTGTTCACACATTCACGTAAATAATACCACATGCACAAATCTTAATTTTGTTTAGATTTCTCCAACTGTCATACACTTTAATTACCACTAGAGGCTGGGTTGGTAAAGCGCCTTCCCCCTAGAATTCAGAACTTTCAGACAGTGGAGCATCCGGTCAAGGGATGCATTTTGATAGTGTACTGCTCCATGGTCATCAACACACCAGATCCTGTGACTCAGTTAAAAGCCAACTGGGAAGTAGATATTGAAACACTAGATGATGATGAGTGAAGAGAAGCTAAGATAGTCCCTAAATTTTGACAATCTCCTCTTGTCTTAGGCTCATTCAGTTGAAGCCCTTAGAATTTACTATACACCTGAGCGACTGGAATATAATTGCAGGTTTCTCCGCAAGTTATACTAGATGCCTTGTGGTGAGGGGTAGCCTAAAGCACATAGTGTGGAACTTCCCCTATATCCAAGGTTACTGGAGGGCAGTCCAGCAGTGTCTTGTTGAAATAATGGGTTGACCTGACACCCAGGGTTGCACTGCTGGGAGTTATGGAGGAGATGGATGGAGTCAATCAGTGATTTCTAAAGCGCAGCTAATCACCCGCAGGATAACACCTGAGCAGCACAGCGTGGGATTCCTAGTCGCCAAATGGGACACTGCTAAAAAATGGAGAGCTAAGGGTGCCTTCACAACTCATGAATGGAAGCAAGGCATGGATAGAGGCTCCACTCAAAAAATGGCTTGCATGACCAGGGGAGTCCAGCAGAATTAAAAAAAAGGTATAGTAGAAGTGAGGGACACAATGTAGGTCCATGACACCTCAAAGCGGAGGTGTGTTCTGTTTCTGTATGCAATGCTGAAATGTATCAAGACATAATACTTTTTATGTACAATTTTATGCTAAGTCCATGCTGTTATATTGTCTTCTTGCCTCGGAACACAAGTTTTTTTGGAAAAAAGCGTGAATTGACTAATGTCTGAAAGCGCATACAATAATGAAAATTTGAAAAGTCCTAATTAGTCGTCTAACGGAGGATCTCCGGGGAGAACAAGGCGCCTTTGTAAAGAAGGATGACTGACGGTGAGAGGGTCCCGGTTCTGGAGTATGGTTTATAAACACTGCAAGTTGGTAAGGGCATGCTTGATATGCAAAAAGGAGAGTTCACATTCTATAGTTATTGTTGGTGTGAAGATTTAAGACCTAAAAGAAGAGAAGAGGTTGGAGGTTTTGGGACTGATTTTAGAAAAGAACAGTTTTAAACCCTTTTTTGTAAGTAATCATATAATTTCAGAATGCAAGTGCGCAGATGGAGACTCGGGATGGTTAGAATTTAAATTGAGGCACATGATTGTGTCAGAACCTCTTTTGAAGAGCCACAGTGCAAGCAGGAGCTGCTGGACCCAACTGTGGGCCTTGAGGCCATTTATTCCTGATGTTCCAGGGCCTGGCCTACTATGGGTCCTGAGCAGCTGTGCTAAATGCTACCCCTTCAGCACTTGACTCTCAGTGGTAGCGCAGGTCAAACAGTCCAAGGCTTCTCAATGTGTGTGGGGTTTGGGATGTGCATAGGTGTACATAGGCACAAGACTCAAAATGTATCCAGCAACCGAATAATTGAATGTCCGGCCTTGCTTTTATGACAAAAGTAGTATTTGTATACAAACACAAACTGAATTACGGCACACACAAGCGATATACATAGTCTTTGTAAGACTAGCTCTCTAGGGTCTTGGCAAGGTCCTAAGTCCCACTCCCTTGTCTACAGATGGAGATTAGCCCCCATCTGTGTGACAGAACAGTCAATTTAGGCGATTCTTAGAAGTCCCACAATGGATTTTTAGAAGCTTAAGTGTCCCAGCTCATGGCTCTATTAGTCGGAGCAAGTCTCCCCCCACCTGTCCTGTACCCCCCCCTAACTCAGTGGCCCAGCAGTCAGCCTTACGAGCTCCTACTGGTCCTGCAATACAAAAGACCTCAGGAGTGTGCAGCAGTCTGACTTTGTGGTAGACTGGCGTGGAAGCTGGCAAAGGGATGTAGTCTTGTTGCTGTGGCAAGGAAGCTGAGCATCCACGACTCTCCTCCAGAGATGCAGTAAGTTCTTCCGATTCCGACAATTGGTCTTGAGCTATTACCCTGTATCCAATGCTCAAGTTGGTGCACAGGTCAGAACCGCAGCACTTCATGGTTGCACACTGCTCCTGGGTAACATCCCTCATTCTTTGCAGCGGTGCACTATAGTGACTGTGCTTGCTCTTCACCTGGTCGGCAACTTGGGTGACAAACCGACAAATGGCCTGATTGGTACCGCAATGCTTATCCTCATTTAGGCCCCTTTTGGCATACGGAGTTGCCGACTTAGGCAGCTCACGGGCAGATGGTCCGATTGATGAGGCAGCGCTAATCTTCATGTGGGCCCCCTTTGGCATAAGGGCTAACTGACTTAGACAGTACATGGGTGGACAGCTTGATTGGTGCAGCAGTTCTTGTCTGGACTGTGAACCTAACACTTCAACTCAAAAGAATCCCTTTGGACCTTGCGGCTTCCAGGCACTCTCCTCCTTTTTCCTCACTGCAGGGTGCTCTGGTCTCAACAGACAGACAGATGTTGGTGCTCCGAGGCTAGTGGTCGCGATTGTCCTGGGCGAAGCCGGAATGGCTATTAGAACATTCTATTCACGAGGGTAGAATGTTCTAAATTATAGAGAGGAGAGGGAAAAACATAAAAATGGGGGTTAGTGATGAGTATATCGAGTATTAAGTCTCATATAAACACAATAAGTATACATGAGTAAATGTAGGCATACTAAACTTAACTCTACATATATGTATACATACACTACATCCACTTACTTCAAGGTAAATGGATGTGGAATAGAAGAATACTGAAATTAGCCTTTACAGTATATATACTTAATCCAAAATATTTTGTTTGTCAATATTTTTGCTGTTATTTTTGTAGCACATTATTTCTGTAGTCTATATTTTGATACCCAGACATGATGGGACTGTAATTATCCAGAGCAGCAAGCCTAGTAGTGAGTTTTATAAGAAGTGGATTGGCCTGACCTAACTAAAAAGCTGAAGTGAGTAAGGAAGCGAATGCTGTATTCGGCTAATTAAGCAAACAGTGGGATTTAAGTTTTTAGTTTAGTTGTGCCTACGGCAAATTAGAGTGAAAGAGGCATGACTTTAGCATAGGGATTCCACACTTGCTGGTTTTCGCACCATTGCACCTTTCATGGAAGCTGGGGGTTGTTATTCAAATATATCTAGCATTTAGTTTTCAGTGAGCTCACAACAATGAGCTTGAACTGGTAAGCTGAGGGTTTTCACCTCTACTTCCACGCTCTATAGAGTGCCAACATCTCCACCTTGGAGATACAATGTCAGGACTGTGACACGCTTCACTGTATGCCTGCTGCCTTAATCTAAAGGATGTCTTACTTTGATTTTAGTAGGTACAGAAGTATACCTCTGCACGTAATTCCAGATGCATTGCTTCTTGGTCTCTACAGCAAGATGTCGGTGTTTTGCCCGTGAAGGAGCTTAAGTGCTAGACGACTAATACTGTGCAGTTCAGTGATACGGCAATTAGAAGAATGTGCAGAAATATTTATATATTAAGTTGTCACCGAGTAATGACCCCCCACCCAGGAGACTGATATAAACCATTCTTTGTAACGGTATTCAATTTAGCACCCTCATAACAAGGCATGCTGCCTTGAAAATAGTGTGTAATTCTCGTATTTTTAAATACTGCCTCCAAAAAATGTTTCCAGACACAGGTTTTCTTTTAGACTCAAATTAGCCTGCTATACCACTCTAAAATAATCCCTCAACTGCATAGATTTAAAAAGATATGTTTAGGCTGTCTAGAGCTCTCTTGGATATGGGAACAAGATATCATTGCATCACCCTGGAAACACTGCTAGAGATGTATATTGGTTGATCTTCATATTTATTCATTTATTTTTATTTTTGCAGTTTTTCTATTGCACGAACTTGGCCCAAAGACTTTGGAGCGCTTTACATGAGCATCCGATTACATTACACAAATTCAGATTTGTTTTTGAGGCATGGGGAGACTAAGTGATTTGTCCAAAATCGGTAGATTTTGAGCCAATGCCGGACATTAAAACGTGGTCTCTAGTTCCAAGGTCAGCAGCTTTAGCTTTTAGGCCACATCTCCTCTTAAGCGCACACTAAGTTATTACTGTCAGAAAAACTGAATTAACCTGACAAGATTTTTATCAGATTCCGAAAATTACATTTGTGTGTGTTAGGAGTTGCAGTTAGAGTGAGTCCATAGACCAGTAAAACGATGCATATACAATGTATATAAATGGAGGGAGTAACAGTTAGCACCTCTAATACAGCCATAAAACATGTTGCTATAAAAACTATTATGAGTCAGTGTTTAATTACAAAGCAAAGGTGTGATGATCAGTAACGATTCTACATGATGAGCGTATCCCTCCAGTCACTCCTTTGCTTCCTCAGTAGACCTTCGAGTTTCAGTATGTCTGACTGACCGAGCACAGCCTCTCCTGAGTTGACCTGAATCTTCCCTTTTGGGGATTGAGGAGAAGTGGGAAGGAGAGATGTAGACAATGGCCCTTAAGAGGAGGCCATATGGATCCTTTACTCACTACGTAGAGCTAAAAAGAGACGCAGGCAGTACTGGGTACATCATAAAAGCCTGCTTGGTGTACAGCATCCACTGCTTGTGCTGGGAGTTTAATAACTGCAAGACTTCAATGAAAATGTGTCCTACCTATTTGGCTTCTTTCACCTAAAGTTGTGCTTTGACAAAATTTGCATTTGGGTTGCTTTCTGTTGCCAAGTTTCACAGCGTGGTGAATTATCATTGTCGTGCTGTGTGTCACTTTAACATGATGTGTTTTTCTAGGGGCACGAATCTGGACATTAGGGCAGCGAGACAGAGAAACCAAATGGATGCAGATAACTACAAACACTGAAGCAGGGAGAAATCATACAGAACTACCCAATAAACCCACTGAAAAAAATCTTTCCAGCTCTCTTCTCTTTACCTCTCCTCCCCCAAGTAGCCCCTTTATGAGGCTCCCTAGGACACCCTACAGTAGACAAAAATCACTCTCTCAGAGAATATGAGACATTTTGTTTCTTGCTTGGAAATCCTGCTCATGAGCTGCTCACCTCAAGACCTGCCTTTAAGGACTCCCATCACCTTCTCTCCCTGATCGGCCTATTCTTCTTAGCTCTGTCACTCAGACCTTGAGCTATCTCTGCTTCACCTTCCTCTCTCCTCTTTTTTTTTAGTCCCGACTCTGTCCATCACCTCTAACGTGAGGTACACAGTCCAATACTCAAAACAAACTAAAGAGCGGACAGCAGCAAGATGCTTTGTTTATAGTAGATGCTGCATTTTGTAAATGCTGCATACCATATCTTAACCTTCAACTAAAACTGTCAGAGTGGTACCTTCTACTCCTATTCCTATCTGACGCTCCTGAACAGGACTCTAAAATGAAAAATGCAATTATTTTGCTTCACTGGGCCGAATCGTTGATTGACGAGGGCACACAGGTGAATGTGTACAGGTGCGAGCTTTGCCATTGCATCATTGGAACCCATTGGAGCATGGTGTTCTGTTTTTATGGAGGTGTGCCATGCCATTTTGAAACAGTGTTTATTGCTGTGGACACTTTGGGTGCCCACTTCCCTCCTTATTGAGCAGCACCTACATCTCTGCCAGAGCGAGTGGCAGCTTCACATGGTGTCAGCTCTTGTCCAGTGGCGTAGCCTGGGGAGTGCAGGGGGGGCCGGCCGCACCGGGCGCAACATCTGGGGGGGGGGGGGGTGCGCTCACGAGTGCTAAAATCCACGGGTTAGGGGGCGCAAATTACTTGCCTTGCTCCGGGTGCTGACAACCCACGCTACGCCACTGCTCTTGTCGCCCTTGCTTTGGTCCCAAGCATCAATACCAGCACAGGGTTCAGCCAACCCAAGTGCAGAGGCAGTAGAGTTAAGGAGGGACCAACTGATTGCGTATGGGTGAGTATCCTTGCAAATAGGATGATCTTCTCTGAAATACTGTACCACGCCATCTTAAGTGCAGCATCATAAAGAGAGTTTTTAAAAATGCTCATCAGAGAGAGATCTGCTTCTCAAGTGAATTGTCCTTTGCATACAAATCAAACCTTCTCATATTGCATCCTCAGTTGTAGACATTCTTTTCTCTACGCAGTCGTCTCGGATTGATGCAATCACAAAGTCCTGTACTGATGCTGAATTAATAGTACCTGCTGGCTCTATAACTACCTGTAGGAAGGGTTCTGTGTGCAGCCCAGTCGATTACATTATAATGTTTTGCTTAGTTTAATTAATTAATATATGTACACCAGAATTGAAAAGTGTGTATTTGAGACTAAAATATGTATATTTTCAGAACGTATAAGCTGATGTTTGGAGAAAAAAGGTTGCATTTCCAAATAGATTTAAAACTGATATTTAAATGATAAATCATGCAGCGTTGGGGAGTTACTAATATTATCAACTTGGTGCCAGGGGCATTGCAGCTGTTATGTATTACCCAAATAGTCGTGTATCACCACCTGCTGCCAGATGCTAAAACAACTTTTCTGGATAGGCAAAGTGCCCACTCCAGGTTAATCAGCTACTGCTTCTCTTCTCAGTTCTCTGAAATGTTTCTGAATGTTTCTAGTTCTTCAACTGTTCCCCACGGCAACATGACCTTGGTATTGAAAACACGAAATAAAAATTAATGAAATTTGCAACGGACATTGATCTATTAATTTGTTACATGGTATTGCATGGACATAGACTTCAGAATAGTCAAGCAATTTTACAGGTATGTACGAAATGATGTTCTATTTGAATTAAAATTACATTTTTCTCTTTAATCCTTTTCTTCTAGTTTTCTTTCTCAGTATCCTTTATTCGGGACTTGCCTTGCTATTTTCTTTGTGTTCAACTCATAAAGGAGGTTCCATAAATCAATACTTGCTTGTAATTCTAGGATATCTTGATTAAATTCACAAATAACCGCTGCATCTCATAAATGCTATGAGAGTGGATTCAACGAAAATATTTAAGGTCTTTAGTCTTTGTGTGTCAAAATAAACGTAGGCTAGCTGTCACTTGCCTTACCGGTGTCCTAGGGCATCCAGACTCCCTCAGGATGGTGTTCAATACTTCTCTTACTGGAAAACGCTTCCTTCTAGGATTTCATTTATTTCTGTTTTCCAGCAAAGAGGGAGAATAGTATGAAGGGATAAAGACAGACTAGTTGTCTTTTTAATGTACTTTTTAGTCTAGTTTGGCTTGAAATGTTCTTTCAGACAGACATGTAACATTTTTTGCGGAGAGATATTTCCCTTTGTAAAAAGTGTCCTGTGGTCCCGCATGTAGACGGAGGTATTTTCTGTTTTTGTATTTAATGGAAACATCGATGATTTTTTTTTTTTTTTAAGGTGGATGTTCCAGGGCAGGGTTTAGAAATAATTCGCCTTTAAAATAATTTTACGTGATATAATGAACAGTTTCTTCAGACTGCCTTTGACTTTTCATGCAAGAATTGCAATATTCATTCTCGGCTTGGCCTTCCTTCTCCTGTGAGTGCATTAGTAAAGCTATTTTTTTCCTTTTTTTATAGGCTGTGGCGTTACTCCCCGAAGATCTCAGACCTGGTCCTGACCTTCATGGAGTCTCCTGGGAAATGGTGATATGTGCTGCTTTTGTTGGAGTCTTTACTGTTTCCTTGTTTCTGTGCCAAGCCAGTAAAGCAGTAAGTATTTTTAAGCAGTGTGTCTGAAATAAGATGGGAAACTTGCAAAAAATGTGATTTATTTGATTACGTAGAGTAATGTTGAACTGACAGTCGATCATACTGCGCACTTTGATCCACAGATCAGCACCTAACTCAGGCTCTTCTCTACTCACAAATGGAGGAACGTGTACTAGTTTTTATTCCTGCAAGGGCAGAGTTACACATGATTAGCTCTTGCCAATTTGTTGAGTGTAACTGAGGGAGTAATCCTAATTAGCTAGTTCAGCTTTGAGGGGTAAAGATATGTTGAAGGATTGCCGTCCTGCAGAGCCGGACTGGGAACCCAAAGCAGTCCTATCAAAATTTGTCAGGCCAGCCCCTGCATGGTTCTTAGCGAGCGAGCCTGACCCATGCAAAGGGGGTTCTCAAACCAGTAATATTTGGGGAAAAATTGCAAAAATGATGCATCTTACAACGCATTGTTTTATTATTTATTCAAACCGCCGGCCTCTGCAGAGGTAAAAGGGAGCAAAAAGAACATACTGAATAATGTCACTCCATTGTCGTCTGTTTTGTAAGGTGAGTACGTTGGTGTTTATTCACCTTGATGTGCATATATCAGGTAATACTTTAAAACGGAGCCCATTTGTGAGTTTATAGCCTGAGATGGTGAGTACGTGTTTGTTTGTGAGTACTTATTTACCTATTCAGCAAGATGTGTACTTTTGTGCTTATTTACCGTGAGGTGCAAGCATCTGAATTATGCCCACATCAGGTGAGTACATGTGTGTGTTTTCAGTGAGAAGGTGAGTGTATGCATATTCTGCCAAGAGGACCTTGCTGCGCTCCCCTCTCCATGATGTGTCACTCCACCTGCTGTTCTCACAATCTTCACTCAGAGTGAGATACTCTCTAGCCCCCTCACAGTCTCTTAAGGAATATCTGTGGTGATATCAGAGTTTTAGGCGACCACTAACACAGTCAGAGAAGGAGGGTCTATTGATTGTGACATCAGAGTTTGGGAAGTTTCTGACATCTGGGGTTATAATCCCGCCTTCCAGACCCTCACAGTCTCACAAGGAGGATCTGTTGTGAGAAAAGGGGTGGGGGAGTTTCTAATACCTGAGGAAAGGACCGCCCTCCAGCCCCTCACAATCTCAGAAGGAGAGTCTGTCAATGGTAACCTTGGATGGTGACATCAGGGGGGCCCATCCGTCAGTCCCTCTGGTTCACTCGTGGGCTTTTAAAAAGAGGGAAGCCCCTGCACTGATACCAGCTCATGAGGGGATTGAGGCAGACAAATTTACAGTGAGTACGGATGTCTGACGGAACTGCTTACCGTGCGTAGGGTGCACAGAGTGGGCGGTAGTTGAAGAGCTTTGGAAAACAAAATTCTCAAAACTGCTTCGTTCAGTTCAAGGTGTGCTCTTTATTTATAAATCATCCTTTTTTTTATTCCATAAGTTATCCATCCGTCCTTCATCCTCTCTAGCCCATCCATTAATGCATCCATTCATCTATTCCTTTACATTGGAGACTATTGAGTCTCCAAAGAGGTTGAATTGAGGTTTTTGTAGAGAGTGATCCTACTGAAATCAGGAGAAGCTATTAATTTTCTGGAGTGCGAAGAAATTATGGGGTGGATGACCCCATTTAATTGTATGGGAAACATATGGCTTGTTGGTAAGGTGAACGATATTTCAAAGTGGGTGATGTCTTTCTAGCCAGTGTTATTTGAAAAGTGTGCCATCCATCCATCGTCAAGTAACCCTGGGTAGAAAGCACTGTGCTCTTAGGTACACTGCCGTAGCTCTCAGTTAATTTGGAGCACCCAGAGGAGGAAGTCCTACTCTTCTAGGTGCTGCATGGTTTCTTCAGGTCATTGCTGCTGACTTTGCACACAGTTGCATGGACACTTGCAGCCCAGTGCAAAGGAAAGGGACCATGCCACACTTCCTGCCGTTTAACCAGTTTTATTAGCTTAGCTTGCTGCCATTCTTCACCAAAAAAGCTAGATGTTGGCCATTGCCCCTAAGCATAGCATCCTCACCACATGACCCATGATCTCATTCAAATGAGAGAATGTCTTTGTCGGTGTGTCCCTGCATCATCTTACAGACACATCCCATAGCAAAAAGACTCTCGAACGAGTAAAAGGTGCCCAAGCTGGAGGTGTCTAATTATCATAAACCCATAGGATGTCATTTAGAAAGGTGTTCGGAACGTCCTACTGTCAAGCTAACGCATCTACCAAAGACCTCTTTTCAGTTTCCTGTTGAAGGGTCCCAGATGCAAAACAAATGCCCATGCTTCACTGAACAAATGAGTTCTGAAGAGCTGAATTAGCCAGACGAAAATCCTAAAGCCCAGCGAAACTCAAGCACTACAAAACTCTGAACTCAGCATACAAGGAAGTGATGCTAAAACTCAGATACTTTAAAATCACTTGTTAAATTAAAAAAAAAGCCTGTCTGCCGTGCTCCATACCGTCCATTTCAAAGCATGTTGGTGGTAGCAAAGTAAGCCATCAGTTGCCAGGACCATCAAATAATGCAACAAAATCTCAACCTCAGCATCTTACGTGTAGGCATCTTAGCTTCAGCCATTTAGCACTTCACAAAGCCACAAAGCCATCCTGGCATGTAAAAGTAGTTCCACCTACGGGTCTGTTATCGGCTGGTATGTGGGGCAAGAGTACAGTGGCGCTGCAAAATCCATCTTAGAACAACCAGAATGTGTATTCAAACCTGGTTACCCTTTTAGGTGATCAAAAGAGAAGAACACAATAGTGGCAATAGCCATTCCTCTTAAAAGCACTTCTTTGAAGCAAATCTTGCTGTTTCACATTGTTTTTGCATATATTAAATCAGTCCACATGTTCTGTAGGTTATCTGAGGCTTTACTAGTGATAAAGTAGGTGAGGTCGCCTGCACCCTGAAAGGTTTCAGGTTTATTTGACTTCAGCTGTTATTAAAACGTAGCAACGCGTTTCTTTATAACTTTAAACAAATTTTCAATAATTGATCTTTGCTAGGAATTCATGCATTTTTTTAACAACTGCGCCCTGATTATGAGTACCCAGGAGGGTGTGGTTGTATTTGCCTTCAACAATAAATTAAGACATCTTGGAGAGTGGAAATTATTGATCGGGATTTATGTAGCCCCTCTTATACGTTTTCCCCTAATAATGGGGTATAATCTTCGGATTTTGGTGCTTTCCACACTAAAATCTGCATGTCTCGATATGTTTGTCTGCTGAAGTTTAACAGCAGAAACTTCAAGGGTGCAGACTTTATCACACCCGATAATTGTCCGTTGTAAAACTGTGATCCTTGCACAAAATGGATTTTTGCAACGGATAATATTATCGAAGTCCTAGTGTCTGTAGTGCAGCCATAAATTCTCCTGTTTTCATTATTATTTTTTCTTATGTTTTCTGTGCAAACTCAATACAGTCGGAACGTACCTCCCAAATTACGTGTGCTGTGGTTGGCATCTGATGTTCTCATGCTGAGCCACTACTGCCAAATGTGGGGGCCCACAGTGGAAGAGGCTCTGTAGAACCCTCTATGGGGTGGTGAATATTGGGGTGTAGTGAGCACACACAACGCTGTTACTTTTCCTTTTAAATTGCTATTAACCACGGACACTGTGGAGTTCACATTACTACCAGGCTTTGGCTCAGTTTCTCTCAATTCTAGTAGCTGACAGGAAAGGAGGGGTATTAGGATTTCAATCAATCATAGCATTTGTAAAGCATAGCACTATTCCCCGTAAGGGTATCTGGGTGCTGTGTCTCAGTCGAAAAGCCACTTAATGAGTCTCCTTCTGAAGTCCACTAGGGAGGGAGCTGTTTGGAGGTAGAGGGGCAGGCTGTTCCAGGACTTGGCTGCTGTGAAGGAGAAGAAGCAGCCCCCGCTGCGATAAATGCAGGGGGCGGGGAGGCGAGGTTTAGCAAGGCAGAGCGTAGTTGTCTTGCTGGAACGTAAAAGCTCAGTAGATGGTTGATATAGGACGGCTCTAGGTTGTGGAGAACCTTGTATGCGAGTGTGAGAATTTTAAATTGCCAACTATTCTGGACTGGGAGCCAGTGGAAGTTCCTGAGGTGTGGGGTACAGCTTGAGTGCTTGTGGAGGTTGACGATGAGTCTGGCTGCGGTGTTCTGTAGAGTCTGGAGTATATTAAGTAGCTGGGAAGACACTCTTGCATAGAGAGC
Organism: Pleurodeles waltl; assembly: GCF_031143425.1. Lineage (NCBI taxonomy): Eukaryota > Metazoa > Chordata > Amphibia > Caudata > Salamandridae > Pleurodeles > Pleurodeles waltl. Next base: position 1,012,413,595 of record NC_090448.1, read on the forward strand.
GTTGCCATAGCGGAGGCGGCTGGTGACCGGGGAGTGTGTGACTGTCGTTCTGGTGTTGGTAGGGACCCTTTTCAAGATTCTGATGAGCATATGGAGGATTTAGGAGCAGGAGGAGGCAACTGAATTTACTTGTTGATTACTGGACAGTTGGCAGTCGAGGATGACGCCGAGGTTTCTTTTGTGGTCTGATGGAGAGGGCATTGTTCTGAGTTCTGCTGGCCAACAGCTGTGGTCCCATACAGAGGTGTTCGTTCCAGAGATCAGGGCTTCCGTTTTGTCAGTGTTTAGATTGAGGCAGCTGTTTTTCATCCGTGTTGCTATGTTGGTCATGGCATTTAGAAGTTGGCTTTGGCATTGTGGGCGTCTGCGGTGGCTAAGAGGATTAGTTGAGTGTCATTGGTGTAAGAGACTTTATTGAGTCCGTAGGATATGACAGTGTCTGCCAGGAGGTGATATAGATGTTGAACAGAGTTGGGCTGAGGGAGGATCCTTGAGGTACACCACAGGTGATGTTCTTGGGTGTAGAAGGGAAGGGAGGAAGGCGGATGCTCTGCTTGCGGCCTGAGAGGAAAGAAACAACCCACTTAAGAGCATTTTGTTGAATGCCTATGTTGTGGAGTCTGTTGAGGAGAGTGTAGTGGGAGACTGTATCAAACGTTGCGGAGAGGTCCAAAAGGATCAGAGATGCCGACTTTCCTCAGTCGATGAGGAGCCTAGTGTCAACTGTGGCAGCAATCAGTGCAGTCTCTGTGCTGTGGTTGACCTGGAATCCAGATTGTGAAATGTCGAGAAGGTGGTTTTGTTTGAGGTAGTCGGTGAGATGTTGGTTGATGGCTTTCTCGAGCACTTTAATGTCATTGGGATCAGTGGAGGGTTTCTTTAGGATGGGTCTGATCTCTGTGTGCCTCTATTCATCCAGGAAGGTTGCCATGGTGATGGAGGTGTTGAGGATGCATGTTAATTCCGTTCTTATAGTGTTGGCTTTGAGGTTGAAAAGCCGGTGGGGGCACGGGTTGGTGCCCTGGAGGGGATGGATGACATGATGGCTGCGGTGGTCAGTGGGGTAATCGAGGACCAGGAAGACATTGTGTGGCTGGTGTTCGCTGCTTGAGAGATATTGTCTAAGCTGGTGGAGGGTCGAGATAGTTGTATATGGTGGTGGTCTTGCTGTGGAAGTAGTCTGAGAGGGTGTCACAGAGTTCCTGGGATGGGTGGAGGTTGGTATCTGTGGCTATCGGGTTAGAGAATTCCTTTATGATTCTGAAGAGTTCTTTTGTGTGGTTCAGTGCAGTGTCGACGTGGGCAGTGATTGCTGCTGTTTTTGCTATCTTGATGTGGTGGTGATAGTTGTTGAGAGCTTCCTTGTAGGTGGCTCTGTCGGAGGGGTCCTTGGTTAAGGGCCAATGTTTCTTGAAAGGGATTTCAGAGCAAATATTTACCTTATTACAAAAATGTTACTTTTATCTTCATTGGACTGATCCTTGCAATAAGGGAAGCATTGTTAATGTAATTTATATCGTCTTTCATCAACAGCTTTCATAAGCTTTGTAGTCTTTGGTGGGTTTTCTTACAGATAGAATGCCTACAGCCCCAGCACATTCTGAAGCCACATGATCGCATTGCAGAGAGGACTTGTGTCGTGGATTATGTCTAAGAATGTACAGATGAGATTCAGTTGGTTAGTGGGGCGATATCAGGCTTAGGGATAGTCTGATACCCTTTAGAACTGTATAGCTGCTTCTTTGATCCAGCTCGCTGTAACAGATTGTGTCATATGATGATCACTTGAATTTTTCTTCCATGTCCAGTGATATTCAGGAACACATTTATTAGAACTTTTTAGATGATGTAGCAGAAAAGGATGCTGAATTGGTGTGCAAAGTGAAAGCCCCTATGCTCAAAAACATCTTGGCTCTGTGTCTGCTTTGTTGCCTAGAACTGCTTGGGCTCTGTCAACCTTAGTTGGAGGATGGTGACTTATGAGAAAGGCCTGCTGGTTGTTGAGTGTGATGGGAGTACAGAGGGCTGTGTTCTGACCAGTGATCTTCTTCCTGGAGCTACCTCCGAGATCATGACGACAGAGATTTGTAGAAGGCAGAGGAAGCTAATGTGGGATTGCAAGAAAGAGTGTGTACTTCTTGCATTACTGAGTGGCTATGTCAGCTCTGGTCTTGGCTGCTGTAAAAGGAGGTAAGCTGGGAGGACCCATAAGCAGTCAGCTGTGGGGCGAAACAAAATTAATGGATACTTTTTCCTGGAGTAGGTCTTTTTGTTGTCTTTTCGGAGTATTTTATTTGCAAATTGTTCTTGATTTGTTAAAGAATTGCTGATCACTTTCTGATCTGTGCTGATTTCTGAGCTATTGTGCTGAAGCAGTCCAGTCATTGCAACTACTAAGATAATTCTGCTTTCTAGTCTGTATTGATTAATGACTTTTTTTAACCAGTTGCTTTGTCAGATTCCTGGAAAATTACTTATGGAACTTTTTTTAGGCAACACTTTGCGGGGTTATTTATAGATTAATTTAGCTTAGTCCTGGAATGTTGATGATAATCCCAGTTAATCATTAACTAAGAGACCGAAATGTCAACATGCTTCTACTACCTTCCACTGAAAGTACTCCAATTGGACTTATTCCACCTTCATTTTCATAAGCAAAGGATTTTACATTGACAGAAGTAGATCAGCGTTAAACTGACTTTTGTTGAATTGTATCTTGCAGGACACTCTCGAGGTCTCTGAATGTTGTGTACTAGAACACACGCACCCCCATGATCAGTTGAATTGGAATTAAGTCGTGTAATTTTAGTTATGTGTTCATTGTTTTTTCCTTCAAAGTAATTGTAATTAGTAAAACTACTCTTTTCACATGTACACCTCTGATAGATTTTTCTTTTTTTCTGCCTGTTAAGTTCACATCCAATTGCAACCAAAATTGAATGAGTGATCCATGACTAAGGCCTACATTATGACTTTGGCGGTAAGTACCGCCTACCACTGCGGCGACGGCCACCAAAAGACTGCCACCGCGGCTAACATCCGTCCGCCAAATAATAACCACAGCTGGACTTCCACCACAAGAAGGGCAGAAATCCGGCTGTGGCCATGCTGGCAGATGGCGTTAAGGTGGCGCTGCTACCACCAGCAGAGCCACGCCAGTAGACCGCCGCCAGCCTTATTATGAAAAATAATACGGCCTGGCGGTGTTCTGCTGGTGGTAGCAGCTTCACGTCCCCTGCCGGAAGACCCCCTGGATCCAGTTAAGTTGGGTTTCTGACAGGGGAGAGGGTGGGGGGTGTTGTGTGTGTGTGTGTGTGTGTGTGCGGGTGTGTGCATGAGTGTGTGTGTGAATACGAATGTATGTGTAGTGTTGTTTGCATGTGTGTATGCATGTGTGAGAATGTATGTAAGTATGGATATGTGAATACGTGTCTTCGTGTCAGTGTGAATGTGGTGCGGTGTCCATGAATGAATGGATGCATGCGTGTATGCCTGTGTGAGTGGATGTGTGTATTTGTGGTGCATGTCTGTGTGTGTGTGTAGGAGGTTAGGGGATTGGAAGGGGGGGAGCGTGGATGGAGGGGGAGATCTGGGGAATTGTTGGGGGGAGGGTGCCTCCTATCAGTGACCAGGAAGGAATTCCCTGTCACTGAAATGACCTACCGTCATGGTTTTTGAAAACCATGGTGGTAGGCAGTGTCAAAATGCCTGAGGCAGAACAATAGTGGCAGCCGGGCTGGAGATTTTTATCTCCAGCCCGGCGGCTGCTACCGCCATGGCGGTCTGAGTGGTACATCACCAATGTCATAATGTGGAGGTATGTACCGCCAGCCTGTTGGCGGTACCACTGCCATATTACCACTGACCGCCGTGGTCAAAATGACCCCCTAAGTGTGTTGTTTGTATGTATTGTTTTGAATGATCCCCTTTTTGCACTTTTTGTGTTTGCTTTAGATACAGACTTAAGCTCACAAGGGGTTTTTGGGTTGCTCCTTTTCTATTTATCTTGTTTTTTTCTCTGCCACAACATCGTATAAGTGTCCCAGTTCCTGCAATCCTACGGACTTGTGAACATTTCACCACAATACATAACTGTGCACAGTTGTATGTTCCACGGCGATATCTCTGAACGTTTAGTATTATTCTCCCGTCCCAGATTACACCATGTACCTTTTGGTTTTCTTGCCGCACTTCAATGTTTTATTTGGAACAGCGACTTTTTTGTTTAGTTTTTTTGGTGGTTGACTGCCAACTGTATTTAAACACATGCTTTCGTGGTCCACCATCTTTGTTTTCTTTTTATGAGGAGAAGGAGTGTCCTCTCTTGCCTTCACTCTTTATTTCTTTCTTCACGGTGCTTCCCAGTAAACCTGCCCCCTCTCCCTCCCACCGTTACCCCTGACATTTTGCAGCTAGTAAATGCCACTGGCAGCAAAACCTCTCAAAATGTTTGTCATAGTGGACTGCACTGCAGGAAGATCCATGCCTGTGCTGTTTCAGTGCTACTAAATTTCTGTAGTTGGTGTGGGAAATGTAGAACTGGGCTACAACCTGTGTTGTACATTGCAGAGCTCTGTGACTGAACTCCCATTACTATGCACAATACTTTACTTTTCGGTGGAGCTTGGCAGCGCTGTCTGCAAGACATGTTGTATTGAAAATGGGCTTTTAACCACACCTCTCTTGACATTCGTTCTTTGTTGTGCTGGTCTTAAATGCTTCATTTTTATTGGTGCTTTTTGCTAAATGGCCTCCTTTGCGTGCTACGTTCCCTCAAAGGGGATTTCACTAGGAGAGCATTTTTGTTGGTCATCAGACTACGTCACGCTTCCTCCTGTTACAGTGTGTGATGGCCCCTCCTTCCGTTTATTTTCGGTTTTGCCTTTAATCTCAGCCGCAGTCATTTCTCCTCTTGGTGCTTTGCTTCACGTTCAAATGAATGTTTCTCACCTATGCAGTTCTTTATTCTCTGCGTTTCTTGCAGGAATGTGTAATGTTTTCTCTATATAGGGGTGTGTTTTCTCTCACCGTGTGAGTGATCTCTCTCAGGTCTTCCTTCTGTGGAAATGTAATGTTTTCTGTGGGATTGTTCTTTCCCATTAGAATTTTTTTTACTCTCTATAGGAATGTTGTAATGATCACCCCTATCCTCAGCGTGCCCTCGGGTTGGTCTTCCTTTCTCTGTAGGAACGTTCTATCTGTTGTCATAAGGGAAGGCCCTTTCTGTGAGCTTATGTTCCCAGTCTTTCTCTCTCATCTCCTCCCTGTCTACAAGACCGGTTCAGGCCGCTTCTTCCGAGCAGTCCTGATTTTCTCCATCCACAGATGATTACAGTGTTTTTCAGTAGTGAATGGGATTCTGGTTTGAAAAGCTTTACTTATATTCTTTGAGTTTTCAAGCTTGTTACAATTTTCACAAACTGCACTTTTCCCGCTGCTCACGGTTTACCCCGTGTTTTTTTAACTGCGGTACAGGAATGAACATGTATCTTCTGTTCTTCTTGTAATCAGCTGACCCCCGCAGTGTCTGACTAGTCTCTGTTCTGGGACACTGACCAATAAAGATGTATTCACATAGATGAATGTTGCATCCAGCGATGGACATGCAGTTGCCTCCTGGAGATGTATTCATACAGATGAATTTTGCAGCCAGTGATGCACCTGCAGTCACCTGCTGGACATATATTCATCCAGATTAGTTTTGCAGCTATTGATGCACACACAGTCGCCTTCTGGCCTAATTTGTGTGTAAACCCTAGCTAGAGTGATCTGTGTACAGCTCCTGGCCACAGTGTCAGCGATGCACATGCAGTCCCTGCTTAGACCCGTTTACATATGATCCTGAGTTGAAGTGATTTATGTGCCCTTCCAAGCTAGAGTGATCTGGATGTAGTCCTTCGCTAGTGTGGTTTCCATGCAGTCTGTGGCTAGAGTGATCTTTGTACTAATGCCTGGCCACTGCAGCAGAGATATGCATGCAGTCCTTGGTTAGACCGATTTACATGTTACATGTGATCACATGTTTATGTGATTTATGTGGAATTCCCTCCACCCATTATATTTTGCATGGTTTACCTGCAGTCCCTAGTTAGAGCTATCTTTAGCTTGTGATTTACATGCCCCAACAACTCGCAAGATTTTCATACAACCCATAACTAAAACACTTTACATGTAATTTTTAACTAGAGTGATTTACATGCTATCTCCGCTAGAATGATACAGCTTCATTTGCTAAATGGAGTGATTTACATGTAGTCCCTGCACTACTTGCAATGCTTAGTTTGCAACCTACATGAAACTCCTACTCCAGGGATATGCATGACAAACTTACCTAGCGTAAAATGCGTGGAATCCACAGACTAGCTGGTGAGATTCACCCCATTTAACACGATTTACATGCAGTCTCAAGCTAGAGTGCTTTACTTGTAGCCTCTGGAATTCCAAGCTGAATCACATGCAATCCAGAGGTTGAGTGTGTTGCACTCAATCCCCCACTAGTGGCTTGCATGCAGTTGATCGCTCCATAAACCTAAAAACTCTTCCCTTTAATATAATCAACATGCATTCCATAGCTAGAGTGATTTGCTTCCATTCCTTGCTAGAGAGAATTCCATGGAATCGCTAGCGAGACTGATTTCCACACAGCTGAATGATATGCATGTAATTCCTAAGCTACAGAGATCCTCATGCACCCCCTGTGTGGTATGATCTGCTTGCAAGCCGTAGCTAGAGGAATCTTCATTTCAGGCTTGGGGTGATGGACATGCAAACCCTTACTAGACCTTATAATTATGACAACTTTTGTTGGTATACGAGGAGTAGCAACTGTAGCTAGAAAAACGGGCATGCCATTCCCAGTTACAGTTAATTGCATTCTAACTTTATCTAGAGTACTGGCTGTGCTGTCCATAGGCAGTGATGTAGGTGCCAAATCTAGATTGTGGGATCTACATGCAAATCCTAGAGAGAAATAAATACTTGCCAACCCTCACTGGCTTGTCAGTGCACTTTTGTTATTGGCTGCTCCTGATGGATGATCTCTGATATCTGTGCCCTGTATTTGTTAAACCTGGATCATTAAGTTGACACAGGCCACATGAGATCCACTTCAGGTCTGAGACTTATATTGGATTAATTCTGTGGGAGGACTAACTGATTTGCAAGCTCCCATCACCTGTGCATATAGATTTCTCCTACACCTAGTGATCTAACTGTCCCATTTTCTAGGTTTCACCATTAGGGTCCAGGCCAGGCGTAATTGGTCATACATGCTACATAAACCAAACAAGCAATAGCTCTGATGTTCGCCTTTTGCTTTTGTCAATGGTTGTTTTATTTTGTCAAGAATTTTGCAAAACTTTTACTGTAGCTACCAGTCCCTAATCTATGTAAAAAATGTCTAAAAGCAGTCTCTCTGTCAGTGAAGTTAACCAATAGCTGAAGTGGGCTGAACCATTGTCTGATGCTGTATGCCGTAATGGGTGGAGGGAAAATGTGAATGACATAACAGCAGACCAGTAGTCAAAGAGGGCTGGCTGAAAGCCCCTGTAAGTAAGTACTTATTCATTTAATTTCAGCGAAATCAAAAGGTCTTTGCTAAAGACATACCAAAAAATGGCAGACTGCAGTTGAATACTTCTGAGCAAAATCACATCTTATTCTAGAATTGCCTGAAAATCCAAACACTGCCATGAAATCAGAGTAGCGAGGTGCTCTACTCTTCACTTTCACAAACTCCATGTCTTTTTCATGGATAAAACTCAAGCTGCGTTCATTTTTTAAATCATTTTTGTATCCTTAGCAGGGTCAGTGTAAACCATGGTGGCAATCCAAAAATGTTTGGTGGACCAAATGTGCTTTTGCTAATTATATACTCTGTTAAGATTGTTGTGTTATCTTTCCTACATTGTACAGAGCTTCGTTGTATCCCTGGTTGAGTCCTATCTTTATAATCTATATAGATAAAACTATTGGCAAGTTATTTAAGCATCATGATAGAAGCAAGACAGCTAAAAAGCGAATTCCTTTGTGAAACTGCCATGTCCAGTGCTTTATGATTGTCACTTTATTTGGGCCTGAATTCAGTGATCAGTTGCTTCAGGTTGAAGATAAATATTGTAATGAGGGCAAGTTGAAGTTATGTTTGTGCAAAAATTAAGTACCGCTGGTTAAGTTGTGCAAAGTTTGAAAATTAATGATGACATAATGATTGTGGACTTTACACAGCTTGGCGGTAGTATAGGTTCCTGCCAAACGAGCTTTAATCAGAAGATTTTACTGCACTTTTTGGTGTGCAGGCATTATTTGAATTAGATTAGAATTTTCGCCAAACTAATGAGTATGACCATGATTGTAAAGTTTTGTTTTTTTAAACAAATCACAAAGTAAATGATTTGAGGGTTGCCAACCTTTGCACTGCCCCTTTTGAGGTTACTGCCTTACCAGACAGTGCAGCTAAGGACATCTTGGGGCCATTCAGACAAGCTGACTTAGGAATGTATTCTTCAAGTTGCTTGCCACTGATTTGTAACTCACATTTACTTGCTTTCAATTTGCTGGCTTTATTTGTTTTAGGCTGTCTAGCTTGTGTTCGTATCTTCCCTTTCCAAAACCTTATTTACAGTATCCTTCCTAGTGCTCAGTTTCTGTAAACGGGCCTGTAAATCTTTTTCTTATCTCAGCAAATTTGCTGTGCTTTCAAAGACCATGGTCAAATGTCAGGCGCTGTGTTCCGAGTGAGCTTTTTTTACTTTTGTTTCTCTGACTGCAAAGTGAGAAGACTTATATGACGATCTTGCTGGATACTGGGGGTAAGAAAGTGTTTTTCTAGCACACAACAACATTTAAATCAACTGTGTAACGTGTGTTATCAATATTCAGCTTAATTGCATATATCCATATTCTCAGCAATAATCCATACATATAAATCTCAGAAACCTATATAGTATTAAAACAATGTTTTTCTTTGCACAGAAACCTCATTAAACACAAAACAAAACGCTTTTTTATACAGAGAAAAATTACTCCATAACCAATCCACTCACGCACACCCATCCTTAACCATTCACCCTTATTCACTCTTTTTCGCCTCCTGACGTATATAGAATGCATTTTCTAACGGGCACAGTGGAAAGTAATCCCCAATTTCTGCTTTCGACACCTCCACTAACACCACTTGCAGGCTTTTCCTTATGGCCGCTAAGGTGCACCTCACAGCGCATTGTGTGGTGTTTTCTCAAATGGGTTGATTGGCCTCGGGTTCCATAGTTTGTACCAAGCTTATCCCGACTAATACTTGCTTGGCAAATGGAGCATATGGCAATGTTTGGTTCCTTTTCACTAACCGTAAAGAAGTACCAAACTGGGGAGATCAACTTTCTAACACTGGTACCAATGTCTGAAGAAGTGGCAGTAGGTGGATATTGTTTTGATGACGTTTGTCTCTCTGCAGTGCCTTCTTCTACTGAGGTGGCTGTGGATGTAGGTCGCTCTCGGGGCCTTGTAAAAATGGAAGCTGGTGGAGGTGGTGTTGTCTGTGCTGTGTGGTGTTTTTAATTTAGCACCAGGATGACATAAAATAAAAATAAAAACAATACTTCAGTTGCATTTAGTAAAGAAAGCAATGATTTTTTGTTATTATTTTCACTGCTGCAGGTTTTTACAATGTTTTATTAAAAAAAGTGTGACCTATTGGCTTTGCCTGTGCTCGCTTTGTGTTGATATGACCTAGTGACCAGTCCAGTAGCATACGTATAGTATGAAAGCAAAAGAAAACAGCCAGTACTGAGTCAAATGGTTTTCAGATTCCCTTTTTAACAAGTTTGAGAGACAGCCAGTGGTGTGTGGGTGGTAATATGTGTCTAAAAGTTTTTTTTTTTTTTTTAATTGCTCGCTAATCTCTTCGACATTTTTATCTTCAATTTGGCAAGGGATACAGCTTGTGTTTGTAGCTGTCCTAAATACTTTACTTCTATGTTGCCTACTCCCCCCTTTTTGGGGTTGAGCCTGCGAGTGCATGCGCTAGTGCTTGCGTCTTGTTTGCGAGATTCTGTTCTGTACGGTAAAAGGCTTCAAGTCCGGCTGTCACTTACCATTTGTTGGCTTGCATGGCACTTCTTTACAGCCTCATAATTAGTCACTACAGGCCTGACATAATTTCTGTTTCTTTGTGTGGAGCGGGGACTAGGCACCTATTGATTCAGCTTAATCAGTGCCTGTCTGCTGTCTCCGACAGGAATGAGGTACTATTTTGTTCATTTAAACTTCTAGTGCCCTGCAACCAGAAGGCTTGTGACTGGCGACAACATGCGCAGCAGGACAAACAAAATTGCAAAGTTTTATTTTGGATAGCTAACTTCCTTTTATTTTGCCAAGTCGTCTTTTCTCACTTTGCACTCATGTTTTCTTTTGTTTCTGCTCGTGTTCACCAAAACTGAAGATTATCATGTTATAAATACTTGCATACCCTTCCAAAGCATGTTTATTCCATTTGCTTTAGTGTTTTCACCAGGGCATTAAGTGGACTGAGTTCTTCCGATTCTCAGACTTGGTGATAATTTAAAAACAAACATTAAAATAGGACCCATATTCATGTCCTTAACATTCCATGTAAAAACATGGATCGGTTCTTGAACAATGAATGTAAACAAACATTAATGTAATTCATGTGAACAATTTCATTGCTGTTTATATTTCAGGTTTACTTAACCCTGCTTTACCTAAGAGTGTTTGCAGTTTCCGCATAGCTTCCTCTTGAAGAGGGAACATACTTTGAACTAAATTGCTTCTGGGTGTTCATGACAGGCCATGAAAAAAAAGCTCTTGATTCGAGGCTAAGGGCAGCGTGAGTTTCTTAAAGTGCCTGTAAGTGGGTCAAAAAGGTTTTCAGAATACATAGCCATCCAATCTTTGCCACTAGGTGTTCACATTGAAAGTTAAAAGGGTTGGGGCATGGATCTTACTAGAGACTGGACCAAGGATTAGGGGCTGTTCTGAGCATTAAAGTCAAGATACTACAATATAATACATAATGGCAATATTTTCATTTTTTTGCAGCAGATAGAGGAAGAAGGTAAATGGAAGTGCTTTAGTTATATGCAGGGCGACTGGAATTATGTGGCAGAGAGGAACAAATTGTGCGGCAGGTTAGACCAATTTATGTGGCAAGAAAAGTCCAGTTTTGCATTTACAATGCCAATAGCTCTAACTCAAGCACATGTGAGACCTATTTCATTGCAAATGCTTGTTCTGTGTTTTTATGCTACTTTATTTTTTCTAACGAAGACAAGCACTGAGTTTGAGAGAGAGTTATTTTGTCTTATGGTTGAGTTTTGAGTCTGTCTCCGACACAAAACGTCCATGAGAAGTCTTTGTCTGCTCACTCTTGCAAATCTGAGAGTCAAGTGTGAAAGGGGAGCAATTGGTTGCGTTGGCACAGCCGTAGTAGGACCCACCCCAGGGGCAAACAACCTGAACCACCACGGTTGTTCCCCAGTAGCCCCTGCTTGCTCCGTGTTTCCCAGAATGAGGTCTGACAAACGGTTTCTGGAATACTAAATAATAGCCACTCATCATGTTTTCAGCCACCGAGTTTTCCCTGAGATGGCTTGCCTGAATTAGGCAACAACAGCTGGTGTTGAGCAATGGTGGCAGAAATAGTATCATAAGACACACTTTGTTGAGCCTGGTGTGATGTTGAGGATGCTTGGGCCTGTGTCTCCATTTCTTGTGCCCTTCCCCAATATGCCACTTCATTCTTCCCGCCCTCTCTAAGTGTCTTCCGCTAAATTCATCTGACAAAAAACTGGCAACTGTCAGAAACCCTTTACACCTTTCAGGGCTTATGCAGATTTACAAGCACAGACTTTCTTGGAGGCAATTAAGAGGACCCCAGACATAGAAAAACAACTGATTTAAGGCTCTTTTTATTTCATGCCTGATTGTCTCCTTAGGCTCCCATAGGCATCCATGTTCAACCAGCACTGCTCTGCTCGTGTAAATTGTGAGTGATTTATTTTCCGTAGTAGGTTAAAAGTACACAAACAGAATAAAAACTTGAAAAGCGGATTTACTCACAAAATAGTGCTTGTGATATATGGATCAGTTTAAGTCACTGAGGCCTCTCCCGCATCAGATGCAGGCCCAAACTAAAAAAATAACCGCTCCAAAAGCTTTTTCTCAAGCCACAAATTAAACAAGCATTGCTAAAAACCAACAGGATCTCGCATGTGCAAGATATGTTGGCTTTTTTTTTTTTTTAGACTTGAAGTGAAAATAAAAATAGCACTGTGGAGTGGACTGGACTGTGTTGACTGCATTATATCACTTATTGTAATCAATTTTGCACAGCACCTGGGCTGCTTTGCAGTATGTTTAAAATAAAAAAAGTGTGGGGAGCAACGCGAGGGAGGCACGGGGGAGGAGAGAACAATCACCAGATGGGGGCTACAACACAGGGTTGGAGGGGAAAGAAGAAATAATACCTCAATCACAGTGCGAGCAGTGGAAGGGCACTTATTAAGTGAAATCAATCTCTCCTTGGTTCATGTTCCAAAGAAATGAATGGAAGTGACACTTGACCTGCGCTGATCAATCGGTAGGCAGCAGAGTGACGCTGAAGCGAACAAGTTGTATGCAGTGTGCGGGCTCCAAGCCTTTTATTGTAAACTATTTCTCACAAGCAAGAATGAATGCAGCGCATGTGTTGCCACAAGCTTGACCTCACAACATTCACATTATATGTTAATGCGAGAGACCCTAAGGACAGAGTTTTTTGGTGTAACATTCTCCAGTTTATTCTTTGTAGTATCTTTTGATACTTTTTAAAATATTTATATCAGTCATTATAATATCTGTTTTCCCCATTTCTGTTTGTATTTTGTTTTACAGAAATATTTTGCAACTCACTTGTTTCTGATAACTATATATTAGTATAGGTTAATGTTTTTTCCCAATAACATTTTATACTCTTGATGTAGAAGTAAGTCTAGCACTTTCTTAAACAATAAACAATTGTTTCCAAGAGCAAAAGGAATAAAATCACTATATTCAAAGAGTACAAGTAAGACTTTGATTTGAAGGCTACTATTCCTTATTTGCTATCTATTAATTGTTCAGCAAATCTTATCGTTTTCGTTTATTACTGTTTAGCTGGAGAAGGAAGTTATCTCTTGAAAAAAGATTATTGGTAATCAAAAAAATCTGACTTTGCTATATATAAACTATTCTCCAGAGTTGATTACAGGTAGCGAAACGGACAGATGATGGACGGAATGCTAAACAAATCAAACATTCACCCCCAGTCGCAGACCTGGGTTTAATTCATCATTTTTTAGCTCACAACGCCATCCCAGTTTGGACCCAACGATATGTAAATTAGTCTTGACCCCACTGCCCAAACTGCCAGGCCAGGTCCTCCCTGGACTGGAAACAAGCATCTTGGGACCGGTTTCTTGGTATCAACATTCATCAGCCAGACTAGCTTGAATCAAGTGGCACAGGGAGCAGGAGACTCTTGCCTGGGTATACCGATCCTAATTAGGGCGACAAAAGCAAAAAGAACAGTTGATGGATGGAATGCTGCCCAAATCAAATATTCACCTCCAAGCTGGATTCAAACTGGGGTGGCATGGTGAACAAAAAACAATGGATTTAACCAAGATCTCTGACTTGGGTGAGTGTTTGAAATGTTTGTGTTGCTGATTACAGGTAGCCCATCAAATTGCAATCACTAAGCAGTTACCTCTTGCAGGTATCGCATTGCAAAATGGAGTGATGTTTCGCACATCCAGTGATCCCGATACGTTCCTATCCACCATCAAATTTCAACAGGCCAAGTCTGGCAGAATTTAACAGGGGAAAAAGACCTAGTATTTACCATGACTTGTATTTTGTTGTGATAGGCACCAAGATTGTATATTTTTATCCAGAAAACCATACTAGATGACAAAAATCACATCTAATGAATTTCGCACCTTGGTTTCGGAATATTGCAGCCAACACGAAATACTTCTAATAGGGTGCTTAGTGTAAATTATGAACTATGTCTATAATAAAGCATGATTGAATCACGTTATAGATGTAGAAAATACCCATATTTTACAGCTGACATTTTGCAGAGATGCTGCAACTGCCATCAATCGGTGAATATAAAAAAAATTTAAATCAATTGTTACTGTATCTGCTAAAAGTAGTCTTACAGTGAACTATTACTGGTCAAAAATAATTGTTGAAAGTGTGCACTAAGTAAATATTTCCTTAACATATCAATGCATTTTATTTATTTTTTCAGATCAGAAGCTGGCGTTATGTGGGTAAGTACCTGTTTTACTCTATTTGTGATGCATAAATATTCTGAATTGGTCCTTGAAGTCTTGCCCTTAACTCAGTTGTTACTACAGAGTATTTACACTTTTTAGTGCTGCTTGTTTTTAATTGGTTTCTTGTGGTACAAGTGATCCTAGCAAAAGACTGTGTTGACTGATAGGGTTCTGGCCTGAGAAGCCAGCACAGTACCATGCAGATTTTAACGATCCAGCTCTGCTCAGTGAAGTTTTGAGGTTATGTCTCTTTGGTTGTGAGATGGCTTATGTAACATTTGATATGCAAGGGCATTCAAAGACCTCTAGTAAACTTCTGGACACCTTCTGCATAGCTCACAGCTGGCTCCAGACGCATCTTGAAGTGTAAAGTATAGGAAATCGCTTTGTTCGATGGCATGGGTAGTTGTAGATACACATGCTGTGCATAAGCTCACCAGCTAGTGTTGGGTTTAGAGCATTATAACTTTCTTCAAAAAAGCTTTTTGAGTCACGGGATCGAGTGACTCCTCATCTCAGTAATACTGCGCATGGGCATTGAGTCCTTTGTTAAGTTGTTTCTCTCTGCCTTCGGGTTCGGACGTGTGTACCTCTCGCTCCGAGTTCTCGGCTCGATACAGCCCAAAACGGTATTCTTTCTGTCTTTCTTTCATTGCCGGTATTATTTGGATCGTGTATTCTTCCATACTTAATCTTTCGGTCCCATTTTACACCTGGAAAAAAATCTCAACCCTTTGAGGCAGACGTGGCCCTCTCTGGCCCTCTACAGGCCTACATCTTCCACGTGGCATCTAACTATGCAGTCCTAATGGAACGGACTCCATTTCAGTTTTGCTCTCGATGCCACTCAGAATTTTCACACACCAACCACCACCAGATGTGTAATTTGTGTCTTCCCCCCCGACCACAATGAGTGGACCTGTGAAGCGTGCTGTTCCTTTCGATCAAAAAAAACACGATCGAAGAGCTGGTTGGATGGAAATGGCGTCCCTAACTCCAGATGACACACCGGACATCTTTGGCAAAGAGCATGCACAAGAAGAGTTGGAGCAGGAGGAGGCCTTCTCCATTCAAGACTCAGAGGGTCATTATGAACACGGCGGTAACAACCGTCGTGTTCATGCTGGCGGTCAAAACACTGACCGCCAGCGACCCCGGAACCCTGCCGGCCACATTATGAATATTTCTGTGGGCCGGTGGGTGGAAACATTGTTTCTGCCCACCGGCTCACAGAAAGGCCCGGCCGAGACATTGACGGACTGTGCGGCAGGTGCAGTTGCACCCGTCACGTAGATCACTGGCCGTGACCTGCGCGACGGGGCTCTGCACCGGGGCCCCTGTACTGCCCATGCAAAGTGCATGTGCAGTGCAGGCACCCCCAGGGGTGGCCCGGGGCACCCACTCCGCCAGCCTTTCCCTGGCGGGATATCCTGTCAGGAAAAGGCTGGCAAAAAATTAAACATTATCCGCAGGGTAGAACAGCTACCCTGGTGAATAGTGTTTCAACTCAGCCCTCACCCACTGCCAGGCTCCCTGACGGCAGGAGCCTGGCAGTGGGTGAGGGCTGCCGATGGCGGCCCTCACCATGTTCAGAATATGGCAGGCCAAACCGCCATGTTCGTAATGAGGACCTCAGTCTCTGATGTGCAATGAGACCTCGAGAGTCAACCGTTGCAGTTGGCCCAAACCGTGAATAAAAAGACCCCTGCACCATCGTCCAAAACAACATCAAAAGCGGTCACCGGTCCACCACTGCCTTCCAGCCATGGTCAGAGCCGAGAAACTCATTTGGATGCCCTGCCTTCCGGCTTTGCACCAAAAATAGCAAAAGAGAAATCTTCAGCATCGACCACCAGCACCTTTTCTTCGGCTCCAACACGACCGAAAATACATGGTGCTTTGGTGCTGACTACTTTGGTACCGACCACTTCGGCACCGAAAAAGAAAAAAACATCCATTTACAGTTTCGGCACCGAAAATATCCCAGGCACAAAAGACTTTGGAACCGAAAATCTAAAAAAAAAATTTCAGCAATTATGGACAGTCTCTACCTACCACCCCTTCACTGGTGGAACCAATTTTTGAAGTTATGGACACTAGTCAGTGCTGACTTCAAATTCAAGAAGAAACAGGGCGTTTTATAACATCACCTCCTCCCCCTTTTAAAGAGGAAACTGACTTTCCAAGAGGCTCTTGATTCCTCTCCTCCAAAAAAAGACTACAAAAGAAAAGACTCCTTTTCTTACTCAACCCTCTCCACCTTTACCAACATCTCCCCCTCCTTTGGGGTTCACACCACCCAGTTCACCACCTGGTGGGGCTCATGATTTAGGGGATACATTAGATGATCAAGACCCATAAGATGCATATGATCTGGATCCTATTACACCTAATGATCCCGATCTATACCTAGCTAGACCTTCACCACCTGAGGATTCCACCTCATATCAACAGGTTATAGCTAGGGCAGCAGCATATCACAATGTACATATGTACACAGAACCAATAGAAGAGGATTTTTTATTTGACACCCTTGGTGCAACACATAAGGAGAGTCAATTCCTTCCAATGCTTCCAGGCATGCTCAGGCATGCAGACAAAATGTTTGAAGAGCTTGTTAGATCAAGAGTTATCACTCCCAGGGTAGATAAAAAATGCAAGATTCACCCACTGACCCTTTATGTATAAAAGCAGAAATCCCTCCAGACTCTATTGTTGCTTGCAAAAGGGCTAATAGCCAATCAACAGGAGACACACCTCCTCCTGATAAAGAAAGCAAAAAATTAGATGCAGCAGGCAAAAGAGTGGCAGTTCAAGCAGCCAATCACTGGCGGATTGCTAATGCACAAGCGTTGTTATCCCGGTATGATAGAGCTCACTGGGATGCCATGGAGGTGCTTTTACAATACCTCCCGGAGGAACGTCGTAAAAGGGGGGCAGAAATTGTAACTGAGGGACAAACAATTAAGAACAATTCCATTAGATGTGCACTCGATGCTGCTCATACAGTAGCAACGTCATCATTATGCGACATGCCTGGGTCAGATGCTCAGGCTTTAAACAAGAGGTAAAACAGGCATTTTTGAACATGCCCTTTGATAAAGAGCATTTATTTGGGTCACAAGTGGATACCACACTTAAAGAGTTAAATAATGACAATCAGACTGCCAAAGCTATGGGAGAACTCCAAGCCAGCACAGATAGGGGTGTTTTTTGTTGCACAGGATTTGCAAGGGGCTTTCGCTCATCATTTAAGGAACAGTCTTCCACTCTAACAAAGCTGACCTCTCATTACACTAGAGGTTATTTTAGAGGTTCCTATAGAGGTAACAGTAACAAAGGAAGAGGAAAGCCATCTACATCTAGAGGCTCCTCATCCACCACTAAGAAATGACTTCCACCAAAACCTACCAACTCATACCACTTTTGTAGGTGGAAGGTTACAACATTTCTACCCCCAATGGTCTCAAACTACCACAAATCAATGGGTATTTCAAATTATCCAAACTGGCTACTGTCTGGAGCTCACTTCCACTCCACCAAGTATACCCCCTCGGACTCAGACACTCTCTCAAGATCATCTCACTCTTCTCAAAGAGGAAATACATTGTCTTCTTCTCAAAGGGGCTATAGAACCAGTACCATTACAATACCAGGGAACAGGAGTCTACTCTCTGTATTTCCTAATACCCCAAAAGATGGGTCTCTCAGACTAATATTAGATCTCAGGCCCTCAAACCACTACATCCTATCAGAACACTTCCATACGGTCACTCTTCAGGATGTTATTCTCCTTCTACAACAAAGCGACTTCATGACAGTGTTAGACCTAAAGGACGCTTACTTTCACATTCCCATTCATCCAGCACACAGCAAATACCTAAGATTCGTAGCGGCAGGAAAACATTATCAATTCAAGGTATTACTATTCGGTGTCACATCCGCTCCCAGAGTATTCACAAAATGCCCCACGGTAGTCGTAGCACATCTCAGGAGATAAAAAAATTCATAGGTTCCCATAGTTGGATGATTGGCTCAACAAAGCCAATTCATTCACACAGTGTCAAAGCCACACTCCCATCACAATTCATCTCCTACACTCTCTGGGGTCCACCATAAATTACCTCAAATGTCATCTGTACCCTCTCCAGATACAGCCCTTTGTAGGAGCTACACTCTACACACAATTAGGACTAGCGTTTCCCAGCTCAGCCCGAGTTCAGGCTTTTCAAACAATGATTGCTACATTAACAGAGAACCAAGCATACACAGTAAGAACTGTTATGAAACTGTTAGGGATGATGGCATCTTGTATTAACATTGTACCTCATGCCAGACTTCATATGCTTCCTCTTCAACAATGTCTCTTTTGTCAGTGGTCTCAGGCACAGGGTCGGGTGGAATATCTAGTGTTGTTGGACCTCCATACTTATCGCTCTCTGCATTGGTAAAACACCACAAACCTTATGAAAGGACGGCCCTTTTTAGACCCTGTATTTCAGATCACTCTCACAACAGACACCTCAAACACCGGCTGGGTAGATCATCTCCTCAACCTCACAGTTCAGGGGATAAGGGTCAACATTCAGTGGTCTTTCCCATCAGTTACCTAGAACTGCAAGCAATATTCCTAGCAATTAAACTGTTTCTCCCATAATTGCAACACAAGATAGTGTTGGTACGTACAGACAAAATGACTGCCATGTGCTGACAAGGGTGGGACAAAATCTCAGCAACTGTCCCTTTTTGCACAACCAGTATGGAAATAGGCAATTCATCATCACATTCACATAGTGGCTCAGTATCTCCCAAGAACAGACAATCACTTTGCAGATCTGCTCAGCAGGATGCGGCAACAAGTCCACGAGTGGGAGCTCACCCACAAGTCCTTTACCAGTACTCCCAAAAGTGGAGAACACCTCAAATAGACTAATTTGCCACATATTCACAGCATGTGAGTCTACAGCACTACATGCCATGAACAGATGTCTACTGGTAAGTAACATTTTCCTTCTGTGTAGTCACCCCTGATTTTTCATCATTGCCTGGACCGTATATTTTTGCTAGCTTAAGAACTCTGTGCACTTTACCTTTGCTAACCATTGGTAAAGCGGCTGTGCTCCTCTTTAAACATGATCTAATTGATAAATTGAACTTGCCTGTAAGCCCCTAGTATATTGTAAAAGATATACCCTGGGCAGGGAAGGTAAATGCCCACAGAATATGAAGGGTGGGGGTTGGTGGCATCCATTTTGACAGTAGTGTTAAATCCTGCTTGACAGGTTTTTTGACCCATGTGTAAAAGTTTGGGCATACTTGAAAAGAGGATACCAAGATTGTTCTTATGTATCCACTGTATGGTTGCTGGAGGACTCGGTTTTTGTCCTACGAGAGTTCTATCTCTGCGTTTGTTATGGGTCACACTGGATTTTATTGTTGGATGTGAGAGGACACTAAGGTTACCAGAGTACACTCCCCATACACGTGCCCCCAGCCCACAGAACCCAAATTTAGTGTGGCTGATCAATTTGCCATCTAGAAAATGCCCTGACACATGGCAATATGGGCCTGTTGCGTAGGCTGCGGGAGTGGAAAAAGTGGCTTACGTTGGAAACCCAGACACCCTTCCTGCCGTGCAGATTTGGATGTGCCTTACCACCACGAAAAAAGTGGCAGTCCGACCTCCATGTTTGAGTTGGCGGACTGGGGCAACAAGGGGTGAAAATTCCCCTTTTCCACCCCAGTCTTTGACTGGGCAACACCTTCCGTCACTGCAGCCACCGACCCTCGGAGAAGACACAACCGCCCCTTCTCCCCCTTCACCTCCTCCCCTCCCCTGTCGCCGGACTCGAAGGTTGGGATGCTGCATTGCCAGGGTACATTGGGTGGGCACTGCATGGGAGTTCGGGACCACTGCAGTCATGTACATGTTACAGTAATCTTTTAAAATTACTGTGAAATGCATATGTGGGGTACATAATGGTGTCACACATGGCTGGGGACACACTGGCACAATAACCGTATCGCACACTTACACAGCTGTCATTGTGGTGTCATTCATTGCAAAATGAATGCTGGCACCACAGTGACTGTACACTTACACTGGACAACATGTGTGCGCATTGCAAGGGGACCTGTGCAGGTAGGTTTGTGCTGTCTGTTGTGTATGTGTGTCTGCACATGTTTGTGTGTGTGTGTGTGTGTGTGGATTGGCTGGTTTAGGTGGAGGGAGCTGGAGTGGGTGGTGTTGTTGTGTCTGTATGTGTGTCTCTTGCATGTGAGACCGATGTTGTGTTGCTGTGCGACATATTCAGATGAGTGTTGTGTGGTGGACGTTATTGTGCTATGTGTAGTTGTGCTTGTGTGTGAGTGTGTTTATGTAGCTGAGTGTGAAGTTGTGTTGGTGGTTGTGTCGTGTGTGGGTGCAGTGTCAATGGTGTGTGTATGTTGTGGCGTGGATGTATGTCATTGTGTGTTTTCGACATGTACAGGTTGTGTTGGAATTCTAATGGTCGACGGTGTGTATGTGGTGTATTGTGTATTTGTAGTCCATGGGTACACCTAAGGCTAAGGGGCAGTGTGTGTGTCACTCCATTCAATAGCCCCTGCCATTGCACAAAGTCCATTGACTCCCACCGCCATCTCCCTCCGTCAGAAATCTATTGTTAGTCAATCCGCAGCAGAAGAACACAGTTGTCTTGACTATCTTTTCTGGTCTGCCATTGATGCAACTTTTTGATAACACTGCCAAGATCCAAATTGGGCCATAAATCATGAGGTCAAATCTTTAACCGGGACGAACCTGGTTTCTGTATCCAACCTCCACTCCATTAGGTCAGCTTTAAACCACACATAGGTCCCAGGCAAGCACAACCAGATGGCCACAGTTGGTGCTTAATGCCCTTTGGTGCAATATTTATTTAAAGCTTTTCAAATTCATATCTCCAGTTCTAATTGGATTTTTGTAATTATAGTGGAATTTTTTTTATTCAGTGTCACTCTATTTTTCCAATTCGGTTCATAATTTTTATTGTTTTGCATTTTGCCGTTTTACTATAATATTGCTCTGAGTTAAGCATGTCGGCTCTGTGCAATAGTTTACCCGGGGGTTGAGCTAAGGTGAATCAAGTGACATTTAGGGTGCACCCAGACGTGTTGAGATTTTTCCTGGAGGCGGGTAGGCACCCACCCCAAATGATAGTCCGGTTCTTACATAAAAACATCTGAGGTCTTCAGTTGAGACAAATCCTGGGCTAAGACTGTGAGATGTTGCTGCTGTTTGGACCTGGTATGTTCAGCTCATGAGATCTTCAGAAGGTAGCTGAGCGCACCATGAGGCTACAAACATTAGGGGCCCAGTGAATATCCCACCTAGTGAAAGGCATTGAAAATTCATTCATAACTGCAATACAGGTGAGTGTGTGAAATATTGTACTGTGTACTCTGAATCATATTAGGACCTCTGATGATGGGTAGTGCTCACTGAACCTCTTGGAGCGTAGGAACTTTGTACCATGGCTTCCTGCTCAAGAGGCAGCAAACCTGTGCCCATTGTTGACTGATTCAGTTTACAGATTAATTCCTTATTGTTTTTGTGGTCTGGCTTAACAGCACCGCTGTCAATAGATAATTATGTGAGCACCACTAGAGAGGGCTTTGGCTCCACCCACATGGCAAGACCCAGGAATACACATTCTGATTGGGCAAAAGTTGTGTGCTTCCACAAAAAAGTGCTTTCTCTCCACGCAGTTGTGATCATTTTGCTTATTTACCCAGCTGACATTTATTAAAGTGTCTAGATAACTAGATAATGTAAGCTTTTCTTCTCTGAGAGCATCACAGATGGGAGAAGGGCAGTCATTAACTTAAATGGATTTTGTGGTATGGCTTGACGGTATAAATGTCACCTGACCTTTTAACCTACACCAATATTATTCTACAAATCTTTGCTTCCGCACAAATACAGTATTTTCTGAGTGGGTCTCTCATATGGTTTTCGAAGTGCTGTACCGTAGATTCCACTGTCTACAAGAACGGAATATGGGGATGGGTGGGATATTCCAAGAACCTTCCCCCAAACCAGGCGACTCTGGGCATCACTATTTTTTAGGACTCGTTGAACAGTAAAAACAGACAGGCATATTGGTGATTGGGGCTTTGAACAGTGTTTCTGCATTATGTGATCTTCCTTGGTAGTTGTAACCATTAGAATAGTCTGGCATGTGTGTGGGATCCTGGAACACTTTTTTAACCATACATTTAACAATCAATTACAATAAATGTTGCAGATCTCCCAATTTTGAAACCGTAAACTCTGCAGTGCAGCTTGTCCTAACCTGTTTATCAAATTATTATTTTTAATTAGATTTGATCCTTTCAGCATAACTGCCCTAGGCACTCTCAAAAAATGTGTGAAATAAAGAGAAAAATAGCATTATAGGCTGATCTTTAAAAGGTTAAAAATTAGGACACTGTTCCTTTAGGGAGCTAGCAGTTTCACAATCTCATCATGACTATAACATTCCCTAGCTATTGTGAAGGAAAGTTTTAATTTTATTAAGGACACGGAGGCGAGGATTATGCTTTCTCTTTCCTTTATTTTTTCCTCCCCACCCTTAACTAAATATCAAAGACTACAACTCCCATGAATATTTGTAATACAAACTCCCAACAACCATAGAGAATGTCCCATGTATAAACAGCATCAAGGAAAAGCACTTCCTCTTTCTTTGTGTGAACATTCAGCAATCATCATCTTTTGAAAAGTCTTGCTTCTGGTCAGACCTGTGATGATAAACAGCAAAAATCAGCAACCAAAATATCTATGAAACACTGTGCTATACAAAGGTATAAACAATATATTGTGGAAGCATAATACACCATCAACTCTTGTTTCTTATGCAAAGCTCTATCAGCATACAAAGTTCAAGCAATTGAGTTCAGAAGAACTAGAAACCTAGCCATCCTTACTCCCATAGACTGCATAACCATAGAGGCCGGGAAAAAACATATAAGAAATGTTGGGTGGGATAATCCTTGCCTCCATGTCCTTAATAGAATGGAAACTTTCCTTCACTATAGCTAGGACATTTTACATTCTATGTCTGTACCAGTGGCTCAGATTATGCTGGTTTAAAGCTGGTTGACAACAAGAGATGCGATACCTGGGATGGGTTTAAAGTAAAAGGTCTTAAACGTAGGGTCTGAAGATCAATCTGCTGCTCTGAGAACATCTTCTAACCGACCATGTAAGGTAAAAGCCTTAGAGGCCATCGCACCCCTAGTAGAATGGGCTGTAAGAGCAGCAGTGTCAATACCAGCCTCTTGTAGCACCCACCTCTCCCAACTGGCATTGGTGGCTGCTAACACCTTCTTGAAAGGTTTTTTTAATGGATAAGAAAAGTTGTCTTGTTCCTGGAGGTCGATAATCCTCAGTCTTGGATTCATAGGCTCTTAGGCTACAGACCACACATGACTTAGGATGATCATGGCAAGCCGGAAAAGTGCATGGACATCCGATACCCTCTTACAAGAGATGAGGCTCAAAAGAATGGCCAATTTACCTGCCAGTTCCTTGCAAAAGAAGAATTGGTTATCTTATCAAGATTCCAACATCCTCAGTAACATTTACATCCCAGAGGGACGAATAACGTGGTTCTGGAGGAATTGAGAGACGAACGCCCTGCTACAGCTGACAAACCAAGGAATGTTTCCCTACCAGTGCGCCTTGCAACGCCCCATGCCCTGCTGAGATGAAATGTGCACTCTATCTGCCCCTATGGGAGGGCAGATCCTGTCACAGACGCCAGCGTGACCGTCTGCACCAAGCTGATCTTTACCTTTTGACTGTGGAGTCAGCCCATGCCTTTTGAAGGAGTTTGGTAGCTGTCGTCGAAAGGTCAGGGATTTCCTAACTTCCCCTGTAAACCTCCAGGCCATCAATCTGAGGGTCTCATCCTGAACCTGTTGGAGCAGGGATCCCTGATGATCCGTCAGAAGTTGAGGAGTCTGGAGAAGTGGGATTGGAAAATCCATAAAAGCTCCAGAAAAACTGGACATTAAACTTGCAACCTCTAAAGTGGTGTCACCAAGATTCCACCTTCTGCCTGTGGACTAATGCAGCGAGTCTGGTAATCATGGAAAAAGGAGGAAACTCGTATCCCAGGATCCGGCTCCAGCCTTAGAGGAAAGCATCTGTTGCTTCCGCTAGTGGGTCAAGGCGCCAGCTGAATAACTGTGGCAGTTGATGGTTGAGTCTTGACACAAAGAGATCTACCTGACTCGAACCCCAGAGGTCCATTATCTTTTGGAAGAAATGAGGATCCAGCTTTCAAGCGGTGAATTTCTTCAAATGTCGTAATGCCAGTCTGCTGTCTGGTTGAATTTTCCTGGCAGGTACTCCACTGTAATCGACAGATTGTTCTGCATACAGTGATGACAAAATGTTTTGGCTACATCTGCCAGGACCTTGTGCTGGGTGCCACATAGTCGGCTTATGTAGCACACTGCCAAGCTGTTGTCCATCATCATCAGGATAGAACAGGACAGTTTGTTCGCCGCCAAGCTCCAGATTGCAAACGAACCTGCCAGGAGCTCTAGGCAGTTGATATCAAGTGACTCTTAGTGCTCTGACAATTGTCCTCCTGTGGTAATATCCTCACAATGTGCGCCCCAACCTTGACGACTGGCGCCTGATTCAGTTACCAGATCTGGGGCTTTCCCAAAGATGGCCCTGCCATTCCATGCATGCATGTGGTCGAGCCACCATTGAAGCTCCATCCTGACCTCTGGCAATAGGGAGATCTCTGCAGGACACTTAATTGAGCTTGCCAATGCTTGTTACTGGCAGGGAGAAACTGTCAGGCCCTCTATGATCAAACTACCTCACTGGAGCGTACAAAAACCTATTAAAGGTGTGGGAGCAACTATAGTCCTCAGCGCAATGTTTCTGCTGCAAGGGTTCCCTTCCCTGCATGCGTGGAAGTGAGACCCTTGACCCTGAGATGCGCATTGAGGAATTCCTGGAAGTTGAAGAATATAGGAAAATGTGCTATCCTGTCAGTGAAGACGTGCAACTCCTACACCCTCTAGGGGGCCTGGCCTGTCACTGCAGGTCTCACATCTGTGAGCATGGTTTTCACAGAACAGTGACTTGCTGCCGCGGTTAGCATCTCTAGTGGGCCTAACATAGTTTCAGCGAGAGTTGAAGAGAAAGATATGCAGTGAAGGACGGTCTTAACCTGAAGCCGCCCAAACTGACTTTGAACAGCCACAATATCCTCAGAGGACTAGTAAAGCGGCAAAACCACACTGAAATGCCGGTACTTCTTAACCATAACTTACACATAGGAAAATGTTAAATATACCCTCATACCAATAAACGTTCCAAATAAAGGCATGAATAAAAGCATCAAGAAAAAGTACTTATCTAGCTGATGAACATTGAAGAAAGAGGAAGTGCTTTTCCTTGATGCTGTTTACATATGGCACATCCTTTACCCTTAACTCCAAGTTAAGGCTACCATTGGTGTTGAGAAGGTGAAATTACTTGCTCCTGAGACACTCTATCAATGATCAGAACAACCGCTATGAGGCACAGGATTCCAACGTCAAGGAGCTTGCCATCAACCTCTTCTTATCTGTCAGCTTCTCCAGCCCTTTTAACAACCTAGATCATGGTTATGCCTGGGAATATCAAATTCAAACACTTCTTTTGCCTCTACCTATCTGCAGGGCTGTGGTGTTACCTAGTAGAATTGCTTCTCCTCCACCTAAAAAAAAAAAAAAAAACTCCGCCACCTCCAGTGGCTCTCAGGCCTAGTTGTCTCCAACAGGTTCTACCCAGCCTGCAATAGGCTACAACATATCACCTTATCACAAGAGCAGCCTCTTCACAAGAAGAGTAGAAGAACATCATATCTGTCACAGTATTCTGATACTGAGACCTATTCCAGTACCTCTGCTTCGGTAATCTTACCTCACCTCCAGGTCCTCTGTCTAGAATACCTCTGATAGACAAGAATAATGCCTTCCTGTAGATATTGTTAAGTGAAGCAACAAAAATGAATATCCTACTCCAAGCACCACAGGCTATAGTCTATTGTTATTATTGAGATTTCACAATAGAGTGCGCTCCTAGACCCAGAATTTGTAGACACTGCAGAGGGAACACTCCTTGGGCCACTAACCACAGACCTCGCCTATCAAAGAAATATAAGACACTGGAGCAGGACCCACCATGTATCTGTACAGATTCTAAACTAGATGCTGTAATGTTTTCAGCCAAGAGGAAAAGGCATTTGTCTGTTCTGGAAACCACCATGGTGCCTGACTGAGAGAGCAAATGCCTGGACACCTCAGAGCGTTAAATCTGCAGCACTGCTTCATCATCTATAAAAAACAACCAGCACATACACTGTCATTATGTCAGAAGCTTCTTTTAAACAATGTCCATCTTTGCAACCTGCCTAAAGACAAATACAGAGACTTCATAGAGGTAGTTAGCTAAGGTCTATAGCCAAGTAATACGTTCCTCCCCGGACACAACAGAGTTTGCTCAATTCAACTTGTGTGACAGGCTAACTCTTGGTTGAGGCTGACTTCCTTAAAACATGATGTTCAAATGAAGGTTTTGAATCTTCCTTTCACAGGCTCACTGATCTGCAGACCTCTCACAGTTGAGGATGCAGTCTGAGGTAGAAACACTGACTGGTGGGACTCGAAGAGATGAAACCAGTCTTCAAACTTTAGTACGATATAATGAAGACATTACCATCCCTTGCATTCTAGGATGGTCTCTTTTTGGCAGCTGCAGCATCATGCCCAAAGATGGCAGCATGGCAGTTTTACTGACTGTGCCAGTCCTCTAGAGGAAGAGGGTCCTAGCACTCCCATCAAGAGTTGGGCATAAGTCCCATGGCAACTCCCAACAATGACTTTTCTGCCCCCTCCCCCCAACTCTGTGAGCTATTCCAGAAGGGGAAGTATTATTAATCATCACAAAGAATGCTAGAGTATAACTAAAGGTGAACAGGTGTTGAACATTGTTCAAACTGGTTATGGTATATGTTTCAAGGCTCTGCTTCCTTTTTGTTCCACCAAAGAAGGCACCAAAATGTCAACGTCGTCTTTTAGGAAAAGTGCCTCAAATGTTAGTTATTAAAATGCAATTACGTGCTTACCACTGTAGCAAAAATAAAAAGCCATCTACTGAAGTGGCATTTTGATGTAGAAAATTAGCCAGAGCAAGGATTTCTGGCCAGCCTTAGATCTTAGACATGCCAACAAATATATTAAGAAAGAAAAATCTTGCATGCTGGATTTTGTTTCTCATTTTTCTACTATTAATGAAAGTCAATTGGTTATGTGTTGCTGACTTACAGGCTGCATAATCCCCTATTTCCATCTGTAGCAGCCACAGAAGTTTAAGAATTGTTGTAGATTTAACTTGGTAGCAATAAAGAGTTATTTTCTTTGGGCTAAAGTTGGCTTCCAGAATTTTCTCTAAATGAAGGGTATCAGTTGCAGCACATCTAAGGAAAAATACATATTTTCTTTATCCTTTCCTAGATGATTGCATAATCGAGTCTGTCAACCCTTAGAAAGTGAGAAAGGATTTCCAAACAACTTTGAAACTAAATAGCAAAACAATCTGAAAATTCAATATATCATAAAGAATATTTTATTATCACGTTTTTTTCTTTCATTGAATACAATACCACTATACAAAAGAATCAACTTGTATCTCTAGGGTATTTGCACAGACAGAAGGAAAAGTCTATGTCATAATCCAGTTTGTGACATGTGTGTTAAATATCTCGTAATACAGCCTTCACGTTTCAATGCTAGCAGCCAATTTCGATGTTAGCAGCCAACACGTTTCTTGGGTGACCCCGCTTCTACAGGGCTGTAGGTCAACATTAGTCTCCTTCATTTATTTTCTTACGGGGCGCATTGTAATATCAAATCCCCCTCATAATTAGAAAGTGTCCCATTCATTCATATAAATAATTTCATCCTTGGATTTCTCTCAACATACTAGTAGAGGGTTCTGGTATCGATTTTATCTCTTCATGATACTCCTGATCAGTCACAACGCCTTAACAAATGCAATGACAACAGATGTTGTCCAAGATAAATATGTTTCCCCAAGTCGAGCGGGCATTTAGAATTTAGGGAAACCATCACTAATGTGATAACAACATATGCTTTAAAAAATGTATGGAAGTTTCCTCAAGTTGAGTGGGTATCAAAAGTACCCCCTTGAGTTTGGGAACTTCCCTTTATTTTTGACAACATTTGTTGTCATCACATTTGTGATGGTGTTGTGACTGATCATGAGTATCATAAAGAGATAAAATTAATAGCTGAACCCTCTCCTAGTATGTTAGGAGCTAAGGGAGAGTCATTGTTAAACACGGAGAAGACACTGCATCTCATTACTGGAAAAAATTATGATTTGGAAGTGAGATCGGTCCCAAATAACATTTGCAATATAGGTATACCAGAATCTGCCAATGCATGAAAGACAAGGGAGTATGTTGAGTGACTACTCACAGTTTTTGGCGCAGAGGTCTTTTCGCTCCTGTTGGTGGTTGAGAGAGCTCATTAATCACTGGTGACTAGACCACCCCTGGGAGACCCATTATTGCACGCCTCCTTAATTTCTGGGACAGGGACACAGTCCTGAGATTGGCGCTTGAAAAACGCAACATTAATTTTGATGGATACAGCATTTCTCTCCCAGACTTCACCTTTGCCGTACAGGATGCCAGTAGATATTTCACCACTATCAAGCAGCAGCTTCTCAAGGGAAACATTCAATATGCAATGTTATACCTGGCACACTTAAAAGTTACCCACCGGCGGAACATATCTTTCAGTCACTGCAGCACGCAGTCAAGATAAAAAATAAATAAAGGTGCTGCGTGATGACCGGAGCAGTCCTGACTCTCCAGGATCCCACGACTCGCAGATTGATTTGTAATAACTGTCGGTCTAACATGCTGCTGACCTCTACTCTTGATGTAGTTGTGCTCAACAGACTGGTAATGTTTATCACCCCCACAGCCCTTCCGGTCTTTAATCAGCTTAATGTATCCCCGTGCCTACTAACTATCAGACCAGAGCGCGAGTCTACCTGTGTACTGTTGCCTAGCCTGGGTGGACCAGTGGGCTTAATGTAATGTCTCAACATAAAATATGGCCAGTATTACCCATGAGTCCTCTGATCCCCTTGGCCCCACTTAGAGGGGTTACGGCTGACACTCTTGATGATACCCAAGGGTTGCACCCTCCATTGGCCGCCCTAGTCAATGTAGGAGCTGCATCCTGCTTCAGTGCCCTAAGAATGCTGAAGAAAACCTTTAAGTGGCTTCAGGACAGCATCAGAAAAACAATCGCCTAAGCAGTCATCACCGGCACACTAGACTATGGGAACACCCTGTATGCTAGGGTAAACAACCAGCTCGCAAGAAGATTGCAGACCATGCAAAATGCAGCAATCAGAGTGGTCCTGAACATCCCACACTGAGCCCACATCACATCACACCACACCTTTGGGAGCTCCTCAGGCTCCCAATACACAAGCTTGCACACTTCAAACTAATCACCTATACCTACAAAGCATGCCTAACTAAATAGCCATGTTCAGTCCCCTCAACCTCCCTGACCGCTTTGCTCTGTTGGACTGTCACTAGCACTCCACACATACACAAAAGCAGAGCAGAGGTTTGAGTCTTCTCATACCTGGCTCCAAGCCTAGAACAACCTCCCAAAACAAACCAGAGCCGCCTCCTCTCTTCTTAACTTCTGCAAGAAGCTGAAGACTTGGCTCCTCAATTAATCCCTCAAGGGCTGGTTTCACACATCAGCTACAAAACTCCTGGATATTCTAAACTAATATCTAATATTATGGGTATTCTAACGTGTTACTCATAGTTGTTATCTACTTCCTACTATTTTAAGATGGGATGTGGTCAAAAGTTTAGGTCATTTCGGGGTGGGGTGGGGGGAGGTGGAGATTGTTTTTTATAAAGTGCCACACAATATGCTCTGTGCTTACTGTTGTACACTTGCCCAGAGATCTGTACCAAAATTTCACAATACATCCCTCCCTATCCTGCTACAAGCTCTTAATATACTATGAATGATCGGAAGGTCTGCGGAGTCTTTCCTGCATGACATTGAATGTAAGGGGGCTTAACAACCCCGCAAGGTTTGACAAGTTTTGGGATATCCTAGCAGGCATCATATACAAATAGGCCTACTACAGGAGCCACATTTTGACCTGGGGTCAGTTACAACTTTGCTGGTAGATGGGTACCACACTGTATAACCTGGGTGTATTTCTCATATTCCTCATATGTCAGATCCGCTGGCATCCTGATAAAGAAGGGAGCACAGTTCCAGGTGCTGGCCTCTCTTCAATGTGAGCATGGCAGATAAGTAATAATTTGGGGCAAGGTGGGCGCTATCCGACTCAGTATTGTGTACTGTTGTGGGCCAAACACTGATGACTCTGTTCTTTGACGAGCTGTAGGGTAGAGTGCGCTCAACTGAGTGCCAGTCTCTGGTATTGGGAAGAGATTTCAACTTTGTATTCCGAGAACAGCAGGACAAATATCACACTGGCGAGCCATTTTAAATCACCACAGATTCAAAACGGAAAAATACTTAAGGACATGTGACCCCATAACCCTGAATTCCTAAACCAAACCATTACACATTTTTCATTATATTTTTGACAGTGCTTTATGACCGGGCATTCTTTTGTCTAAGAATGCATGGGTGTAAGCTCCTTAGAGTGTGTGCTGGCAGCATTGTCTGCCTGAGGCCTCTGTGTGCTCAGAATTTAGTGTCTTCTCTGCACCCATTGCTTAATCAAGCACCTGTGTGCTCTGGGCTAATTTGATTATGAACCTATTGTCTAATCAGGCCACAGTCTGTTTGAAGCCACTGAGTGTGTGCCAGGGGACTTGTGTGCTGATGTTGTAACTGCTTTTGGGTCAGTTAGAGATGCGTTAGCTTTTATCTAAAAACCCTTTCTAGTTTCCTATCCCGCTACCTCCTTAAGTGAACTTTTCACCTTGCTCGTGTCACTTTGGGAGTTGGGCCTACCCTGTTTTTTAAATATGAACTGCTGTGTGGTTTTTGCATTGGGCTTATGTTGCACAATATTTTCGTGTTTCATATTTTCTACATCACGTTTATTTATTTTTTTACATTCCATACAACAGCTGATACCAAAGAGCATCAGATTCTGGGTTGAATAGGTGCAGCATTTGGTTTGCACTTTCAGACCACCCACTAGTCTTCCTGTGCCTTAGCATCCTGTCCACAGCCCACTGGGAGCTCACTTGCAGCTTGGTGCAATGACGTTGCTTGGCACGGTCTTTGCTAAAGACTGAAATTTGAGTGTACTTTGATTAAATTATGGCACTGTAGATAGTATTGGTACGGTGTGGGATCAGGGCTAGGTGCCCAGCCAAGCAGAATAGAATCTTAAAGCTTTGGAGTGTAAGCTTTGGAGGCTGGAACAGATGTTAAGGCCATAACGATCATGTGCTTGAGCGGATTATGGACAAACTCTCTAACTTTACTGAAGTGGCAGAGACAGGATTGAGCATATGGGGAGGGAGAGAGCACTTGCTAGTCATTAGCTGGTATTATAAAGCACCCATGGGTAGCAAACTATGTTCTTGAAGTGGAACTTGTGAGTAATTCTCTCTACCAAGATACTACTAGTATACTGAATATTTTTTCACAATATTACCAGACATTATACATTTCCACGAGTTCAAGCACCCCGACTCAGATTGCAGAATATTTAGATGACTCAGCTCTGGGCTGACCTGGCAACGCTCAACACCTTTTCCCTGCACTGCTCTTCTCTCTTGAGGAAGTTGGTTTATCACAGAGCTCCCTACCGGTAAGGCACCAGGCTTTAGCGGAATGCTAGCAGAATTT
The DNA here is from genome assembly GCF_031143425.1 of Pleurodeles waltl. Classification (NCBI taxonomy): domain Eukaryota; kingdom Metazoa; phylum Chordata; class Amphibia; order Caudata; family Salamandridae; genus Pleurodeles; species Pleurodeles waltl. Next base: position 1,012,445,880 of record NC_090448.1, read on the forward strand.
TGTAAGCAATATACTGCCCAATTAGCCCTTCACGTGTTGCCAGTCTATGAAGATGTAAGAACACAGCGTGTTCTTCCCCTATCCTTCTCACACTTCTGAAGCCAGCGAAACTATTGTGCAAATGTGAATACTGCAGACCCCTTTCACTGCTGAACTGTGACACAAAAATCCCAGCTAAATGAATGGCCAACTGTTTAACACTCTTTATGTCCAACCTGGTGAGACTGGATCCGGGGCACCTGGGCACACTCTTCACGCTGCTGAAGGATTCAGATTCAGATCCAGACCCAGACCCTGATGCTGTAGCTGTAGCTGTCTTCCCAGTTGCCTCCAGGGTATTTCACTCCACAGAATGGGCATACATGTTCACCTTACCAGCGCAGAATAGGTTTACCCCAGTCATTTATTCCTCCCTGGTTGCCTGAGTTCGGATCAGTGAGGTCACCGACCCACCCCTTGCTATCTCACGAGGCAGGGTTGCCTGCTTTGGCCTCTTCTTTTTGCACTAGTAGTGGAGCCTCTTGCTGTAAAGCTTCGCCAGATTTATTCAGAACATGCACTTCACCATAATGGCTGCCAGGTCCTTGTATCGTTATACGCAGATGATAGGACCTTATTTGTTAGCAACCCCAGCAATTGCCTTAACATGATCATGGGAGAATGCATAACATGTGGTGATCTTTCGTGTGTAACTCTTAAATGGAGCATACCTCAAATGCTCCCTCTTACCAGTTTGTCAATAAAATTCACACTGGACTTCCCTCTGAAATGTTGTGATAGTCCCTAAAATGCCTGCGTATGTGGGTCAGTCGAGATGAGGATGCGGACATAAAGGGAAACCATGGTGTTCCGATGGACGAGATTGCTGAGCAGATCATGTGCTGGATATCTCTCCCGTTCTCACTTGCTGGTCGAATAGGGCTTATTAAAATGGTCATCCTCCCGAAATTATTCTTTTGTTATGAACATACCTATTATACTCACTAAGGCCTTTTTCATGCACTAAAAAACTCAACCAGTTAGATTGACATGGACGTGCAAACAGCCCAGAATAAAGTGGGAAACACTTACACTGCCCTTTCATAGAGCTGTGTTTTTAAGAGCATGACCTGTAAATATATTACTTGTGCACTCTTATTGGTATCAACTATTCCCTTATTTGACACACCTTGCAATTGAAAAAGACAGTGTGGCTCCAAACCCTCTACAATCTCTAATTGTCATACTGGCTCCTGGCTATACCGGCTCAGAAGCCACCGCACCTTGCTCGTTTGTCATATGGGATGTGTGGGAGGTTGGAAGTATCCATGATCTACTCTCCCCGATTGCCATGAAGCTATCACCACTCCTGCTAGTAGCGCACGAAACTAAGGCTACATCTCAGCTGACATTTCTGGGGCTACGATTATAGTAAGGGTTCTTTCATTACTTTAGTGGATTTCAAGGGACACTCTCCATTTACCCCCTTCGATGTGTTACTGTATCATCGGCTGTGGGAATTAAGCAAGAAGGTTATCCCCTATTTTTCCCCTTAGCCTGCCCATTTCTAAAATTTGGCGAAGCTTTTAATGGCCACCTCTACCAAGCTTTTTATCCCGAGCTTGCACCAATTAGCTCAGGAGGAGGCATCTGTGGTCACCTGGACCGCTCGATAGGGCTGCAGTGGGGAGCTAAGGTTGGAATTGTTAGAGAAGATGTGGAGGTTCAGCTGTGCCCAGATTTGCATGATTTCTTCTAGAATTAATATGTGCATCAGCCATTTAAAAAAAGAGCCTACTTTCACCCCTTTGGTGCTGTGGAAATCCTGCCTAAGGGAGCACTTGCATTTGTCCTGGCAGTGCGGTAGAGTGCATGTATGCTGGAGTGAAATGATAACTCAGTTGTCAACTGTGGTCGATTGTGAGATCCCCAGGATCCTAAGATCACTCAGTTAGGGTGGGTGGCGGGAATACCCATGCCGCATAGATCATTTCTTGCCTTGCAGCTCCTGCTATCCATGAGAAAAGTGGCCTGGTGCTGGGGCAGGAGAAGATCCCCAAAATATAAACAGCGCTTTGATTCCCCTCTATATTGCAGTGAACAAGTGGTGATATACGCAGATCTGATGCCACCCACATCCAGACCCTGAAACATTCGGAGTCTGCTGCAGGTTTTCCTACTCGCTTCGTGCTCCTAGTATTGCAATAATTGCAACGATTGACTGACACAATGTCCCCGTCCAAAACTTGGAAATAGGTCACTCTGGGCCAGTTACTATGACAGGCACACCTTGTAGTTGACTTCATGGAGGTTTTGTCTCTCGGCTGGCTCAGAACTCATGTTATAGTTGTTATCCTTGTAACTGCCTGTCTAGACATTGGACAAAGAGAAGTGTTATCCATGTACTTGCTTTGTCTTTTCACCCCTAACATTACTCTTTATTGTGTGAATGTGATTTTAACTGGTACCTGTTTTGTATGGTTCTTTTGTAATTGATAAATAATAATTAAAAAAAGGTACACTTGGCAACTATTTTAGCAGAACTTTGCATTAAGACGATTCTAGTCATTAATGACATTTTAAAGGAATTGAAAAGTTTTTCCTCCAATTCGGAAACCCTCACCTTCTTGAGAGCACAATGTTGTTCTCTCACATTGGATGTCTTCCAATTTTGGGCTTGTACAAAATGCATCCTTGCAACACCTGTTATGGAAGATGGCTTTTTTAATTGCATCACTTCGATGCATTAGGAGTTACTGAGATCTATTGTTTTTTGTTAAAAATCCATTGTCACAGGCAGAAAGATCGCTATAATAAGAGTAAGCAAATTTTACTTAGATATGATTAACCACATTAGAAAGGTTTCTCGATTATCTGCCATATACTCATGCAATTCGTAACTTTTAAGGTGTCTGTTTCCTGATGGATTGTCTCATTCCTAGTTTTGATGTCAGTCAGATAACTGGTCATTGCCAGGTAAACCCAAAGCTCATCCAGCAAGGAGGAAAGCCGCTACGACTGCTTGGTTAAATAATGTCCCCATAGTAGAAATTTGCAGGGCATCTATGTGAAAGTCTGTTCATACTTTCACCAGACACCACAGTTTAAACTGAGAATCCAGTAGGGATTCAGTAGCTGTGCAGGCAACCCTGATATGTCTGCTCCTCCAGGGTACTTGTAATGCTATGCTATCAGAATCTTCATTGATAATCATAAACAATGGAATAGATTAGCAAGACCATCCACAAATCAGACTATACCATAACACCAGGCAGCAGAGTTGTGGATAAGAGTGCTCCTTTGTTGTAATGTTTAAGATTATCAGTGAAGATCCTACAACACACAAGGAAATGTTAATTAACGTGTAATCCTAATTCTGCATCGCAGATTTTCATTGAAGTCGTAACCAAACCTCCCTTTATTCCAGTTTGAATCTACCAGAATGTAACCATTAATTTTGTATGATTTTCCTACAATCCTTAGTTAAGATGTCATGTACTGTGAGGCAACTGCCAGCATAAACCACGATGGGATTAGGAAACTGCTGGCTCCTCCGTGTCCTATTTTTTTAACCTTTCAGAGGTCAGCCTGTCCAGCTGCCTTCCTTTCATTTCACACATCTTATCAGAGTGCCTGGGTAAGCAAGATGCTATAGGGTTTTTTATGGGTTCATTATTTCATTTGGATCCCATTCTAAAAAGAAAAAAACTAGGAATTTGATTTGGTAAACCCAAAATTAGATAGGCTTCTGTGCACTGTTCTACATTTAGAGTTGTAAAAATGTTACGATTTATTGTAACTGATATAAGTCTGGTACAAATGTGTACTGTAATCCCATGATTGGGCGATACAATTCTAATGTTTATTACCGGAATGAAGATTCCTACTTTGCAGAACTAGGATTACAATTAAGTACAGTTTCTTTACTTTTGCTGTATATTGCCTTTCTTCTACTGTTTTGTGTCTAGAAAGTGCGTGCCCAAACATGTCCTGTCAGAATGTACCTAAACATATTTTTTTATGTGCCATGACGCCTACAAAATTGCCTCTCCTCGATCCCCTCCTCTGTAATGTACTGGGGATTGCTTGGAAGTGTCTGAAAGACTGTACAGCAGTTAGGAGAGGCAGTACATATGTTCATAGTTGAAAAAGCCAAAATTGCTATGGAGTTTATTGTTCGTTCAGTTGGGAAATGTATCAATTGGTGATTCATAATAAGGTAAATTAACACATTTTCACCCTTGATGCATTTCCATTTCACAATTATTATGGTCAGAAATCACCTAGCAACCATTTAAATATTTTTAGCAAAGCCATCCTTTATCATTGCTGTAGCTCTCAAAGATCTCATCCAGCTTGACAATTCCTATTTGTGAAAGGAAACGTTTGTTTTACAGTGAACTAAAGCACATCCTTTCCTGCTACCAATATGAATCCTCTTTTGTGCCAGGCATAATGGATCATCACCTATTGTCTGTCTCCCTAAAGCTGTATATGCATGCTCCAGTTTTACACACATACTGAATCAAAAAACCTCTCTTTCCACATGTTTTTATCTGAATAAATCAAACCAGTCTTCGGTTTCCAAAGCTCCCCACTTCATTTTGATTGGTCTTTGCACCTCAATTCCCTTCAATGGTTGGAGAGAATGGGAGATCTACATCAGAGTCCATGATGTGGACCCAAAAAAGAGCTTTACTAAAGGAATTGTGATGAAGATATTGAAAGCAGTTTCTGTTTCCAGCAAAATATCTAAGTCCTCAAACATCCATCCTGCATAGCTTACCATACTGTTGGGATGGTAAATTCCTACACATGGTGGACGTACAACCCTGCCCCGAGTGCCTTAACTCTACTGATGTATGGATACCTGATGCTAAATTTTGTTGTCGTAGGTAAACACAGATCATGCATGTGCACCATGATATTGGCTTGTCTCACTGATTGTAGTCGTGTTGGACCGAAGAAGTGTCCAAAGCGCTAACCTTATAGTAGTGGAAGGCTATTACCTTTACCAGGAGTTAAGCAGCACGAGCACTGTGGTGACAGCATACAGTGTAATGATCAGTAGGAGTGAACCAGTCCATTTTACCTGGAGTGAGTCCTACAGGCTCACGCATTTAAAGTTCTGCTCCTTTGTGCATAATATACCCGCAGACCACATCGGTTTGTTGTGTAGTGCTACGTAGCGCATGAGCGGTGTCCAAGTGCTACATGTAGTGTGCCTGTGAGTGGTAAAATACAGGAATAATGCAGTACAGTGCAGCGCGTGCATGTTAAATGCATGTACTGGGTGTATGTGTGTCTGTAAGCAGTACAATACATGAAGGATGTAAAACTGTGCAGTGAGTGCATGTTGCATGAATGTGCTGGTTGTATGTGTGCCTATGAGTGGTACAAGGCATGAAGGATCTAATCCTGTGCAATGTGTGTATGCTTGATGCATGTGCTCGGGTGTGTGTACTCCTGTGAATGGTACAATACATGGAGGACTCTGGGTTCTGTTATGAAAGACCCAGGGCTGCGAAACACGAGGAGGAATCTCCCCAGGCAGATTTGTGTATTGCTGGAGTCCTGTAGCCTGGTTGGGATGCACTGGAGAAGGGAGAGCCAGACTCCCCCAGTACACTTCAAAGGATGTTCTTTGATTTAAAGAGAGGTCAGAAGGAAGGGGCCTGGGCACAACTCAGGAAGGCGATAGGGTTGATAAGAGAATCATCAAGAGTGGGGCTGAGATACACATATAACTGTGAATGACATTCGAGTGTGAACTCTAGCCACTCCTGTGGCCTATGTTGTGTGTTGTGGGGCTATGAGCTTTGGAGCCTCTTCAGCTGTGACAGACTGTTTGACATCTGTAGTAATTTATTCCCTCACTGTGACATTTCTGGAAAAAAATCTAATATAGCCAGACAACACAGCTGCACCTCCCCTTGCAACAGCCATATCCTAATCTCGGTTTGAGGATGGGGTGAACCAAGCTCCCATCCGCTGTGGAAAGTTTGTCATCCGTTCTGAGGAGAAAAATTCTACTCTGTGTGTATACTTGTGTAATATAGTTTATTAGTATGTAATGTCTGTATTGCTCTAATCCTAATTCAGGTTTAGGCTTCTGTGGACCCACACTTAATGATTACTGAAATCCAGGTACTCCTACTGAATCATTATTGGAATACGGGGGCCACCATTTGCACATAACACGAAGCCAAAGACTCTGGTCTAAGCAATTTCGGTGATTAAACCTGAAACCAATCCACAAAATGTAAAAACAGACTAGCATCAAACAAATACCCAAATGATTAAATATTTAATTACAAACAAATATGTATTTTTTTTTTAATGGGAAAGGTGTTTTTTTTTGTAAATTTGATTGAGGTCAGCCGCTGTCCAAACTGCATGCTGTCTGATGTACTTGCACTGCTCCCATGAATCAATCCAAGGATACCAACTTAGTTTTTAGCTTCCAATTTCAAATTTCTTCACACTTATGGAACCTTTTCAAATTTTATATTTTGCTTCTTTATGTACATGTTATTATTCTCAATATTATTTCATTTGTAAGCAGTTGTGGACCACCTGAGAAGGCATTGCAAAACACTCAGGGGTTCGCAGACCACAGGTTTAGAACCACTGCTCTAATCTGTACTGTGAATGTAATATGTTTGTGGAATGTTGTGATTTGGGTAGGGATCAGTGGTGGAACCTAGTATGGCCACAGCTACTGGCCTTACTGAGCTGTGCTGTGCTTTACCTTGCCTTGCATTTTTTTTACGTTGGTGAAGAGGATTGTATGTTGAGCCAGAAGGATCTATCGGATCCATCCAATTTTTGTAATTTTTTTTATAAACCTTTTTATTGGTTTTATATAGAACAGTACAAACAAGACTCGACCGGTCACTGGTACAGTGGGTGCAATTACCTGACACAATAGCACTTTGGGTAGGTTCAGGGCAGAACAGGCTGAGACACACATCCGAACCCCCACCCCACTCGCTGGACTACACATCCCCTCCCTGTGATAAAACTAGATTCCTTGCCCCGTCCCAGCTTCCCCACACCTTTGCATATTTGGCTGGGCACCCCCGTGTTTCATAGACCAGTTTCTCCTGTTGAGCACACCAGTCCAGGCCACGACGCCACCTGGTAATCGCCTAGGCGGTCTTCGCCTTCCAGTTCGCCACAGTGTCTCTCTTGGCCACTAAGTAGGCTACCCCCACAAATGTCTGGAGTGCTCTGCTGGGACCCACCCCATTCAGTACCCCCAGAAGAACTGGCAACTGAGCAACCTTGACCTCCACCTGTGCAACTCCTGAGATCTCACTGAGTACTGCTCTCCAGTTACTGGCTATCTGAGGACAGGACCACACTATGTGAAAGAAGTCTGCACTGGGACCTGCACAACGGGGACAATCCGCCCGGGGCCATAGGCCAGCTCTATGCAACCTGTCGAGCGTGAGGTATGCCACAAGTAGAAAGTATGTCTGGACTATTCAGCGTCGGGAGGTTATAGTCAGAGACCGTTGGGCCATCAATGCCTCTCTCCACTCGCCATTATCGATTGGGCCCACCCACCGCTCCCGGAGCTTGTCAAGCGCTGGGGCTGTATTAGCGACCAACGAGCGGTAGATGCGTGACACCCCTGCCCTGCCCAGAGCGCCCATCATAAATTTGGCCTCTATGGGGCTGAATTCCAGGAGATCTGTCCCCGTCTGAATATGCCTCTCCAGTGCATGCCTGAGCTGCAGGTATTTGTGAAATTGGGATTTATTAAGCTCAAACTGGTCCTGAAGCTCCTGAAACGACCTCATGTGGGAGCCGGCCCATACATCCCCTAACTGGGAGATACCTATGAGGTCCCACTTGCGGAACCCCTGAAGTGCTGAGACCTCCCCCAGCCAGAGCCCCTGCCACAATGGCACCTGCTGGGTGAGGTGGCGGCACCACCCCGTCAGCCGCAGCGCGGCCCCCCACCACGCCAACACCACTGAGTCACCTCCCGAACGCCATGCGGCAGTGGGTCAACGTACAGCTTCCCCAGCAGGCCAGGAAGGCCCATCCTCGAGAGTTCTAACTGGTACGCGGGGTCCGACCAGCCCCCTCCCAACCAGTCGTGAACGACCAATGGGTGCATCGCCAGGTGGTAAAAGCATAGGTTGGACATCCCCAACCCCCCCCTCGTAAACATTTCCCTGATGGGTACGGAGTGGCAGCCGGGGGTGTTAACTGTGCCAGAGGATCCGCCGCGCCATCGCCTCCATCTCATTAAACCACCTCTTAGGAATATGGTGTGGATAGTTTTGAAGCATATAGAGGAGTCGAGAAAGCACCATCATTTTATACAACACAATTTAGCCCAAAATATTGAGGGGTAGTGCACACCAGCGCTGGAGATCCTCCTTAACTCACGTAGTTCAGGGCGCCACATTAAGGGACCAAGGTAGCTCAGGTAAAAGTGCTACGTGTACTCCAAGGTACCGTAAACTATTCCATCAAAGGACGATATCATGCTGCCAATCGTAACTGTTCCTAGTCAGACTCAGCGGGACCAGTAGAGATTTACTGGGGTTTACTACCAGACCTGCCACCTCTGCGAACAGGCCTAAAAGCTGCAACACTCTGAGCCCGCTGTTAGCTGGATTTGCCAAGAACACGAGCACCTCATCTGTGTATAACGCTATGCAGTCCTCCTGCCTGGTGGTCCAGGCCCACCCATCAATCAAGGGATACTCCCTTATCAGCCTCGCCAGCAACTCCATTGCCAGCGCGAATAAAAGCAGGGAGAGATTACAGCCCTGACGAGTCCCCCCCCCGGATGGGAAATGGATCCGAAACCACCCCATTCACCTGCACTCGTCCGGGGGGGGGTTAGAGTAGAGGAGCCTCACCAGTGCCCGAAACCGTGGTCCAAACCTGGCCCTCTCCAGCAACGCATGGAGATCAGACCAATCCACTGTATCAAACGCCTTCTCGAAATCCACGAGAAGGAGTGCCAGTGGTGGGGGGGGTGGTCAATACAGCCCTGTTAGCCAGAGCTACATGCAGGCATCTGATACAAAGCCGACTACTCCTGTTCGGCATGAAGCCACACTGGTCCGGATGTATTAGCGAGCCCAACAATTTCTTCAGCCTAGCAGCCAGAATCGTGGAGAAAATCTTAATCTCAGTGTTAAGAAGTGAGATGGGACGATACGCTGCGCAACTCCATGAAGGGGGCTTCGTCTTAGGAATTATTACAATAGTTGCCTGGTCGAGTCCCGGTGGAAATCCCCCGGTCCTCACTGCCTCCTCAAACATGGCTAGTAGGTCAGGGGCCAGCACCTCCTGAAACTTGCTATAGACCTCATCCGGGAACCCATCCGTGCCTGGAATCTTACCTGCCGCCAATTCAGATATGGCCGCTCCGACTTCTTTCACCCCAATAGGCTCATCCAACTCATGTCTGTCCGCCTTCGAAATCCTTGGGACGGATACCTCATACAGAAGGGGGTCATTCCTCTCCGCTATGGGCCTGGGGTGCCCCTCATATAGTTTCGCATAATAGGCAGCAAAGCTCTGCACGATTTTGCTGGGTGATTGCCAGATCGCTCCCAATTCGTCAGTGACCTCTGGAACAACTCTTCCCGCCATTGGGCCAGTTGCTAGCCAGTGTAGAAGCTTGCCATTTTTATCACCACACCCATAAACCCGGGCCACGGAGGCCCGCCACATGTGCTTCGCCTTTTCGAGAGTAGCTTGCCTAATCTCCTTTTGCGCCAGGATAAGCTGCCTCGTGATCGCTTCGCTTTCTGCCTCAGCAAGGCGGCCCTCCAAGCGCATCGCCCAGGCCTCCAACACGGACACCGCCTGACTGCGCGCCTGCTCCCGCACATGAAGAAGGTGCTTGGCGTGCCCCGAAGGGTGGCCTTACATGCAGCCCAGAGCGTACCCGGAGATAACGCAGAGATTAATAGAGAAATATTCTGTCAAGCAGTCCTCTATGGCCTGGGCATATTCACTATCTTGAAGAAACCAGGCATTGAGCCGCCACACCGGGCGCGACCCACATCAGCATCATTCAATCGAAGCAAGAGTGGCGCTTGATCTGAGACCCCGTGTGGGAGTAGTTCCACCCCTGAAACCCGGGGTACATCGAGGGCCGGGACCAGGAAGAGATCTATCCTGGTGTGAGTACCGTGTGCTGCCGATGTATGGGTTTATCGCCGCAACCGGGGATTCCATACCCGCCAGACATCAGAGTCCAAGGCCCTCTGCTCAGTTGAGCAGCCCCGATGCCCTGGCAGCTCGAGCCGACGACAAATGCCCTGCGACGTCCAACTCTGGATTCAGTACAGAATTGAAGTCTCTCCCCAAGACAGTCAACCCCGGTGGAAGCCCCGCCACCACACTCCCAAGGGCCGTCAGGAAACTCAGCAGCGCCCCCTGAGGGGCATAAACACTAGGGGTATTGATGGGGTGACCTCCCACCAACCCGGAGATCACCACGCATCGGCCCTGCCGACCCGAGTGAGACGTAGTCACCACCATGGGTAATGAATGGTGCAGTAAAATGGGCGTCCCTCTTGAGCCTCTAGAAAAGCCCGCATGGTAGACTCTATCATATCCTCCCCTCAGCAGCCTGGGGCATTTAGTACCAAGCAGATGGGTCTCTTGCAACAGGAGCACGGACGGATCAAAGCGACGGAGAGTGCTAAACACCGCTGATCGTTTGATTTTATCAAGGAGCCCATTTACATTCCAGGACAATACCCGCTTAGCAGATTTGGACATAGGCAAGAGATCAAGGACCACGTGCCCCGAGCACCCACCCAGCATATCCAGTGTGACCTGTCAAGCCCATCCTGAAAAGAAAAACATTGAGTCAACCATAGCAAAAAACAGTTAAACAACCCCTGAACTCCCCCCAACTGCACCCCTCCCCATACTTCCACCCCAGAAGCATCTGTTGCCCCAAACAGCAAGTACAAAGTGTCTATGGTAGTTGTGGAGTGGTGGACTCCTCCATTTAGGTCGGAGTTCTGCAATTTGGCCAATCGCCGACCCCCACTTCGCCCTGAGAAGGGGCATTTGCCCATACTCTCCTAAGTGTACACAGTACAAAGGATCAGAATCAGGAGAGCAAGGGAGAGTGGCGGGGGCGCTCCCCCTCAACATCTCAGGTTGCCTTCTTCCCTTCAAGGTCACCCATTGCGGTCCCTCCTCCGGAGGGAGCCAGATCCAGCTGAACATCTTACGCTGAGACCCCACAAGGACCACATCTCCGTCTCCGGTGGGACCGGGCGTGAACCAGACACCCCCACGTCCTTGGGCAGCCCACCTGGCCCGCCGCCGACATTGAGTCAAAGATCAGTGGTGCAGTCATCCGCCGTCCCTGCACTGATAGGGGGCTCCCACCTAGCCCCTCCAAGTATACAGATAGCATACCGGACAGTATCAGGAGAGCAAGGGAGTTTGGCTTAAGCGCTCCCCCTCAACATCCGGAGTCAATCGTTTTCCCACTGGGCCATCTGGCGCTGTTTCTCCACCGGCAGGAGTCTGGTCTGACTGTGCGTCCTCCACTGAACCGCTCCTTCGCCACCGCCGGGACTGGGTACGCCTACGGCTCCTCCGCACCCCCGGGGAGCCGACCGCCCCAGATGTCAGACGACCACCTCCCTGCCGGGGCGAACTCCCCTGGACCACATGGTGCTCCTCCGTGAGCCGCTCCCACGCCGCCTCCGGTGAGTCAAAGAAGAAGGATTTCCTCGCCATCAAGACCTTGAAAAAGGAGCATGTATGTCAACTGCAGTGTCCCCAGCTTCTGCTTGACTCCTTCATACGAGCGCCGCCTGACCTGCACTTCCCTGGTGTAGTCTGGGAACACCAGCATCTTGTGGTTATCCCAGCGGAGGTCTTGCTGGGCCCTGGCCCCCCGAAGAACAGCATCCCGGTCTCTGAAGCGAGGGAATCTCGCGATCATCGGCCGCTGAGGCCCCCCAGGTGGCGGCCGGGGCGCCAGGGCACTGTGGGCACTTTCAATGACGAATCCGGAGGACAACCTCAGCTCCGGGACTCATTTCCGATTCCAACTCTCCAGAAAGTCGACCGCTGAGTTCTCTTCTAGTCCCTCCAGAAATCCCACAAATTGCAGGTTGTTGCGCCTAGAGTGAATTTTGGCGTCCTCCGCTCTATGGTGCAATTTGCCCGTGCGCGTCTGCAGCTGGGCCATTTTACCTTTGAGCTCTGCAATCTCATCCTCAGCCTGGGAGACTCGGTCCTCAACCTCTTTGATGCGTCCCTCTGCCCTCCGGAGGTCCTGGCGCACCAAGCCCACATCTTCTCTCAACTCACCGACCTTGGTCTCAACAGCCAGTTGAGAAGATTGGATGACCTGAAGGATTGTATTCACCCCATCCGGGGCTGGAGCCTCGGGCCCTGGCTCCCCCGTCGCTCAAGGGGCAGCCTGTCTGGCGAACTGGTCAATGTGCTGCTTCCCAGGGCCGTGGGAACACCGCCAGTTGCTTCTATCAATTCCAACACGAAGGGGGCCTCCAGGACCTCCCAACAGGACACTCCTGGGGGGGGGGGGGGTTTAAGGACAGAGGCGAGCCGGGATCCGCCGGTCTACTTTCAACAGTCCGCCAGGGCCTCCTTCAGGGCGTCTTCATCCCCGTGGCCCATTGCATCTGGGGCCCTCCCAGGCCGATCCTCACCTCCAAGGTACCAGTTGCCAGCCGTCTGCCTCGCCACCGTCTGTCTCAGGGCATAGCTGATTCCCCCACTGCCTTCCCGGTCTCTCCTCCTGACCTGGGCCCCCCCAGCCGCAGGCCCGATGGCCTCCTCGTCGCTCTTGCTCCTCACTTTCAGGGGGGGAGGGGCATGGGCCCCATCTCCACGTCTTCACCAGGGTCCCGCACGACCACAGCACGATCACCGCCTGCAGCTCCAAGGGATGCCTCTAATGCCCAAAACCTTCAACCGGCAATCCCCCCGGATGGGGGGGGGGAGGGAAACGGCAGCAGCACCCCAGCCCACGCACCCCGCTGGCAGATCCGTGCCCTTCTCTCGGTGGGGACCGGCTCACTCCTTTGATGCAGGCCTTCTCTTGGCGGCCACAGGGCCGGGGGGCACCGACTCCACCCCCGCTCCACCGATCCTCTCTAGACCCCGGGCCACGACAAACCATAGGCTGCCACCCGGGGGGGGAGGGGGAAGCCTGCAACACCGCACCTCCTTCCTGCTGTAGGACGCGGCACCAAGACCAGGCACGGCGGGCCATGCCTAGGAGCCAGGACGCGTCTTTGCCCGTGCCGCGGATAACCTTCTGCCGCTGCTCAAGCACGGCTGCGGCCCGCCTACTCTCCTAGGCCGTGCGCAGCCGGCTGCACCAGCCGCAGTCGCCGGAGCCCCTTTATGGTTCTGCCACGGGCCTCCAGGAAAAGGGCAGGTCTCCCGCCGCCGCACTGCGCGTCTTCACAGTCGGGGCCCCCGGCTGGGGCGAAGCAAGCACCAGGACAGCGCGGCCTATTGGGCTGGATGACTGAGGGTTCCGGCGCACTCTTAGAGTGCGACCGCCATCTTGAGGCCCTTGGCCACGCCCCCCCATCCAATTGTTAATGACACCTCTAATACTTAGTACTTACAGAACAATCCATGTCTGACCAATAGCAGTTCGCTGTGTCGATTCAACCATGTAGTAGGATGTGAACACTCACTATGACTGAGTTCATGAAAGATCCCTGGGTGATACTGTTATTATTACATCAGTTCTATAAAGCCAAAGCATGGCAATGTACGATTATTTGTGGTACCCAGGTAGATCATCTCTTTTAGAGTAGCCACAAAATGTTCCAAATTTTAGCAGCCTGGGAACCAAAGAAAGTGAAGTGATGGGCGGTTTGGGACACTGAGGCTAGAACCCTGGTTTCCTGCTTTCACAGTTCACGACTGGCTACTGCACCTATTGATGGTGCTCTGAAAGAACTCTTAAATAAGTTTTCTTTATTAGGCATCCTTTCTGCCCAACCTTTAAACAATCAGTGATTATGTGTTGAGGAAATCTCATTAAACTTGTTGGTGTTGTACTCTGTACGCTTTTTTGTATGTGTTTCTGTTACTGATCGCAACGCAGTTTGTTGACTTCAGCTGGCCTCTCTTTGTAAGGAATGGAAGTTTGATTTTATTTTTATGTGAAAGCAGGCCTCACTCCCATGGAGCCTGGCTAATTTACTCCTCAGTAATAAGGGCAGATTTTCTTGGCGTTGCTTGTTTGCCATGACTAAACTTTTTGAGAAGCTTCAATTATCTTTCAGCTCAGACCTAGCAGACAATTATAGTTTGGTGCTGTACGGAGTTTTCTGACCTTGCATAGTGCTAATTCTAAATGCATTGCTTCTCTTAAGACTTCGTAAACAAAATAATTGCTGTGATGGAAACACACACCTCCTCAATCGTGTCTTTCTTGTTAACAGTGTGATGGACTCAATGTTGCCCCCAGATGGTACCCACACTTACTTGATCAACAGTATATTCGTATATTGGACCTTGTTTATGAAGCCTGTTGATAAAAATATTTTTTGTGTTACCATAAGTAGGGCGCCGTGAGTGAGCAAAGCTCTAAGTGCACCGGGCAATGACTTAGCAACATTTTTGTGCACTAAATTTAATCTGTGGGTGACATCCATTGCCGATGTTGATTGTGTGAGGGACTTATTTGCCGTCACCTAGAGGTGTATATTCTGTCACTTCTAGAAGCCCAGCCGCGCTAAATTAAATTTCTTCTTAATTTTTTTTGTCAACGTGTGTATCTACTTTGTACTTTGCTTTTGCGTTTTTAGCCGTATTCTAACTCTTTCCTCTTGGATAAACACTTGATTTCACAGGTGAGTCTTTTCTGAACTTCGTTACACATCAGTTAACTGGGTTTTGCATTATCAGTTAAGCAGCTTTTGCTCGTCGAAACAATGGTCTCTGTTGCCTTCTCCTAATTTCCACACCATTGTCTAAAATACTGGATTTGAGGTCTGCGCTACAATTATATTTATTGTATGCTTAGTTATAGGGACTTTCAGCAATCTCTCTCCATTTATTGGTCTTCACATTTATTGTCATTCACATGTTTCTTCCATCCGCTATAGTAGGCAGTATGGCTTTTTAAGAATTTGGGGGTGATTTTGACTAGGGCTAACAGTTTTTATCATCTGCCGAAGTCCCCGGGTCAGCCAGTGCAACCCCCTTCCTGCAGGCCCCATTAGAAGTTTCCCACTGGGTCAGCGTTCCGCCCGCTGGCCCAGTGCGAAACAGCTCACAACATGGACGCTGGCTCATAGTTTGGCAGGTGGCAATGCTGCAGTGCATAGGTTGAACCAGCACCAGTTGGGGCTGCCCATGGGGGCCCCTGCACAGTCCATGGCAACTGCCAAGGTGGGTTGTAATCCCCAGGGCGGTGCTGCTTGCAGCGCCGCCCTAGAGGATTCAGACCGCCAGCACCGCCAGTCCCTGCTGTGGAAGGAAACTGGCGGTGCTGGTGGTCCGACCGTGGCGCAACCACCACAGTCATAATGTGGCATTCTGATCGCCACCAAAGCGGTTGGACCACCCCTTTGGCGGCAGTCATACTGCCACCATGACCCTGGCAGTCTCACCAGCAAGCACACACACAATATGCATTTAAAAACAATTTTTACTTACCTCAGCTACCAGGTAAGGCCATATTCCTGCTAATATTACATTATTTGCTATTAGTGTAATAACAAATGAAGTACAATTATTCACCATTAGTGTAATAAAAAGATGTTAGGAGGGTGGAGCCCCAACCGAGCTGCCTGTGTGTTCCTGGTACTAACTCTGCCACGTCTGAGACCAGGGGTCGCAAAGGCAGTGGCAGGGGTTGCAAGGGACAATCCAGGGGTCACAGCTGCAACCCCTGGCAACCGCTAAATGACGTCCATGGTTTTAGGCCAGTAAACAATAAAATATACATGCCAAGGAGTCCCTATATAAGCAGTGCGGCCTTCAACTGTAAAATGAGCAGACACATTCATATGTTACAGCCTATAACTTACTAAAACTGTAATCAGTAAAAAGGCATGACGTGGCATAAATAGCTTTCACCGATATTTCTCCATTATCGCAAGATACACTTGGAAAAGAGAAGCATTATGCTGATAACAGGGCTTTTGTTTTAAGCGGAAAAAATGAGCAGCAGTAAACCTCTCTGTAATGAACTGTCATTGACATGTTTTGTCATTTACATCAAAACTGGGGGTATGTGTTCAAAAAAAGGAAGGAACTCTAAATACTCTTCAAAACCCCCATCCTACCCCAACTTCTAATAATCACACTGAATACTTCTACATGTTAGTAAAGGCCGCGTGACAAGAATGGTATATTTGGCATAATGTATTTGATAGCATTTTTAAAACAGTAACATAACTTAACTGCAATGCTTAAATAAGTCTAGTTATATAAACATTGCCAATTTAACAGAATATTTGTGCAAATTTGGAGGTGGGAGCCCCCGATTATTTTTATTTATTTTTTTCTCCACCTGGGGGGCGCAGCATTAAAAAATTTGAAAACCACTGACCTAAACCTTTGCTAAGAAACACTGTTCATTTAAAAACAGTACAAGATCAAACAATTTGAAAAGGTGTCTGCCGGCACATCAAAGTAATCTCCCAAGGTGTTGTAATTGTACATGTCCTGGGAGAATGCATATCATGTTTGCCTTCGGTCCACAATAGTTATGCCCACAGCACCCTGTATTCCAGAACATGGGGATAATTCTTGGGACCAGGCACCCTGAGATGACTTTCATCCCTTGGCTACCTGTCTCTTGGTAAGCAGCCACGTCACCTCAGCAAATTTATCTTCCATTTTGAAAGTTTTGCCAACTCATACAACCCATAGATACTGGCTTCGAGTAAATGGGGGTAAACCCTGCCAGTTACTTCATGGATCAAAGCACAAACTGATTCCCAGAAGGGAACTAGAACATACTAGTCATTTCAACTAAGTGTCAATGAGATTGCAGCCGTTTGTTAGTAATGCTGGTAAATATTTCAAGCAGTTCCCAACTTGTGAGGTAGGCTCCATGTAGTATTTTGAATGTAATATTCTTAAAGCAAGTGTTTCTCGATACTAGAGTGGGGCAGGGTCAGACTGGGACAGAAAATAGGCCCGGGCACCAAAGCAAAACTGCCCACATTAGTGAAGTATATTGTTTAAAGAGTGGTAAGATATGTGAAATAAAAACCCGACTCACCTGTCCATAAAACCATAAATCCGGCCCGAACTGCTTAAAAAAAAAAAAAGAAAAAAAAAAAAGACTACACACTGATCTATCAGACCGGCCAATCGGGCACTGCCTCATTGCCCTATAGGCCAGTCCAGTCCTGGAGAGGGGTATTCTAGCAACATCACTTTCGCTTTGATAGTTAAACATTTACCCAGGTGCCGCTGTCCGCGGTCCATAAGGTGAGTAATATCCACCCTGGACTTCTGCAGCAGGGAGCGATGAAGGGCAGTGACAGTCCTGCCAGTCTGACCGTGAGTGAGTAGTCAATGAAGCATAGCATCACTTTGAATGGTTGTGTGCACAATAGCATCCTGTCTGTTATTTGCCAGTTGATTGTAGAGTTTAATCCAACCCCTGCACAGGCCTGTGTGCAGTCGGGGTTGGCTGCAGAGCCTCATCTCTGGCTGCGTCACATCCTGTGCCTGCCAATGAACCCATTTGCACAGGCCTGTGCAGCGAGGATTGGCCTCTGGGCTTGGCTTCTGGCCAGGCCCTACACCCTCCCTCCATAGGCAGCCAATCTCCCTGTGTGCATAGCCTATGGGAGGTCCAACAAAGTAACCACTGGTGTATGGACATGAGACTATGTTTCATGTGATGGTGGGGCTCGCAATTCCTGCAGTGGGGTCCGTGAAATCTGCAAAAACAAATACATCTTTTTAAAAATGTGTTCTTTTCGAGGTCCTTATGGGCTCTCTCACCTGAGCAAGTGGATACTGCCTTTGTCCCCTTTCTTGAACCTATTTTCAGATTTCTGTGACCAAAGCACGGAGTTCTGTTATGACGGCGGCAACAGATTTTTCTCTGTGCAGTGGTGGGTTAGGGATGTGTGGCAGCGATGTTTCAATATGTTTTTTTCCCCCTGAAAGGGGTGGACAAAGGACAATTAATAGGGGGATTGGCCTGGTCCTTTGTGGTGCCTGTGGCCCGAAGGCTCAGGTATTGGTGATAGTGGTAGTGGTAGTGGTAATGGTAGTTAGCCAGACTCTGTTGGGAGCTGGTGGGGCTAAATGTATTGAGCAGCAGGATATGAGACAGAGCCTAGCCATAAGCCATGAATATGGTGTATCCGTGTGCCATTGGCTGTACTCTCCAATAGTTGTTAGCAGAGCCCGATCTGAGGCTGGGCTCTGCACCAAACTTGTCGCAGGGATCCAGCCCCTGTTGCATACCGCTTTTGGCCATAACTAGGCAACCACCCACCGCACATGATCTTTGGGCAGCCAAGACGAGGCTTACTTCCTTACTAGTTGCTAGGGTTCACAAACCCAAGAGGAGGTTCAGTACAGGCTGCCAAGAACCTTTGCCAAGGGCTTGCAGATTCTGGAACCTCACTGAGGTCCTGGTACCCCACAGCAAAATACACTTTTTTATTTTAACCTAAGTTTGGAGTCCCATTCTGCCCTCCACCCCACCCCACCTAAGCCAGATGTTCAGGGATTGCTCTCCCTGGCCACTTATGGCTTTGACCACTTTGTGTCTGTTTCGACCAGCAAGTCATAAGGTTCGTGGGCGGAAATATGCTATTGGAGATTTTTTGTAAAACTTTAGTCAGTAGATGGCCCAATAACCTGAGTGTATGGACCATCATTGGACTAACAGTCCAGCTATCTATAACTTTTTAACCATTTCAAGCCCACCATGTAATATTTTTTGAAAGGCAGTTTTTCAAACACTGCTGAACGAATTTACACCAAACCAGGTGAACGCACTGTTTTGATTAAAATTCTACTGTCATGACTAGTCTGGTTTAATTCTGTTCAGCATTTGTTTTCTGTACCAGACAGAAAATGGAAAAATTATGGGTATGAAAATTGGAAAAGTCACCTTTCAGACACCTTGCTTTTGTGAGGAACATAAAAGTCATTATTTTGAGGAATATGGTAGACCGGATGCTTGGCACCTTTCCTGGTTGACTGCAAAGAGTTTTTTGTTTGACCTGTCCAGTTTGTTTAGATCCAGACTTAAAAGTATTTTTCTAGCTCAATCTCTTTTAAAAAAATAGTTTTCGGGCTTGATCTTGAACTTCAAGTCCCAACTTTTTAAAATATTGAGTATCTTCTTCCTGATTACTCTTTTGATGTGGGACGTTCATTAACAGTTCCTTGGTTACCAGGCCAAAGGTTTCATTTAACAAAATCTTTTTTACCCACTACAGTCAAAGATCTGTTTCCCACTGGCCCTGCTGTTTTTTCCATATTAGCAATGCATATTTTGGTCATGGGTCCTTTCCCTTCTCACTGCCTGAAATCGAGTTGATTAACTGCAGTAGGCTTTTATGGATAAGTTTGAGAACCTTTTAGGAGACCAGATCTCCTGGTCCTCAGAACAACTTTAATAACCGAGATTCACAGGAGAGGTGAACTCAGTCACGGCAAGTCCTCTTCCAAGAAGTTAAGAAGTCCTTCTTGGCGGCATCTTTTGTAATACAGCAGCATTTCAACTTCATGGTGATGGGAGTCACACCTTGTATGTGTAACACACTAGTGATTGGTACATTTCCCTAGATGATTAAAAGAAAACTCTTATGCTACGTTCACTTGGTTTCTACTGCAACTCTTGTACAATAAAATCACTACCATAATATACCATTTCTTAGTTTCCAAAATTGTGGCAGTGGGTCTTCGCCAATATTCCCTCCTTGGGCACCATAGGTTAACACCCAAGTCTGCTCATACTAAGGTTGGACAACTCTCTCCTGACTGAAGTAATCCCCTCTTGGTGCCCAATACTCAGCTCGGGCACTCACAACATGCCCTGTCTTTGGGGCCTACAGGGGAAAGCCCCATGACTCTTTTGGCCCCTGCCAGTTCGCAAGCCAGCACCCTTGTTTGGTACCAGCAGAAGCCGGCTCCATTCCTTTGTGCCAGACTGGGTGGGAACAGCTTTTCTCTGTCACTGCCCGTTCAGGAACAAAGTTCTGTTTCCTGCCTAGGAGAGTGCAGACCCAGAAAATAGGGTCTTCTGGGGCGGTGTATAGTTCGGGGAGGGGAGCTGAATGCCCTTTCCTTAATGGTAAAGTCAGCTCCGGGGGTGGTGTCCCTAGAGTCTCTGAGCCTAGAGGAGGGTCAGCATGCCCCCCCCCACCTAATTGACAACATCAGCCCCAGAAGATAGGGTCCCTGGACCCTTTGTAAGGCTCTGGGAGAAAGACCACATGCCCCATCCCCTATTTGACAATATTGCCCCAGGGTGTGGGGTCTCTGGGGGCTTTATAAAGTTCAGGGAGGGGGCCCCACGCCCCTTCCCCAAAAAATACATATGAGGCTACCTCCCTGGGCCCTAGCCCAGGCGAGTCCTAAAATGGCTGCCACCACATCTGTGTTGACTTGGTGGCAGCCAATCAGATCTTATCTTGAGAACTGTTGGCTCTGAAGATCCTCCATGTTGTGAGATATACAAATATATTGACCCTATTTTTCTCAAAAACTGATGAACTGATTGAAAGCACATCACAAAAAGCATCCCTGTGCCCTAAAGTAACTAACTCGTGCCCCTGCCATGCACAGTTTTGCCATCAATTATGTAATTTCAAATGTTGCAATGATGTTAACAATAATGTTATTGTATTGTACATGTCATAAGTGATGTAATATGTGGGGTAATTAGCTGTGCATGGTGAGGGCGCAAGTTATTATTACTTTAGTACACAAGTTATAGTTACTTGAGATGACTATAACTGGTGAATGTTGGTATTTTGTTAAAATTTAAAACGTTATGTTGTCTCTGAAATTTTCGCCTAATTATTACATCACTTTAACCTTTGTTTTTGTTAATCTTAAGGCATTTTTTTTTTTACAGTAAAGTAGTATTTTATCACCATACTTAAAGCCAATTTCTGCTGGATGTTTGTTATTTTTTTTTGTCATGATTTATTTTAGGTGTCCCGATCCCCACTGGGCTTGCACTTACAGTTTCAGTGCATCCTGAAGTTAACTTACTTCAAGTCCAGTTTCTTCTTAATGATTCTAAAATGGATTAGTGTCTCGCCTTAACACTGAGACCTTGAGTGCCTCATTATTAGACAGTCTGCCAGCCCATTTCCCATGCTTTTAGTCACACGTGCTGCTCCACCCCGTATTGGGTATTTGCCTTTAAGGCAACATGCACAGTGTGTGTGAATTTTAGCCTAGACTTGCAAGTCAAATATGCATTGAAAACACTAAAAAAAAGTGTGATTCCTTTGCCAGAAATATATTTTTCACAGTTGAGCAGTTCCATTCTCTGCGTTGCCTGTTCAGGCGTCCTGTGCACTACACATGTATTGGTCACACTGTTCTAAAGTGGTCCGTTCTTTCCCTGTAATAAACACTGTTTATTCTTTTGTGAACCAGTCACACTCAGCCAATATTTGTCTTAACTGGTTAATTGAATAAAATGTATCAAAGGTCAGCTAGCCTTGAAGGGCTGCAGTACTCTAGATAACTGCTGCCGCTGAGTAAATCAGGTAAATGCCACCTAAGAAAGCAAACAAGGCAGTTAATGAAACGTGTTGTCCTGCTATTCTGTTAGCTTTTTCTTTTTTTATTCCCACAGTGCTTAAAAAGTCTTGTGGTCAAATTACAAAAGTATGCCTATCGACTTCGAAGTTTTGAACACTGAAGTACAGCTCTGTGTCCAGCATTATTTGTGTGCAGAATGCCTGTATTCATTTCTAAAACGTGGATTGTATTTTAGGAAGAGAAAAAGAACTTGCAAGTAAAGTTGCAGAGCTAGTAGAAAGCAAATGCAAAGAACTTGAACAACTTAGCATCTTCCAAAAGCAGGTGAGTAATTATTGGACTGTTTTTCTTTTAGAATTACTCTTGAAACCTTGTAAAGAGGTTTATCCCATACCTCTTTCTAACCTATGCCAGTTTTTAAGCCAGAGGTTGTTTCACTTAGCAGGTTTCTCCTATGTCAGTAGCATATAGTAAGATCACCATAGAACACTCTATTTTGTGACCTTTAATAACACCTGCTTATCTGGGACATGTGTCATTTACTAATTAGGTCTAGGTTTAAGTATGTTTAAGTCTTTAAAATGGTTGGGTCTTCTCCCATCACCAATGTATGTGTAGGCATTGAATGATTAACGCTGTAATTACATGTTTTGCTCTAAAAGTGGGTGAAACCTTCCCCTGCACCAGGGTATCAAGGGTATCAGTGAACTCTGGACCATGTGCTCCCATAGTGGAATCCTGTAATATGTCACACAAGCCCCCACCAGCATCTTTGTATGAAGGCATCATAAGCTCAATAGTTCCCCCTACCAAGGACACTGTAGAGGCCCTGGGGCCTTGTGACAATTTTTCAACACCTGTGTTTGTAACTGTAAAGGCTTAGGTCTTCCTCCCTTACACTAACACCTTTGCATGTTTGAACATTGGGTCAGGTGCGTAATTTTTATATTGTTGTATTACCACATTTTGAAATATGAGTTTGCATTGAAAAGGAAATTGGTTAGAATGAAAATGGAGCCCTGACTTTTCTTTTTCGTATTACTGGACGTATCCTGTTGCTGCATCCTCTTGCTTTCACAAACCTATCTTTCCCTTTTGCCACCAGTTTTACTTACTCTTTTGCTTGTCTTTTACATCTCCTCCTTTTTCTCCTTTCTTACTTTTCCTCCTAACAGGGTTGCACTGTACCTGTTTTCCACACCCTATACTCCGCTTTGCTTCTTTCTGTTCTCTTACATATATGACGTATCCAATTTCCCTTCTACTCTATTACCCCATTATTTATGTTTTCTAATCTGCTCCATCATTTTGATACATGTTCTGTTTTATGACCATTTACTTTCAACCTTGGTAGTTAGTTTGTACCATCTAATTCGGACATGTAATTTCAAACAAATAATTAAAATCAATCAGTAGATACCTGTATGCTATGTCACACAGTTGGTGTACAATCTTCATGTTCCTGCTTACAGTTTTGTGTATTTTAAAAATTGCTTTCACTTACTAATTAGATCCTTACAATCTCATTGTGCTGAAAGTGAATTGGACACCAACTGATTTTTCATGCTTTAAAATGGCATGCTGTGGGCAATATGATATATTTTACCTTCTTTTGTATGCTCTTTCACATCTTTATTGCATCCCCTGCTTTTGCAGACTCTAAAGCCATCGGCCATTTTGTGCCATAGTTTTTTGTGACCTGTATCAGTTAGCAGTGGTGGCTCCTCCGCTATGGCGGAGGAGCATTGCCCCTCCACCAGTAGCAGTAGCAGCAGCAGCAGCTGCAAAACATTAGAAATAAAACGATAATAAACATAGTTCATTATCATTTTATTTTAAAGGGCGGGGCCATGGTGATGACCAGCATGGAGGGGAAGTGCACAGCACTCATGTCAATGCACACTGTGCTGTTTCCAACTCTGCACAGTTATCAGGTTGGAGAGAGCAGGCAGAGGCTCCCAGTCAGCCTAGGAGCACTGAGTCAGGGCACTCCAACCAATCCTAATGCTGCTTTCACGCTGCCAGCAGCATGAGAGCAGCATTCTGATTGACCGCAAGGCAGGCTGGGAGCCTGTGTAATTTTATTTATTTAAAATTACATTTTTCTAGTTTGTCGTCATCGTCGTCCTCCCCACCACGTGCCGCCCAGCCTCTTTCCTGCACCACGAGCCGCAGCTGTCAGTTAGCCCCTTTTTTTCTGCTCTGGGTTATTTGTCTGTTGCTTAACCACATCTGAAAGTCAGCGTTTCGATTGTCTATGGATTCTGGTTCCCATGTCCTGTTGATTTAATGACCCTGCAGGTGTCCTTGATGGTTAAGAAAATGCTGCCTGCCTCGTCCACGATTTGCACTACACTTTCCAACCCCAGCTTCCCATAACCTAGAGTGCCAGCAGGCTCAATTGAAAAGAGAAATGTTGCTAGACATAAGCACTGGATTTCTGTCCCTCACTTGGGACAAAAGAACGAAAAAGTATGTATTTAAAACCTTCCCTTAGAAGGCCAATTTTCTAAAACAAAATATATTTTTAGTAGTCCATGTTCCAGATATATTGCCTTGATTTTGCTTGTTTATTCATTAAAAACCTTTTAATCTAAAAATAAAGACACTAGGGTAGGAACATGTTACTAGATTTCTCTTTTACAAATCTATTTTAAGTATCAAAATCATGTGATTTATTTTGAAAGGTTTTAAACCTTGTCTAGAACCACTGGCTGATAATTAATTTAATCTGACTTAAACTGGTTTAATTTACTACTCCAATATACCCTCCACCTCCCACTGCCACACTAGCAGTGATGAGAGCACCTTGCTAGTTCAGAGTCAGATCTACAGATAAGATTGTGTTTTGTTGTGGGAGTGACCCCTGACCTGTTTTGGCCAGGTGAACACTCTCCGCGCGCACAGCACCACCGAGCCGTGCCTGTGTCTCCCCCTCCCCGCCCTCGCTGCTCCAAGGGATCGAGGCCATCCTGGACCCCATCCTCCCTGGTGCCTAGTGGTAAGCGCTAGAGTGCTTTTCTATTTCCTTTTCTTTTCCTCTCTTTTTTGTATTCTTTGTTTTTGGTAATTCTGTGCCTTGCTAATCTCTTTGCCTTTTCACTTTTTTCTTGCTTTCTGCTCTCCTGTTCATTTCCTTTATTGCGCCTTTATTTTCCCGCTCTCTCACTCCATTTCTCCCCTCCCGCCGCTGCGTCCCTGCGGCCCCGCCCCCATTTGCCCACGCCTCCCGCCTCCCAGCTGTTCCTCCCTCCCACTTCCCCCCTCCCCTTCTTAATGGCAGTCGCGCCGCTGGCGCACCATAGGCAAGCCCGTCTGCGCCCGTCCACCCCTGGACCCCACAACAGCCATACCACCAGACTTTGCTACGACGCCAGCACCTTCCTCGCACTCAACATCTGTTGTCGCACCACCTGCGTCCAGGCCACGCCAAAACGCACTCACGGACCCTTCGCCTGCCGCACCTGTAGCTTTGCCTGCGACAGAGCCGCTAAACATCCCAGGACCGGATCCAACCACCTCCACTGCATACTCCTCAACACCCGCTCCACACGCAAGCACGCCATCGAGCTCTGGGACATGCTCGACTCCACCACCCCTGACCGAAACCTGGTGGAATGACTCCTTGGCGCCTGCCATAGCCATCCCGGATGGCTACAAGATCTCCCACAGGGACCGCATCATCGGAATCAGAGGAACCTCGCCAGCACCCACTCACTCGCCTCCACGGATTACATCCTCCTTGGGGACCTAAACTTCCACCTTGAGAACAACAACAGTGCCAACTCCATCACCCTGATCGCCAACCTCGGTCTCAGACAACTTGTCACCGCACCCACCCACGCCGCCGTCCACACACTGGACCCCATCTTCTCCACAAGCGACCACATCACCTTCAACCACACCACCGAACTCCACTGGACCGACAACCACTACATCCACTTCACTTTCAAGAAACAAACCAAACACCACCACACCGAGCGACCAGCCCGTCGGTGCTGGAGCAAAGTCACCGAAGACCAGCTGACCAACGCCCTAGCCCAGACACCTCCTACCGACCCCACCGACTTTGACAGCGCAGCCCACAACCTCAGGCAATGGATCAACGACTGCGCCAACCACCTCGCACCACTCAAAAAAGCCCTCCAACGACCAAACCAGCAAAAAAGCCACCTGGTTCACCAACGACCTCCAAGCGCAACTGCTGAAAACTCAATAAGAAATAGCTCCACGAACGCACACCCGCAGCCACACAGCACTCAAGGACGCCACACGCAGACATCCCCAACTCCTCAGGCTAGCCAAGAGATCCTCCTTCAAAACCCGCCTGGAGAACAACGCGCACGACAGCAAAGAGCTCTTCAACATCGTGAAGGAACTCTCCAACCCCAGCGCCATTGTCGGCGACATCCCACCCTCCCAAGAACTGTGTGACGCTCTGGCCACCACTTTCCCCCGGAAGATCACCGACATCCACAACAGCTTCACCACCCCAACCACGCCAATCTCCTCAGCCACGAACCCCACCAGCACCAACCGCCTGACCTCATGGACCACCGTCAACGACGACGAGACATGCAAGACCATGAACTCCATCCACTCAGGATCACCATCAGACCCGTGCCCACACCACATATACGAGAAAGCAGACACTACCATTGCACCCCAACTACGGAAGGTCATCAACATCTCCTTCGAAACAGCGAGATTCCCGGAAAGCTGGATGCACGCCGAAATCAACGCCGTTCTCAAAACACCAAAGGCGGACCCCAAGGACCTCAAGAATTTCCGGCCCATCTCCCTGCTCCCTTTCCTGGCGAAGGTCATCAAGAAAATCGTTAACACACAACTGACCCACTACCTCGAAGACAACAACATCCTCGACCCCTCCCAGTCCGGATTCAGACGGAACCACAGCACCAAGACGTTCCTTCTCGCCGCTACAGACGACATCAGAAGCCAACTCGACAATGGCGAAACATCAGTCCTCATCCTCCTAGACCTGTCAGCCGCCTTCGACACGGTCTGCCGACACACTCTGAAAATCCGCCTCCACGAAGCTGGGATCCAAGGGAACGCCCTCAACTGGACCACATCGTTCCTCTCCTGCAGAACCCAGAGAGTCCGCCTCCGTCCCTTCCAATCCGAAGCCACCAACATCATCTGCGGCGTACCCCAGGGTTCATCCCTCAGCCCGACGCTGTTAAATATCTACATGGCCCCCCTCACACAAGTGGCCCGCCGACACAACCTCAACATCATCTCCTACGCCGACGACACCCAACTCATCCTTTCCCTCACCAAGGACCCGCACACCGCCAAAACTAACCTTCACGAGGGTATGAAGGCCATCGCCTACTGTATGAGAGGCAGCTGTCTGAAACTGAACTCTGACAATACGGAGGTCCTCATCCTAGGGCCCACCCCCTCCGCCTGGGACGACTCGTGGTGGCCAACCTTGCTGTGTGCCCCACCAACTCCAACCGACCACACACGCAACCTTGGCTTCATCCTCGACTCATCCCTCTCCATGTCAAAACAGTTCAACACCATCTCCTCCTCCTGCTACAACACCCTCTGCATGCTCCGCAGGATCTACAAGTGGATCCCGACCAAAACAAGAAAAACAGTGACACAGGCCCTCGTCAGCAGCAGGCTTAACTACGGCAACGTACTCTACGCAGGCATCCCGTCCAACCACCTGCAACGCCTCCAACGCATCCAAAATGCCTCCGCTCGACTATTCCTCAACGTACCTTGCCGCAACTACATCACCTCCCACCTGAGAAACCTTCACTGGCTCCTCGTTGACAAGGGGATCACCTTCAAGCTCCTCATCCACGCACACAAAGCACTCCACAACACCGGGCCAGCCTACCTCAGCAGCAGACTCCGCTTCTACACCCCCACCCGACAACTCCGCTCCTCCAACCTCGCTCTCGCCACCGTCCCCCTGCATCCAACGAACATCCTCCGGCGGCAGATCCTTCTCCTACCTCGCCGCAAAGACCTGGAACTCCCTCCCGACCAACCTAAGAAAGACCCAATACCTGCTCACCTTCAGAAGACACCTCAAGACCTGGCTCTTTAAGCAGTAGCAGCAGTGTCTGCCTCACCTAGAATCGAGGGGATATGTCTGCTTATTAGTCAAAACCCCAAATTACAAATGCTGGTAACCTTGGGATAGAGCTAAAAAATCATCTGTTGAATTCAGAACTACCTTTTAACATTTCTGCCAGTTGGGACCATGCAATAACCGGTGTACTGACATATTCTTTTCTCCACGACCTCTTCAACATTGTATCCCATTCCCAGGGCTTAACCAGAATAAAGTACCAGTAGGTAGTGATTTTAACTGTGGTTTCCTTAGTGGTAGCTGACCTCGTTGTGTTGTGGGTCCTAGTAAGGCTTCGTTCTGCTCCACACTTGTTAGCGGGCAACCTAATGCGCTCTCCAATCTGCATCCCAAGGGTTTTTTCTTGGCTCTCCTGGTACCTACAGAAGTTTATATAGCTCAGAAATCAACCTGGAGTCATCCTCCTGCAGGAGCAAAACTGCACACGAGTATTCGGGATTCCCCAGAATTCAAATCACCGAGATTTACCTCTGACAGTTCTCCCATGTATCGATTTTGCATGAAAAGGCACCCTCCCCATCATCAGTTTATCGCAGTAAAAATTTTAAGTAACTGGAACCTCTCAATAATTAAGCTCTAGATCAGAAGAACATTAAAGAGTTTTATTACAAAAATCTTAGGAATCAAGCGGTGCAGAATGAATGCCATGAAGGCTCAAATGCAAAATCATACAGAGTAGGTAAAAATCAGAAATCAAAGTCTCAAATGAGGATCACGTTTATAAAGAAGCTGGGCAGCATCCCTATTAGAAAAGGAAAGTCTTCTGGTGGCTCCTACTCCAAATCCAAGGGGTTCTTATACAAAATTCTTGCATAACAAATTAGAAAAATAGAAAACTCATCATGGCATGATATAGAGTAATAACTCCCTTCGTAAATCATAATGAAACACACCATTACCTAAGTACACAAGCACTATCCTATTTTCAGAAATCATCAAGCCTCTTTCATGCTACCTCTATCCGGAGATGTTCAAACTAATGTGAAACATTGCAGCAATGATCCTTTACACAAATTAATAAGACTAGACCCAACAACAGAGCTACAGCGGAAGGGCCTTAAAAACTGCAACAGTTAGGATCTGTGTGAAGTTTATTCATAGCACGACCATAAAAATCCATTACATCAGCTTGTCCTCACTCTGCAGAGCTTATGAGGAGAGAAGATGTGAAGGGGAACATGATGGGAGGGGTTGACTACAGGAATGAATGACAGAACAGTATAGGAATAGCATCCATGTTATCCTAGTTTAAGTTTCTATATAAACGTGGCCCAGCTAAAATATGCCAATAAATGTTTTTATTCATTGTATTGACCTTGCTTCAGCTTTCATAATGTTAATTCAGCATTTGTTTTAGATCCATCATGAAAATATTTATTCTTCATCATTATTTTTCACGAAAAAATAAAAACCCAGAAAATCGCAACAAAGCTCCTTTGCAAGTATCCTTTTTTCTTATTTTGTCACAGGTCTTTTAACTAGGAGCGGTGTATTCGGGTGTAGTACCCTCAGTGTCTTACTTGGATTTGTCGTAAAGGTTCTGTTTTAGAGAGGGAGAACTCTCCTTTCAAGTTTTCATATTGTATTATGACATTTTCTATCAACCTTTCGTCTTCCATTATATAAGTCTGCATTTCCACTCTGTGACCAATATCCAGACTTCCCAATATTGTGGTCAGCGGTGAAGGGATGATCGGATGTCCTAGTGCCGAAGCTGCTCTGTTCCAAGGTGGCTCTTGTAATTGGAGAAAAGTACTGTCTGAAAGCCCTGTTTTCCTTTCATTGCAATGGGATTCCACCAGTGTGGGTACCTGTCTTTATTTGATTTATGAAGCATAATTTCTTCTCTGACTCTCTGTTCCCATTCCGCCATATACATGTATTGTGCTGCTTGATAATAATGTGCGAGTTGTTGAACACCGAAAGACCTCTATTTTTAATTGTCCATCAGCTTCTTTTGTTACCTACCTCAGTGAAGTCATTTACCATAGTCCATAGTCAGGAAGTGTGGAAGAAGTGACCTGCAGGGGACGGTAGGATTCTTAAGTATGTAGCTGAGCTTCTCACCCATTTGAGGGATAATTGCTGCCTAATCTGATTTGCTTCTTTGAATGGATTTGAGATATTTAGGATCTATGACTTTGCTAGGTAAATTGTGAATCCTGAACTTTGCTATACTCTGCTAGCTTCTTAGCAGTACAGGGTACAAATCCAAAGACTTGGTTAGTGTGACCATAATAACATATGCATATGTTGCTGATGTATGAGTCTCTTCCTTTGTTCTACCACCCTCCCCACAAATTGCAACTACTTGCATTTCAGGGTTCTGGCAAATTTCCTTAGCAGGTGAGGGCAAACAACATGGGAAGGAGATGGCAGCCCTGCTAATTCCCTCTTCTCTTCCTACAGTGTTTGAGATATGTAGTTGCTCATTTCACCCAGACTGCTGCTGTGGTCCATATATAGCTCCAGAGGACCCAGTTCATTTTTGGTTCAAGAAGTGTCTGTGCACCTGTTCTTCTCAGACTCCAGCAAGAGCATCTATGCTTGTTTACCTGTTCTATGTATGTTACCAGTAGGGTGAGGCATTTTTTGCTAATTTCTCCACAATACAGACCTGGGACAAAGTTTGATTGCTCTCACTCTATCAGCCCATGAAGCACCCTTCCCACACTCGCTGTTAAGATGCCAGAAAACAATTTACCATCTGCATTCAACAGTGAAATGGGTCTATATTAATCGCAGTATGACTTTTCTTTTCCTGGTTTGGGACTGATTGATTCCACAGCTTATACCATTGTTAACTTAGTACCCTCCTTTTCAGTAAATAATGGAATTGGCTTGTCAGTATTGGAGCATGTTGCACACAAACCACCTAGAAAACAGTGATGTGAATACATCTGTGTCTGCTGATGTATTTGCCTTTAATTTTGTGATACCTGTTATAACTGCTGTCTGTATGGGTTTTCATGCCTTTGGTCCTCTTGGAGTTTCTAGATTTAAATACATGCTGTGTATAGTTTGTTATAATATTTACGGAATGCTCCAGCCATGCCGTAATCTCCCCTGTGCTCATAGCACCCACAGCTTTGTATCACAGTGACCCTCTCTAAGATTATGTTTGCCATCAGCTTGTAGGTAAGCAACCTCCTGGCCTTGATACTTCCAAATAATATTTTGGCTTAACAAGAATTAATGTGTTTTCTGCATAGTAGCAAGCATCCTGACTTGCGCTCTGTGCAGGGTAAGTTTTTACTAAATATTGTTGGAGTTGGTGTATTTGTGCATGTTTTCCATCTCTTCAGCTGAGACTCCAGCTGTCCCTCTTTTCATTTCCTTGTTAGCAGAATGCATCCCTCAACACTGCTTTCAATGTAACCCACAGTATTCTTTCTTCAACATCCCCTTATTGTCTTCCTCTATGAATTGAACTACACGCTTAAATATCTCCCTCACTACGTCTTTGTTTGGAAACAAAACTTCTTTGGGTCTTCCCCTATGACCGCCCTTACACCTTCGATCCCTTTCCAGGGGGTAAGCTCTGTTATCGCATGACCCTATAGCGAAATATGTCCTTTTTTTGTGGACTTGATCTGAGCTAGGGACATTGAGATAAAGAAATGATTTATCTTTGGATCTTATAAGCAACCAAGTAGAAGGTAAAATCTGTATATGAAGGATGTTATTTGCACCATATGTTCCACCTGCATGGATCATCTTGCCCCTTCTTCTCATACGGTGCCTATTTGGTTGACTTTCTGCACCAACCTTTCCATTAGTCCCCCCCTACCCAGTACTATAAGCATTCCTTGTGTCATATTCGTTACGGTCTCTACAGTTTTTGTTTGGTCAGTGTGTTAGTCCCATTCTGTAAGGGTCTGACCCCTCTTTGTTTACCATTTCAACTGCTCTTCCCCTTGCTGTGTCAAGTATGAAGTACCTCTCCTTTAATATTGCATCCAAAAGGCAACCAAACCCCTCCCGCTTTACATTTCCTGATGAGTAAAATGTGTTTCTTGTGACAGGCAAATATCTCCCTCCATGGTGTAGAGTTAATTTTATATCACCAGATGTTTCAATGGGGAGTTGAACCCCAAACATTTAGACTTATTTTAGTTATCTTACATATATCCATTCTCTACATTTCTTGTGTTCCCTTTCGACTACTCTCATGGTGAAACAGGCCACTAAATCGGTGCCTCCCATACATTTTAGAACCAAAACCCACTTTTTAGCATGATAAACTTTCGCAACCCAAATAGCTTTAATAGACATGAAGGAGGCAGTTTAAAAAAAAAATGTAACTAAAGCATCGTGTCGTAGTGCAGTGTCATTTACAGCCAAAATACTTTCCACTGAGTAGCCACTAAATGTGCACAGATGTACAGTTTTAATGATAAAACTATATTGCACAGAAATGATAATGTGTGGAAATCTGGTTTCAATAAATATATGTTCGGTGGCATGTGTAGCTGCAGATACACATGCTGTGCATAGTCCGCCGTCTGGTGTTGGGTCGGAGTGTTACAAGTTGTTTTTCTTCGAAGAAGTCTTTTCGAGTCACGAGACCGAGGGACTCCTCCTACTTTGGTTCCATTGCGCATGGGTGTCGACTCCATGTTAGATTGTTTTTTTTCCGCCATCGGGTTTGGACGTGTTCCTTTTCGCTCCGTGTTTCGGGTCGGAAAGTTAGTCAGAATCAACGGAAAATTTGTCGGTATTGTTTCGTTCGGTATCGGGTTAGATTAGAATCGACACCGAATCTTGAAGAGCTCCGGTAGCCCTTCGGGGTAATTTCGATCCCCCGTCGGGGCCTGGTCGACCCGAACGCATGCAAGATCGAGACTGATGGAACGGACCCCGTTCCGATTCTGTCCTAAATGCCACGGTAAATATCCCTATACAGACCAACATTTGGTCTGTAACTTGTGCCTGTCACCCGAGCACAAAGAAGAAACGTGTGAGGCCTGTCGAGCGTTCGGTCGAGAAAAACGCTCCAAGACCGAAGAGCCAGATGGTTGCAGATGGCGTCCACGCCGACAGGACAACAACGGTTCGAGGAAGAGGGAGAAGAAGAAACATTCTCCATCCACGAATCGGATTCCGAAGAATTCGACGTCGAAGAAACAGTGAGTAAGACGTCGAAACAAGCATCACACAGAAAAACAGACAAGGCCCAGGGGACACCACTGCCGACAGGCCATGGCTCAACCCATAAAGTAGGTGACCGTCCATCGGCACCGAAAAAGGGCGAGCTGGTGCCGAGATCGTCCGACTCAGGTCGAGACACAGGCACGCAGCAATCTCGGGACCGAGAAACTGCCACAGAAAAGGGTCGACACCGAGGCAGCGGCACCGAAGCTGCTCGGCACAGAGATAGCGGCACCGAAGATGGTCGACGCCAAGAAGGTTCGACACCGAAAAAGAGGAAAATCTCTTCGGAGCCGAAAACAACAAAAGACACGGTTTCGGTGCCAAAACGCCCAGCAACCGAACCGAAAGCCAATTCCTACTCAGAGGAACACTCACTGTCCTCCCAACTTCAAAAACACAGATTTGAGGAGGAATTACAAACAACAGCTGTAGATCACACGAAAAAGCGGATCTTTATACAAAGTGGTACAGGGAAGATCAGCACCCTTCCTCCAATCAGAAGAAAAAGGAAACTAGATGTTCGATGGCATCTGTCGCTGTAGATACACATGTTGTGCATAGCCCGCCATCTGGTGTTGGGTCGGAGTGTTACAAGTTGTTTTTCTTCAAAGAAGTCTTTCGAGTCACGGGACCGAGGGACTCCTCCTCTTTGTCTCCATTGCGCATGGGCGTCGACTCCATCTTCGATTGTTTTCTTTCCGCCATCGGGTTCGGACGTGTTCCTTTCGCTCCGGGTTTCGGAACGGAAAGTTAGCTCAAAATCGGAAAATTACGTCGGTATTGTTGCGTTCGGGATCGGGTTAGATAGCATCGACATCGAATCGAAACGATAACATCTCCGTTGCCCTTCGGGGTAGTTTTCGATCCCCCGTCGGGGCCTGGTCGGCCCGACCGCGTGTGACATCGACGCTGATGGAACGGACCCCGTTCCGATTCTGTCCTAAATGCCACAACAAATACCCATATACAGACCAACATTCGGTCTGTAACCTGTGCCTGTCGCCCGAGCACAGGGAAGAAACTTGTGAGGCCTGTCGTGCGTTCCGGTACCGAAAAACGCTCCGTGACCGACGAGCCAGAAGACTGCAAATGGCGTCCACGCCGACAGGACACCGAGAATTCGAGGAACAAGAAGTAGTAGAAGCCTTCTCGATCCATGAATCGGACTCGGGCGAATTCGACGACCATGAAACAGTGAGTAAGACGTCGAAGATAGCACACAAGAAAACTGACAAGGCCCAGGGGACGCCACTGCCATCAGGCCATGGCTCAACCCATAAAATCGGTGACCGACCATCGGCACCGAAGAAGGCCGAAATAGTGCAGAGATCGTCCGACTCGGGTCGAGACACAGGCACCCAGCCATCTCGGGACCGAGATAGTGCTTCCGACAAAGATCGACGCCGAGATAGCGGAGCCGAAGCTGCTCGACGCAGAGACAGCGGCACCGAGGAGGATCGACGCCGAGAGGGTTCGACTCCGAAAAAGAGAAAAGTCGCCTTGGAGCCGAAAAAGAGCGTGGACATAGTTTCGGTGCCAAAACGACCCACAACCGAGCCAACTACCGGTTCCTATTCAGAGGAACAATCACTGTCCTTTCAAATGCGAAAGCATAGATTCGAGGAGGAATTACAATCCACCGAGGTGGACCACACTCAAAAACGGATTTTTATACAGAGTGGAACAGGGAAAATAAGCACCCTTCCCCCTATTAGGAGGAAGAGGAGACTTGAATTCCAACAAGAACAAGCACCACAAACAAAACTGGTGAAGAAGGTAACTCCGCCACCCTCTCCTCCACCTGTAGCTCACATTTTACCGGCACAGACTCCGTCACATTCACCGGCTCACACCACCTTAAGCCAAGGTGACCAGGACCAAGATGCTTTGGACTTATACGACGCCCCAGTGTCAGACAACAGTCCAGAGGCGTATCCTACAAAGCCCTCACCACCAGAAGACATCACAGCATATTCACAAGTGGTGGCTAGAGCAGCAGAGTTCCACAACGTGTCTCTACATTCGGAGCCTGTCGAGGATGACTTCCTCTTCAACACCCTCTCTTCCACACATAGCACCTACCAAAGCCTGCCTATGCTCCCAGGAATGCTAAGGCACGCAAAGGACATATTCAAAGAGCCTGTCAAGAGTAGGGCAATAACACCGAGGGTGGAAAAGAAATATAAAGCACCTCCCACTGACCCAGCTTTCATCACCTCACAACTGCCACCAGATTCGGTTGTGGTAGGGGCAGCTCGCAAGAGAGCAAACTCTCACACGTCGGGCGATGCACCACCCCCAGATAAGGAGAGCCGCAAGTTCGATGCAGCCGGTAAAAGGGTCGCAGTACAGGCTGCAAACCAGTGGCGCATCGCTAACTCTCAAGCGCTCCTAGCGCGATATGACAGAGCCCACTGGGACGAGATGCAACACCTCATTGAGCATCTACCCACAGAACTACAAAAGAGGGCGAAACAAGTGGTTGAGGAGGGCCAAAACATCTCCAATAACCAGATACGCTCCTCTATGGACGTAGCGGACACAGCGGCAAGAACAATTAACACGGCAGTAACCATACGAAGGCACGCGTGGCTACAAACATCTGGTTTTAAACCAGAGATACAGCAGGCGGTGCTCAATATGCCATTCAATGAGCAACAATTGTTCGGACCTGAAGTGGACACGGCAATTGAGAAGCTAAAAAAGGACACTGACACTGCAAAAGCCATGGGCGCGCTCTACTCCCCGCAGAGCAGAGGCACTTTCAACACCTTCCGCAAGACAACCTTTAGAGGGGGATTTCGGGGTCAAGCCACACAAGCCAGTACCTCACATTCAACACCGTCCACCTACCAGGGACAGTACCAAAGGGGAGGCTTTCGGGGCCAATACAGAGGAGGACAATTCCCTAGAAGCAGGGGAAAATTTCAAAGCCCCAAAACACCTACAACCAAACAGTGACTCACACGTCACTCATCCCCTCCACACAACACCAGTGGGGGGAAGAATAAGTCAGTATTACCAAGCGTGGGAGAAAATAACAACAGACACTTGGGTCTTAGCAATTATCCAACATGGTTATTGCATAGAATTTCTACAAATCCCTCCAAACATACCACCAAAAACACAGAATATATCAAAACAACATTCGGACCTCCTAGAAATAGAAGTTCAAGCATTACTGCAAAAGAACGCAATAGAACTGGTACCAGATACACAAACAAATACAGGGGTTTACTCACTGTACTTTCTAATACCAAAGAAGGACAAAACACTGAGACCAATCCTAGACCTCAGAACACTAAACACATACATCAAATCAGAACACTTTCACATGGTCACGCTACAGGAAGTGTTACCATTGCTAAAGCAACAAGATTACATGACAACCTTAGATCTCAAAGACGCGTATTTCCACATACCAATACATCCGTCGCACAGAAAATACCTAAGGTTCGTATTCAAAGGAATACATTACCAATTCAAAGTATTGCCGTTCGGTTTAACAACTGCACCAAGAGTCTTCACAAAATGCCTAGCAGTAGTGGCTGCACACATCAGAAGGCAGCAAATACACGTATTCCCGTATCTAGACGACTGGCTAATCAAGACCGACTCACTGACAAGGTGCTCACACCACACAGATCAGGTCATACAAACCCTCTACAAACTCGGTTTCACCATCAACTATGCGAAATCACACATTCTGCCGTGCAAGGTACAACAATACCTAGGAGCGACAATAGACACAACAAGGGGAATAGCCACTCCAAGTCCACAAAGGGTTCAAAATTTCCAAAAGATTATACAACGCATGTATCCAACACAAAGAATACAGGCGAAGATGATATTACAACTCCTAGGCATGATGTCCTAATGCATAGCCATTGTCCCGAACGCAAGACTACACATGAGGCCCTTACAACAGTGCCTAGCATCACAATGGTCACAAGCACAGGGTCGCCTTCTAGATCTGGTGTTAATAGACCACCTAACATACCTCTCGCTTCTATGGTGGAACAATATAAATTTAAACAAAGGGCGGCCTTTCCAAGACCCAGTGCCACAATACGTGATAACAACAGATGCTTCCATGACAGGGTGGGGAGCACACCTCAATCAACACAGCATGCAAGGACAATGGGATGTACATCAAAGAAAGCTGCATATAAATCACCTCGAACTACTAGCAGTTTTCCAAGCATTAAAAGCATTTCAACCAATCATAACTCACAAATACATTCTTGTCAAAACGGACAACATGACAACAATGTATTATCTAAACAAACAGGGGGGGACACACTCGACACAGCTGTGCCTTCTGGCAGAAAAAATATGGCAATGGGCAATTCACAAACACATTCGCCTAATAGCACAGTTTATTCCAGGGATCCAGAATCAACTTGCAGACAATCTCTCTCGAGATCACCTACAGGTCCACGAATGGGAAATTCACCCCCAAATTCTAAACACTTACTTCAAACGTTGGGGAACACCTCAAATAGACTTATTTGCAACAAAGGAGAACGCAAAATGCCAAAACTTCGCATCCAGATACCCACACAGGCAGTCTCAAGGCAATGCCCTATGGATGAACTGGTCAGGGATATTTGCGTACGCTTTTCCCCCTCTCCCTCTCCTTCCATATCTAGTAAACAAATTGAGTCAAAACAAACTCAAACTCATACTGATAGCACCAACATGGGCAAGGCAACCATGGTACACAACACTGCTAGACCTATCAGTAGTCCCCCACGTCAAGTTTCCCAACAGGCCAGATCTGTTAACACAACACAAACAACAGATCAGGCATCCAAACCCAGCATCGCTGAATCTAGCGATCTGGCTCCTGAAATCCTAGAATTCGGACACTTAAACCTCACACAAGAATGTATGGAAGTCATAAAGCAAGCTAGAAGACCATCCACTAGACACTGCTATGCAAGCAAATGGAAAAGGTTTGTTTGCTACTGCCATCATAATCAAATTCAACCATTACACGCATCTCCAAAGGATGTAGTGGGTTACTTACTACACTTACAAAAATCGAACCTGGCCTTCTCTTCCATTAAAATACACCTCGCAGCAATATCTGCATACCTGCAGATTACCCATTCAACTTCACTATTTAGGATACCTGTCATTAAAGCGTTTATGGAAGGCCTCAAAAGAATGATACCACCAAGGACACCACCTGTTCCTTCATGGAACCTCAACATCGTCTTAACAAGACTCATGGGTCCACCCTTTGAACCTATGCATTCTTGCGAAATACAATTCCTAACCTGGAAAGTTGCATTTCTCATCGCCATCACATCTCTAAGAAGAGTAAGTGAAATTCAGGCGTTTACAATACAAGAACCTTTTATCCAACTACACAAAAATAAAGTAGTCCTAAGGACCAATCCTAAATTTTTGCCAAAGGTTATTTCACTGTTCCACCTAAATCAAACAGTAGAGCTACCAGTGTTCTTCCCACAGCCAGATTCCATAGCTGAAAGGGCACTACATACATTAGACGTCAAAAGAGCACTAATGTACTACATCGACAGAACTAAAAACATCAGAAAAACTAAACAACTGTTTATTGCATTTCAAAAACCTCACGCAGGAAACCCAATATCGAAACAGGGTATAGCCAGATGGATAGCTAAGTGCATCCAAATCTGCTACCTTAAAGCAAAAAGACAACTGCCCATTACACCAAGGGCACACTCAACCAGAAAGAAAGGCGCTACCATGGCCTTCCTAGGGAATATTCCAATGCACGAAATATGTAAGGCAGCCACATGGTCTACGCCTCACACATTTACCAAGCACTACTGTGTAGACGTGCTATCCGC
Source organism: Pleurodeles waltl (assembly GCF_031143425.1). NCBI lineage: Eukaryota > Metazoa > Chordata > Amphibia > Caudata > Salamandridae > Pleurodeles > Pleurodeles waltl. The sequence continues at coordinate 1,012,484,709 of NC_090448.1, forward strand.
ACAACAAGCCACAGTAGGTCAAGCCGTACTAAGAACCTTATTTCAGACTACTTCCACTCCTACAGGCTGAGCCACCGCTTTTGGGGAGATAACTGCTTACTAGTCTATGCACAACATGTGTATCTACAGCGACAGATGCCATCGAACTGAAAATGTCACTTACCCAGTGTACATCTGTTGGTGGCATCAGTCGCTGAAGATTCACATGTGCCCACCCACCTCCCCGGGAGCCTGTAGCTGTTTGGAAGTTAGCTTCAACTTTGTACATTTGTAAATATATTAAATCTTAAATAGGTACATACTTATTCACTACATTGCATGGGCACTATTACTAACAAACAACTCCTACCTCACCCTCTGCGGGGAAAACAATCGAAGATGGAGTCGACGCCCATGCGCAATGGAGACAAAGAGGAGGAGTTCCTCGGTCCCGTGACTCGAAAGACTTCTTCGAAGAAAAACAACTTGTAACACTCCGACCCAACACCAGATGGCGGGCTATGCACAACATGTGAATCTTCAGCGACTGATGCCACGAACAGATGTACACTGGGTAAGTGACATTTTCATTCCAACAACAAGAAAAAACACCACAAGCAAAAGTGGTGAAGAAGGTAACTCCACCACCCTCTCCACCACCGGCAACTCATATATCACCGGCACAGACTCCGTCACAATCACCAGCTCATACCACCATGAGCCAAGATGACCAGGACAGGACGCATGGGATCTTTATGACGCCCCAGTATCGGACAATAGCCCTGAGTCGTACCCCACTAAGCCCTCACCACCTGAGGACAGTACAGCGTATGCTCAGGTGGTAGCTAGGGCAGCAGAGTTTCATAACGTATCGCTACATTCAGAGCCTATCGAGGATGACTTCCTTTTTAACACCCTGTCCTCCACCCATAGCAATTATCAAAGCCTTCCTATGCTCCCGGGAATGCTAAGGCACGCTAAACAAATCTTTAAGGAGCCAGTTAAAAGCAGAGCAATAACCCCAAGGGTGGAGAAGAAATACAAGGCACCACCCACAGACCCTGCTTTTATTACATCACAACTGACACCAGATTCAGTTGTCGTAGGAGCAGCTCGTAAAAGAGCCAACTCGCACACATCAGGTGACGCACCACCTCCTGACAAGGAGAGCCGAAAGTTTGATGCAGCCGGGAAAAGGGTTGCAGTACAAGCTGCAAATCAGTGGCGCATCGCCAACTTGCAGGCACTCCTAGCGCGATGTGACAGAGCCCATTGGGACGAGATGCAGCATCTCATCGAGCACCTCCCCAAAGAATTCCAACAACGGGCAAAACAAGTGGTTGAAGAGGGACAGAACATATCCAACAACCAAATCTGTTCTTCTATGGATTCAGCAGATACAGCTGCAAGAACTATAACTACTGCGGTAACGATAAGGAGGCACGCATGGCTGCGCACATCCGGCTTCAAACCTGAGATACAACAGGCAGTGCTCAATATGCCGTTCAATGAACAACAATTGTTTGGACCAGAAGTGGACACTGCAATTGAAAATTAAAGAAAGACACTGACACAGCTAAAGCCATGGGCGCTCTCTATTCCCTGCAGGGCAGAGGCACATTTGGCACATTAAACAAAACTACTTTCAGAGCAGGGTTTCGAGGTCAAGCCACACAAGCCAGCACCTCACAAACAACACCGTCTACCTACCAGGGACAGTATCAAAGGGGAGGCTTTCGGGGCCAATACAGAGGGGGCCAATTCCCAAGAAACCGGGGAAAATTTCAAGGGCCCAAAACCCCTCAAAACAAGCAGTGACTCACAAGTCACTCAACCCCTTCACACAACACCAGTGGGGGGAAGACTAAGCCAGTTCTACAATTCTTGGGAGGAGATAACAACAGACACTTGGGTCTTAGCAATTATCCAACATGGTTATTGCATAGAATTTCTCCAACTCCCTCCAAACGTCCCACCGAAATCACACAAGATGTCCAAACAGCATATAGACCTTCTAGGACTAGAAGTTCAAGCATTACTGCAAAAAGACGCAATAGAATTAGTACCAAAAACACAAAAGAACACAGGAGTTTACTCACTGTACTTTCTAATACCGAAAAAGGACAAAAGTCTGAGACCAATATTGGATCTCAGAACACTAAACACCTACATCAAATCAGACCATTTTCACATGGTCACGTTACAAGACGTAATACCACTACTGAAACAGCAAGACTACATGACAATGTTAGATCTAAAAGACGCGTATTTCCATATACCGATACATCCCTCGCACAGGAAATACCTAAGGTTCGTATTCGAAGGAATACATTACCAATTCAAAGTGTTGCCATTCGGAATAACGACAGCACCAAGAGTCTTTACAAAATGTCTAGTAGTAGTAGCTGCACATATCAGGAGGCAGCAAATACACGTGTTCCCGTACCTAGACGATTGGTTAATCAAAACCGACTCGCTAACAAAGTGTTTACACCACACAGATTATGTTATACAAACCCTTTACAAACTGGGTTTCTCCATCAACTATGCAAAGTCACACCTTTTGCCGTGTCAAACACAGCAATACTTAGGAGCGACAATCAACACAACAAAAGGGATAGCCACTCCAAGTCCACAAAGGGTTCAAAATGTTCACAAGGTGATACAAGCTATGTATCCAACACAAAAGATACACGCAAAGATTTTCTTAAAACTCCTAGGCATGATGTCCTCATGCATAGCCATTGTCCCAAACGCAAGATTGCACATGCGGCCCTTACAACAGTGCCTAGCATCACAATGGTCACATGCACAGGGTCACCTTCTAGATCTGGTGTTGATAGACCACCAAACATACATCTCGCTTCTATGGTGGAACAGTACAAATTTAAACAAAGGGCGGCCTTTCCAAGACCCAGTGCCACAATACGTGATAACAACAGATGCTTCCATGACAGGGTGGGGAGCACACCTCAATCAACACAGCATCCAAGGACAATGGGACGTACATCAAAGAAAGTTTCATATAAATCACCTAGAATTGTTAGCAGTATTTCTAGCGTTGAAAGCATTCCAACCAATGATAACCCACCAATACATTCTTGTCAAAACAGACAACATGACGACAATGTATTATTTAAACAAACAGGGGGGAACACACTCGACACAGTTGTGTCTCCTCACACAAAAAATATGGCATTGGGCAATTCACAACCACATTCGCCTAATAGCACAGTTTATTCCAGGGATCCAGAACCAGCTAGCAGACAATCTCTCTCGGGATCACCAACAAGTCCACGAATGGGAAATTCACCCCCAAATCCTGAACACTTACTTCCAAATGTGGGGAACACCTCAAATAGATCTATTTGCAACAAAAGAAAACGCAAAATGCCAAAACTTCGCATCCAGGTACCCACACAGGCAATCTCAAGGCAATGCTCTATGGATGAATTGGTCAGGGATATTTGCATACACTTTTCCACCTCTCCCTCTCCTTCCATATCTAGTAAACAGATTGAGTCAAAACAAACTCAAACTCATTCTAATAGCACCAACATGGGCAAGACAACCTTGGTATACAACACTACTAGACCTGTCAGTAGTACCTCATGCCAAACTACCCAACAGGCCAGATCTGTTAACACAACACAAGCAACAAATCAGGCATCCAAACCCAGCATCGCTGAATCTAGCAATTTGGCTCCTGAAATCCTAGAATTTGGACACTTAAACCTCACACAGGAATGTATGGAGGTCATAAGACAAGCTAGAAGGCCATCCACTAGACACTGCTATGCAAGTAAATGGAAAAGATGTGTTTGCTACTGCCATAATAATCAAGTTCAACCATTGCATGCATCTCCAAAAGATGTTGTAGGGTATTTACTACATTTGCAAAAGTCAAATCTAGCTTTCTCTTCCATAAAGATACATCTCGCAGCAATATCTGCATACCTGCAAATTACTCATTCAACTTCCCTATTTAGAATACCTGTCATTAAAGCATTTATGGAAGGCCTAAAAAGAATTATACCACCAAGGACACCACCTGTTCCTTCATGGAACCTCAATATTGTCTTAACAAGACTCATGGGTACACCTTTCGAACCCATGCACTCTTGCGAAATGCAATATCTAACGTGGAAAGTTGCATTTCTCATTGCCATTACATCTCTAAGAAGAGTAAGTGAAATTCAGGCATTTACTATTCAAGAACCATTTATTCAAATACACAAAAATAAGGTAGTTCTAAGAACCAACCCAAAATTCTTACCAAAGGTCATCTCACCGTTCCACTTAAATCAAACAGTAGAATTGCCAGTGTTCTTTCCACAGCCAGACTCAATAGCTGAAAGAGCACTACATACATTAGACATCAAAAGAGCACTAATGTACTACATTGACAGAACAAAACTAATTAGGAAAACAAAACAACTATTTATTGCATTTCAAAAACCTCATACAGGAAATCCAATATCAAAACAAGGTATAGCTAGATGGATAGTTAGGTGCATCCAAACCTGCTATCTTAAAGCAAAGAGACAGCTGCCTATTACACCAAAGGCACACTCAACCAGAAAGAAAGGTGCTACCATGGCCTTTCTAGGAAATATTCCAATGAACGAAATATGTAAGGCAGCAACATGGTCTACGCCTCACACATTTACTAAGCACTACTGTGTAGACGTGCTATCTGCACAACAAGCCACAGTAGGTCAAGCTGTACTAAGAACTTTATTTCAAACTACTTCCACTCCTACAGGCTGAACCACCGCATTTGGGGAGATAACTGCTTACTAGTCTATGCACAGCATGTGTATCTGCAGCTACACATGCCACCGAACGGAAAATGGCACTTACCCAGTGTACATCTGTTCGTGGCATTAGTCGCTGCAGATTCACATGCGCCCACCCGCCTCCCCGGGAGCCTGTAGCCGTTTGGAAGTAATCTTCAACATTTGTACATTTGTAAATATATTACTTTAACCTTCATTTTGTACATACTTATTCATTCCATTGCATGGGCACTATTACTAACATACACAACTCCTACCTCACCCTCTGCGGGGAAAACAATCTAACATGGAGTCGACGCCCATGCGCAATGGAACCAAAGTAGGAGGAGTCCCTCGGTCTCGTGACTCGAAAAGACTTCTTTGAAGAAAAACAACTTGTAACACTCCGACCCAACACCAGACGGCGGACTATGCACAGCATGTGAATCTGCAGCGACTAATGCCACGAACAGATGTACACTGGGTAAGTGACATTTTCCATCACTTGCACATCACCAAGTAAAAGAGTTTTGATTTGTTTTGGTCCTATTAAAATCTTTGTTTCCATCACACTTCACAATAAAAATAAAAATGTGCTTCCGTTTTTTTTCCCCGAACTGTTGAATGTTGTCAGTTCACTTGCATTTGTTGTCATCCTAGAATCTTTTACTTTCACGTTCTATGTACCCCAGCAAGACTGTCACGTAATTTACTTTACTTTTCTTTCTCTGACTGCAAAGTGAGAGGAGTTTGTAAACACTGATCCCCCTGGTAAAAAAACACAAGCAGCAATGCATCTGAAGACATAGCCTGCCATTTGACCTTTGCAGCACAGCAAATGTGACAAGATAAATACAGAATTTAAAGTTGTCTTTATTGCTTAGACTTTCACAACCTACTGAAAATTGGCTTGCAGGCCACAGTTTGGGAAACGCTGCACCAAATTATATCCCTTTCTTTCTTGATTGGTATGGTAGTTCCCCTGCCCCTGAACCTTAACACCACAACTTTGTTGAACTGCACTTAATTTGAGGCACCACTTAGGAGTCCTCTCACTTGCCCTGCCATCCCTGAGTATTATCATGTGAACTTTCACAGATTACATTCCTATTGATTGTAAACCTGGAGATATCTTCAGCTTGAGATGATTATGCTCTAAGTTCATTACAGTTATCCACTCCGTCCTTGATTCAAGCATTCTCAGTTACCTTGAAGTGTCCTAGCAGCCTCGCTTTTTATATCACCCATTGTCACTGTTCTTCCCCTTCTATCGGCTCTCCTGCGTGCCGTAGAGTGGGTAAACATATCTCCTTGCCTTTCTCTTAGATGAGCAATTGCTTCTTTTCTTTCTTTAACCATTGTGTCTGATGTGGGACTGTACTGCTTTGTCTCATCCAGTAATTGCCCTCTGTCTTTCTTTTGGCGTTCTTGGTGGTTTGCTGTGCATTTGTTGCACCCAGTCTGTGATGACTACAATGTATTTTGCCTCTTTTGAGGATTGCATGGTATTGCTGATGTTTACAAAAGGAAATGGATGCACCCTGGTCAGGAGAGGTGTTCCCGTGACATAAGGGTTTGTTCTATGTTGTGTCACATTCAATTGCCATTAAATTTCGGTGCCAATTATAAGCGGGAATGACGTCTTTTTTAGTCTGTTATATCTTTTCCTTCTGCACTCCACAACACTCGACAAATCCTTACATTGTTCCTTCATAAGCGTTTTTCTAAGTGTTCAATCTTTACCTGCATTTTGTTCTTGTGTTGAAAGGATTTCTTGCTGAAGGCATTGCTGCTCATTGGACCCACTGTCTCTTTCGTGTTCAAGAAATAATACCCTCTCTCCCAAGTCATTTACCTATTTTTTTAATCTCTGAGATTTCCCTAGTCAGGTCAGTTCGAATGGCAGTGAGGTTTTCCCACAATTCCTTAAATAGCTTTTTCGTATACTGCTTTGTGTTGGGTTCTTCGTCGTCCCTGGATGGGTCATTAGCTGTGGAATCTACCCACCCTTCCTGCCATGATCCTCATTTGCATTTGTGTCAGCATTTTGGACATCATGTCCTTTATCATATTGTCTGACTGCCATTTGCCGTGGCCCTCTCATTTGTGCCTTTCACTATGCCTTGTGGGTGTCGCCTGCTCTTTTTCACAGATGTCTTTCTTGCTTGACTTATTTAATTTGGCAACATGTTTTTTGGCTGTCTGCAGCACTCTCTTCCTTGTTTCCTGTTCCCTTCACTTCAGGGCTTTAGTTCCATTGGACTCTTTTAAATCTGCTAAAACTGAGTCTTTGGTCACTTGGTCTGCAAATTAGGGACTTCTTTCTTTTTTGTGTTCCAACTACCCTCTGTTTTGCTTACCACCATTCTTACCAGTAGAGGTAGATTTCAGCCCTGACCTGCTTTCCTTTGTTTTACTGCTTCTTTTACCTCTTTCATGTTTCTGCTACTTTTAATTCCAGAAATGTGGCCAAATTGCGCTGCATCTCCCTTTTATTTTAGATGAGCCTTGTTGATGTCTTTGTGTTGGTGTCTGTGTGGGGCCCCCTCTGTCCTCTTCTTTGGGCACTTTCTGAGTCAGTAAGCCATCTGGGCCTGCTTTATGTTTTGCTTTTTACCACGGTTCCTCAGTTGGTCAGTGTACACCCTTTTCTTAAGGAGAGATTGAGGAATGGGAGCAGTTTCCACAACACCATCTTTTCGATGCTTTCTATATGTTCTAGATATTTACTCTATCTGGGCGAGTTTCCTTTCTTAAGCCAAGGCTGCCATCTTGGCTCCTTCGTGCAGCGCTTGTCTCCTCCACTCAGTGTGTCCTCCATCACGATTTTACTCAGGATCCAGGCAGATCTTATACGTTTCTGGATCCAGGGGTCCCATTGACGGTGCAAGTCTGCCTCAAGGGAGTTCTCCCACATAGTGCTGTAAAGTTGCCGGTTAGATCAAAGGAAAGTGGAGGTCCGTCTATTTAGCTCCCAATTTGCTAGCTTCTAAGTCTGTTTTAAATGAGGAATTAAAGAAAGCAAGGGTAGCTTAACAAGATAGGCTGCAGCTTGTGTAGGCTGTAGATTGACAGCCTTTTAAAGGGAGCTTGCTACAAACACTTGATTCTATTACAGTGTTAAAGGCCTATGCATAGAGTGGAGTGTTTGTTCCTTGTACTATTTGTGAATCACCACCACATCAGCACTTGACTTATTGGGAGTTGTTTGTTTTGTGGTTCTAAAGAAGTTGTTAAGTAGTGTCAACTTTAGGACCAAATCACCCTTGAAGAGTTTCTAGAATCAGCCAACAATCTTGACGACCTAGTACTTTGGTTAAGACCCTTTACCATCTAGAGAGTCTATCCCTATGTCAGAGGGGCATCTAGGGTTTCACTCTAGGTTTCTGTCACATTGGCTAGCTTGTGACCTCCTAGTTGTTGGTCATGCTAATTTCCAACTTAGTACAGAGTTGTATAGTAGTCTTTGAAGTTGTCACCTGTGCACATTTAACGGTGTGTCATTTCTCCCAGTTGAGCTTACGTTTTTAAATTACACTCCAGTGAATGTAGCTTTCAATTTTCAAGCCAGCAGTCCATGCAGTTTGTTGCCTTTGTCATAATATTTGTGACATAATGCAAGGAGGGTTGTTCTGGTTTACTGATCAACTGCTTATTAAGTTGGTCTCTGTTACACCCCTTCTTTCTTTGGTCTCTCCCCCAACACCTCATCGATGATTCCATTCTAAGCCACTTTGTTTTCTAGTTTCTCCTAAACCAGTGTGCTTTTCATGAGAGATGCTGATGAAATAAGTTTACCCTGTATGACAGCTTCCGTGGTGTCCATAATGTTGCACTTAAGACCTCTGGACTGCCGTTATGTTTAAGGTAGAATTTGATGGTGACCTGAATCTCCGCTGTGTACACAGCCTTTTCCAGAAAGTATCTGCTCAGTTTCCACCTAAGAGATTTAGGCACAGCCTACAAGGCCTTTCTTGTTACCACTGCTTGTGCATGATCAGATATAAAAATCTACCCTATACATGCTCCACCCGTTTCCCAAAGGGACTGGTGAAATCAAAATATAGTTCATTTTACAGTCTGATCTTTGGACATGAAATAAAAAACTAGTCACCCCCCCTTGTAGTTCCCCCAAGATATAAATCAAGCCCAAGGCCATCATTCAATCTCCAAATTATAGACCACCAGATATATCACGTAGTTGACTAATGACCACGTTAAAGTCTCCTAACAGGACTGTCTCCACCTCTGCAAATCTTGCCACTTTCTGCCATTGTATTTACACTGCTAGTTCGACTTTGCAATTTAAACCTATGGCAAAGCCACCACTTCCCTTAACAAAATGTAAGTCTCCCCTAATTAAGGCCTACAGAGCCCTATGGCAGGGAGCTGCATAATAGTAAGTATAGCATATATTTTATAAATATGTTTTAGCAGCAACACCTCTAAATTGTTGTTCTCCTGTGGAATAGTTAGTAGGCCCATTGGCTAGTGCAGAGTTACTGGCTGGCACCCTAGACAGGCCAACTTCTGAATGGAACTACCCAACTCAGGGGTGTGGAATTTATTAAATTATCTACTTGTCCATGGGACAGGCTGCTTAATAAATCTACTTGCCTGTAACAAAATTCACTTGTCTCTTTGGTGCCATGTAGTGTTGCGACAAATTGTAGCAGCAATCTATTTATATTAGGGCTCTCATAATAGCCTCCCTGATTATGCCAGGGCTCCTACTGTAGGAGAGTCTGAATACAAGAAAATCCCTTCTTTTGCCACCTTTCCTCAGATGTACCTACTCGGGCTGTAGGTAGCAACAAACCATAGTTCCAGGATTTGAATGCCCATTTAGGGGGTCATTCTGACCCCGGCGGTCCTTGACCGCCGGGGCCAGGGTCGGCGGGAGCACCGCCAACAGGCTGGCGGTGCCCCGCAGGGCATTCTGACCGCAGCGGTTTGGCCGCGGTCAGAACAGGAAAACCGGCGGTCTCCCGCCGGTTTTCTGCTGCCCTGCTGAATCCTCCATTGCGGCGCAGCTTGCTGCGCCGCCATGGGGATTCAGACACCCCATACCGCCATCCTGTTCCTGGCGGTTCGCCCGCCAGGAACAGGATGGCGGTAGGGGTGTCGTGGGGCCCCTGGGGGCCCCACAAAGTATTTCAGTGTCTGCTCAGCAGACACTGAAATACGCGACGGGTGCAACTGCACCCGTCGCACCTTCCCACTCCGCCGGCTCCATTCGGAGCTGGCTTCCTCGTGGGAAGGGGGTTTCCCGCTGGGCTGGCGGGTGTCATTCTGGCGGTCGCCCGCCAGCCCAGCGGGAAACACAGAATAACCGCAGCGGTCTCCTGACCGCAGTGCGGTATTCTGGAGGGGGGAACTCTGGCGGGCGGCCTCCGCCGCCCGCCAGAGTTAGAATGACCCCCTTAGTCTCTAAAAAACCTATGAACTTGAATGTTTTAGGTGTTTTGGCAGCTCTTCTCCAATCTTTTCCCATACTGAGAAAGCTTGGAAATGTATTCCTAACAGTTGGGAAAAAAGTAATTGGAAGGAACAGATTTTCACATGACCAAATCTACACATACATCTTTGCTTGAGCTAAAATGCAGTTCACAAATATTTTCAAGAATACCATTTCTTGGCTTACCTCTGTAAATTCTTGGTAAATCACGAGTCGTAAATCTGCACTAATGGAGGAATATATATATCATGGGTGCACTTTTGTGTCTTCCTTTAAGAATTGGGGCCCTAATTAGGTCTAGCATTAACCAAGACCTTTTCTTTTTATTAAAACTCTGTCTCCATCTGTCTATTGGCTGTCTTCACTTTGAGCAGGTCTGCTGGAATTTTGCAATTGTGCAAGTGCGGCGATTTTTGCATAATTATAGATTGCTGCATTTGCCACATAATCCATCATCTGCCTCATAATCTGCAGATTTTAACAAAAAACCAATCCCAAAAATGTTGTTTCTAGCTTAAACGGTTGAAAAGTTACTAAACATGCAGCAACACATGTTGCCATGTAGTGAAAGGCCTTTTGAAAACCTGGACTGGTCACCTTTTGTGTTGCTTAGTGCTGGGTTTTAAACTGTCACTAATGAGGTGCAACCAATAGAGTGTTAGAAAGTTTAAAAATGATGATATCATGAAATAATACTATAACAAATTCTGCTGCATTTTGCCACATAATTTGCCATTTGCTGCATAATGTACTTAGCCCTGCCACGTAATTTACCCCTTCCTTGCCGCATAATTCTAGTGGTCCTATGAGTGACAGCATTGTGCTTTTTCATAAGGAGCATATTGGCACACAAAGTAGTTATGTTAAATGCCCGGAACTACTGTGACAATGTGTGCTTTTTGAGACCAAAAACATTTATTGCAAAAGTCATGTCAAAACAAGACATACATCGACAGAACCTAAAAGCTGACTACCAAGGTCGGACCTACTGCCTTTTCCAATGCTTGTTTATTTTCATGTTTCCCATAATCATGTTGAAATTAATTACACTGATTTTTCCATTATGGACATATTTTTTTAGAAACACTAGCATGCATCAACACATTTTAGTAAATGTAACTTCAAAGAAATGATACCTAAAATTTCACAGTAGTTTACCAAAACATAGTTTCCTAGTTGCATTTTTATAATGAATGTTTTGATTTGGAAAGCAGAGAATCCTCAATATTGCCTTTAAGCTTCTGCAAATATTTGCATCTGATTAGAGAGTATTGTGGGAGCATTATACGTAGCCTCATATTGTTAAACTTTGCAAACGCGTAACATTTTAATACTGGAACTACTTTCAGTACTGCAGTCCGAGCTTATGGCATTTCCATAGCTCAATCACCCTAATTAAAAAAGGCTTTGCATTAATGAACCATAAATACAAGTTTGAACAGCATTATGATACAGACCCAGATGTTACCTTTACCATAGACAATGCCCTTCCCTAATCTGTAATGTGGTACTGTAAACTGGCAGACAAAAGGTTTGTGCTGCTGGGGGTCAAAATAACTATGAAAACTTGTTGCCCTTGACCCCAAACAATATGTTCTGGGCATCGGGCTATAGGAATTCCTCACCCTTGCTAACTGTGTACTGTAAGGTAGCAAATTAAATGTGGCATTGAACCTGACCTGATGCCTAGGTCGAGTTTAATGTCACCATTAAAGAACTGCAACTTTGAGAAAGTTGCCACTCCTTGACCGAGCCGGTAAAGTTGCCTCACATGGGCACTGCCCAATAGACAGGTTTCTGCCCATCTGGGGAGTTGTGTGAACGACTTCTAGAGTTAGGAACCATAGCAGCCTGCTGAAGGGTGAGGTGTTACCGCCCTTTCGTAGGAAGCCACCCAGCGTGTTAGCCCAAAAGATGAGCTTCAAAGGAAAAGCCACCTTTGCTGGGCAAATGACGATCAGAGCCCTGAAGGGGCTGCCCTTTGTTAGGGTGGACAAGCTAGAGACGGGGCCAAAGTAGTAGCCACAATTCTAAGGTGGGCTACCCTGCTCCTCACAGTCACATAGTGCATCCTGTGATTGCCAAATTCCACACATTGCGGGAAATTCATCACCAAGAGGAAGGAGACTTGGTAGCCCATTAGCTAGTGACCGTGTGGTCCCCTCAAGGCACTTTCCTGGGATAAATATGGCACTGAACTTCAGATCACACTGGAACAAGGACCGAGGTAGGACTGCCTGCTGACCCCTGGACCAAACAAAGAGAGGCTGCACTGTCTGTTGGACTACACCTGCTGCAACTTGGGCTACTGAAGTTGTGACTGTGCCAATGGCTCCTGACATGGGAAAACATTGCGCCCCAGACCAAAGCAGTGACTCCAAAGATAAGCTGGCTGAACCCTTCGAATCAAGTCTAGGGACAAAAGAGCTGAAGAAGCCCAAACCAGCAAGTTGGTAGCCACATCTGCAAACTTGATGCTGGCTGCCGCTGGGCGCCCCAAGAGCCCGATCCTAGATGACCAAAAGTTGCACCGGAGTCAATTGGACCCGGGAGTGCCGCCAGAGTACACATGGGTTGACCAGGAGGGACACTAGGCTCCACAAAAGAATTTCGCTCCAACCACCGTGACCCGGAGACCTTTAGTCCAGATAGAGCTGACCTTCTATCTCAAAGAGGACTTTGTGGGACCCCGACCTCTGTGGCCAACGTCCCCTAACATCACCTGTGGATGGTGGAACCAATTCAAAGGCACCTTTGTCGACCACACAGCAACCTGAGCATCTTTTCATCCTGCATTGCCAGCATCAGGACCAGTCCCTCAAAGTCTATGGTTGTATAAAGTTTGAAACTGGACTGGAAAATGCTCTGGTGGCCAGGTTACTGTCCAAATGTACCCCATGGGCCCCCAAGACCTTCAACCTTTCAGACTTGTTTGCCCAAGCCAGGGCGGAGTAGCCAAATTAACTTTCACAAACTTTTAAAAAGTTTCCTAACTTTTTGTGGACTAGTATTTGTTTTTGTTTGATTTTAAAAGTGATAAACTTTTTGAAAATTCATATCCCAGGAAATCTCTGGTGGATTTTGCTCATCTTGGACTCTAAAAAGTCATTAAGTTACCTATTTTTGTAAAGTGGTGTCATGTTTCTTTATTGTTGGCAGTCTTATTCCGTTGTTTGGTACTGTTACATGCTTTACACTCAGTTGCTTTGTGCAAGCCTTGCTACTCGAAAGCCATCGCTACCATTGGTTGAGCTTAAGGTTGTTCAAACGAGCCTGACTAGACCCAAGACCGTTTTTGTGAGTGTATTCCAGGTGAAGGCTTCACAGACATACCATATAATACACCCAAATCCTCACAATTGGTTTGGAGTATAGATGGCCACACAGGTCACAGTGACCTGGCCACTTGTACCATTATTCAAAGCTACCACCCTTCCTCAACTGCAAGTCAGTTAGGCAGTGTGACTTGGAATCCATTGTGGAGAAGAATAGCAACCCTGCATATTTTATTTCTAGCTATTGAGTAATTGTTGGTTGTAGATGCTAGACTTAAATCACCCAACATCTTTTCTTGGAGTATGTATCTCTTGCAATGCAACTCGCAGCTATGCATCTGTGACCTTTTGCAGGCACATTTTAAGCAGAACTATGAACCATCTAAATTCCAGTCATTCTTGCAGCTCTCTTTCATCCTATAAAGTAATTTGGTAATAATGGTTAATTTGCGAGCACCAAGAGGCAACTCTGCTGTTCTTTAATATTATAGGTAACAATAAAGGTGTGTACATCTAACTACAAATAATTGTTTAGAAAGACATGGCAGATCAGAGAATACATATTTTGTGGTGTGTTTTATTTCAAATATTAGAGCTCTTGAAATATGCTTGCGTGCCAGTTCCCTTCCCAGCTAATTGTTTACTTCATTTGCGGGGCAGAAGCTCTTCACATAGAGGATTCCAAGAGTACAAAGAGGTTCGTCTAAACACAAAAAAAAGAATAAACACAAAATAACAAAAACAATGAAAGAAAAGAAAAGCTTGTTTATATGAGTGAAAAAAATGAAGGCAAGCTGGCCTGGCCCTTGGCTTAGGATTCCACCTAATTATGGAGCATTGGCATTCACTTACAAGTTTCTATATAATTGCTGCCTATACAGCTCTGAAGAGCCCTTTTTCAGTAATAGAAAAATGTCTATGCACCTAACTTGCTTCCAATCCCTAGTATTTTTAAACTGATATTAAGAAAACCCCTTTGATTTTGGAAAGATATAAATCACCACTAACTCAAAAGTTAAATTTCACTACACAGAAGGACATTGGGTAGCTCCCTTATAGGTATTTAATCTACCATTTTCTCAGGGTCACATTTTCTTCTTTGTTTTTACAGGTTATGGTCTTCATATAGCTGTCATATTCTACCGCATTCTAGATAATTATTAATGACATAAGGTAGATTTCGAACTGTTGTAATCTATATTGCTCTCAGTCTTTATTCCCCAACATTTGCATTTGACCACCTGCTTTCTAATTTGGTGATTTTTAAATTTTCCAGAATTCCAATACATATACATGTTCAAAATTCCTTTTGTAATTAAGGTATATATTGTGAATTTGCAAGCTGAGAGGCTAACTCGATTTCTTTTATCCATATTGTCCAAGAACCCTCCACTTTTACTTCAAGCAAACAGTAAGTAGTGTGTCTACTTTATATCTCAGTGGTAGCAAACCTAACTGCAATCTGATTGCTGGCAAAGGAGTATTTTACTTAATACCAGAGCTATCTGCCACACTTTCGACCTATTACATTTAATTTGATTAATGAAAAACTGATTTGCATTATTGAGCTACATTTCATTTAAAAGCTGTGCCGCGATACGTGCATTGTAATGTGTTCTTGCCAAAGAAACAATTATTTTGCCTCAAAAACTGTAGTTCATTAGTCTCTGAAAATGCACACATTTTACTATCAAATACAAGCTTGTTTGGATAAACAGAGTAAATTTTCTCACACAAAACTTTCTCATTTTATGGAAAATGTAATTGTTGCTTTACATACCATTTTTCATATGTCACATTTGGTCCCCCAAGACCAGCATATCATATGCATCAAATACTCAAATGTACAAGTGCCTCACATGGGCAAATTCTACCTTCCATGTCTTGCCAGCACATGCCACTGCTAGCCAGAATTAAAAAAAATGGTGGAGAACATAATGATGAGGAAGCACAAAAAATGCCAGTGCCACCACCTTGTTAGGACCTGCTACCATACTGCTAATGATGATCATCACTATACAAGGTCTGGCCTCAGCTAGGCCAAGAATGGCCACCATCGCTAGTGTAACTATAATGCCAGGACAGAACAACATAATGGTAAGGATTGACGTAATTATGCCAGGAGTGGCCACCATTTTGCCAGGAATGCCCACCTTTGTTCTAGAGGGTGCCACGATTATCCCAAGGATGGTCAGCATATGCTGTGGATGACCACTGCTATGCAACGGAAAGGACAGGATTATGCAAAAAAAAGCTCAAACCGCTAAAGAAGGCTGATTGATGGACATCTATGTATTGGTGAAGCACCAGATAAACTAGTATTCACAGATGCCAGGGAGAAGTCACAGTGTGCAAGAATAGTCACCACACCCGTTACACTCACAAACGTGCCCAAACCAGGCCACCACATAAATGAACGAAGGCAAAAAAAACAAACAAACTAAAATGCACCCCTTTTCTCACACACTAAGACACACACACACACCCCCTTTACCTACATACTCATCAACACATGCACACACAAACACATGAACACAACCATTCCACACACCCCTTACTAACTCGCCTAAAAAACGCCTCCTTTTATTGGAGGTCTTCTCTACACCTTTGTAAAAACACATTTTGACAAGTGTAGGAAAAAAAGTAACATTTTTATTTTGGCCTTGTGCAAATTATCTCCCGATGTTCTGTGGCATGCCTGTGCCTGTAGTGATGTTTGTGTAGGTGAATTGACTGCATTTGGAAGAGCAGTTAATACAATATGTCAGTTTTACATGTTATCCAAAAAATGTATGCAAATTAGTAAAAGTAAGTACATAAAAAAATTACGAAGCAGAATTTAAACATGCAGTAAGTTATTCAGATTTCAATTACCCCTGATGAGTTGCCCCTTATTGTTTTTATAAAAACAGCTATCGGCATTGCTGCACTACCAAAAAGCTGTTTAGTGCTGGTATATGCTTTCACATGTTTATGGATAGTATGTCTTCATTTTGACCATGAACAAGAAAGAGGCAAGAGAGCACGTTTATAGATCTTTCTTTACATTTTCGTCTTGTAGTTAAGTCATTGCACTTTTGGTTTTGTCTCCTTTATTGTGTACATCACATTTATTCATGTTTGGTGTTAAATATTGTTTTTTATTTGTGGCATCAGACCAAGTCTCTGCTGTAGCTCCATAACAGCTGAACCCTTTCTAACTACATTCCATCTTCCTGTATTTCTTCCCCAACATCTGACCCAAGCAGGTATTGTCTCTTATTGGAAGCACTGACCATCTGAACTGCTTCATTAGGATAAAGCCATTCATATGGAAGCATATGGACGACTTGTGATCTCTTAGGGCAAGGCACGAGAATTCTCACTTGTTTGTAGAAAGATGGAATAATATGGGTGTCCAAAAAGAGGTACTTATGTGAGTTATCTGCCTCAAGACTTCGATTTTCCTCATTAGTAAGCTCCAGTTGGATAAATCACTCCTTGTAAATTAGACGATTTTCAACCTTTCACATATGTACCAAAGCTTGTGTCACTGCTAATTGTATGTTCGAGATGAGGTTACCTCTTGGAGTATGGTGGACAAGTAAACTTTGTTGGAAAACCTAGTATAAACTATTGAATATTTTGGGAATTGCAGTGATCAGGAACATTTATTTTTACCAATAACAATTTAAGTATGTAGTTTCCTAATAAAAAGTGAAATTATACATTCTAACAAAAAGTGTCCTGTTTTAAATTTGAAAGTAACACATTTCCAAGCATATGTTTTTTCAGCCTCACCTGTTATATTCATGTGATTTGAAAAGGCTTGGGCGGGAATGGCAAAGTTTATGTGGAGCAGAAATTTGTTCTGAAAGATTAGCAGTCTAACTTCAGACCTTCTTGTGGCACAGAAGCAGCACCGGTAAATAGTAGAGTAGACCTTCTCAAACTTGACCCTCCTCAACCTCTCGACTATCTTTAATATCCTCGAACACACCGCCCTGCTGAGCTGGGGGAATGAGCAGGAGGGTTTAGGATTATCAGGGGTGGCTATTGGATGGAGCAGATTATTTCTTCATTCGTCTTAATTGATGGAAACAGCATATCATGATAGAATCCTCGATTTCTTTTTCCTATGAGGTTCCACTCACAGTTCCCTCATTGCTACTTTTTAATATTTACATAGTAACCCTAGATCAGATCTTTCCAAAAAAAAATTGAAAACGTCATTTACTTTTCTAAATAAAACATACATATCAGCAATCTCAGGAATTAGAAGCAATGGTCATTTGAAGTCACAAGTTCTAAACCACAGTGCACAGCTATACAATAGACAAAGAGAAACTGGTATGCCAATGCAGCCACCTTGTCAAGGCTAACACCTTTCACAAGTAGAAAGAAAGAGAGCAGCTGATGGTACAACACACCCAATAAAATGAGCATTGGCCAAGTCAATAGGTCTTGCCTATGCAGGAGCTATTGACTCTGCAATGTGTTTTAGCCATGTTGTACACCTGCATGGATGTTAGAAGAGAGTGGTGTGGAGTATTTTAAAGTGGTGTCAAGTGGCATAGAGTGCTGTGGAGTGGTGTACAGTGGAGTGCTGAGTGGTGTCAAGTGCTGTGGAGGGAGTATAGTGGAGTAGAGTAGAAGGGTGTAGAGTAGAGTGTTGTAGAGTGGAGTAAAGTGGCATGGAAGGAGTTGTGTAACATGGAGTAGATTGTTGTGGAGTGGCATAGAGTGGAGTTGAGTGTCATAGAATAGATTGTTGTGGAGTGTCGTGCAGGGAGTAGAGTGGCATAGAATGAAGGAGAGTAGAGTAAAGTGTTGTGGGCTGCCATAAGGTGTTGTGGAGTGGCGTAAAGTGGAATGAAGTGGGTAAGCAGGAGTTGCATAGAATGTTCTGGAGTAGAGTATAGTGAAGTGCAGTGGCAAGGGGTGTCATGAAGGGGCATATAGTGAAGTAGTGTGTCATAGAGTACGGAGTAGTAAAGTGGTGTGGAGTGGCGTAGAGGGAATTGGGTGGAATAAAATGATATTGGAGTATAGTGGAGTGTTGTACAGTGTCGTAGTGTAGAGTAGAGGGGCATAGAGTGGAGTGGCTGTCATAAAGTAGAGTGGAATCCAGTGTCATGGAGTGTCATAGAGTGGTGTGACGGGGAATTGCATGTCATGGAGTGGAGTGTCTTAGAGTGGTGTGAAATGCCGTAGAGTGGAGTGTCGTAGAATGGAGTGGGGTGTCTTAAAATGGAGTGGCGAGGCTTAGAATGTCATTGAATGGGGTGTTGTAGAGTGAAGTGGCGTAGTGTGGTGTATGCATGGTGTGGTAGAACAGTGCTTCTACAGACAACACATTTTCAGTTGATATGACCATTACATTTGCACAGACATACAGTTTTACTGATAAAAGTATACAGTTCACAAATGATAATGTATGGAAATGCCCTCACCTAGTGTATTGATTTCTTTTGATCATATTAAAATATTTGTTTCCACCACACTTTAGAATTACACTGTGCTTTCTTATTTCTGATACACTTTTAAAATATCTTAACAGTTTAATCTGATAGAGACTTTTAGTTGCAGATTCCTTACCTTAGAATTTCCCCAGGCGTCAGACTGGATCTTGAGATTTTTCTTTGAGCAATACCCTTGCACGTCGGTAGGTAGTGTCGGTCGACTCCACAGGCGTCGTTGGCATCGTAATCGCCGTGATGACAACCGGAGTAGTACATAGATGCCGCCTTTGTGCAGTGACGTCAGTTTGTTTCTTTCCGCGCCACGTCTTGATCCCGAGAGAGCGACCCTAGCCTCTCTTTGACTGAATTTGACCGTTTTGTCGACTTTTGTAGTGAGATATTTGGTGTGTTGAGGATGTCCCCGAAGACCGGTTTCAAGCCATGCGAGGACTATCACCGGATGATGTCGGTGACTGATCCGTATCAGGTTTGTTTGTGATGTCTCGACCACGACCCGGTGTCGTGCTCAGAGTGCTGGGCCATGCACCCGAAGGCCTTGAGGGAGCGGTCCCTCAAACTCATGGCAGCCTGCCAATCGAGTCCGCGTAAGTCCCGGTCTCGATTGAGAGGAAGATCTCGAGACTGTTTGCGGAGCCATTACCACTCGTCGTCTTCAAAATCTTCAGGTGCAGGTAAGAAAAAGAAGTCGTCGAAGAGGTCCCATCACTCTCTGACTTTGCTGCTTCACTCGGCTGACGTGACGCAGGAGGAGCGTCGATGCTCAAGGCCTCTGTCTTCAGAGTCTGCGTCCGCTCTGCGCTTCCCCTAGTTTCCAGGAGCCGGAGTGACCCTTCGCCCAACTGAAAGAGTTCTGTGAGCCAGTGCACCTCATATTTGGGCTGATCAACCCCGATACGGCGCCTTCGGGCCCAAGGGGTTCAGTTGAGGGGCCTTTGGGTTCCACGCCAGCGGCTTCGGCTTCGGCCACCGAGGACCCCTCCGGATCCGCACCGGTGCCGGTTGCACTATTGAGACCTTCCCCGGCGCCGGGTCGATTGTCAGTGCTTCCGATGTCGGTAGTCCACACTATCGACGTCGACCCAATCCTTATCCCCAACAACTTGGAGTCGGAGCAGCGTCAGCCGACGCTGTCTTTGTCTTCGATGGAGCCTATTCACCACAGGTCGGATTCGGACCCTTTTTCCCATGAGTACGAGTTTGGGGAAGGATTGAAGGGATCCCTGGACCCTTATGAATACCAGGATGACCCATCTTTGGACTGGCCACAGGAAATGGATGACGCTAGTGGTCTGGATACTTCTCCAGACGCTGGCAGGCTCTCTCCTCCTACCGTGGCTACGGCGGAGGGAGCAACTTATGGTATGGTGATCAGTAGGGCAGCTGAGGTCCTCGGCCTTGAGCTTCCTACTTTGGAGGTCAAGTCCAATCTCTTGACGGAGGTGCTTCAGCTAGGGCCTTCCACATCCGAACCACTTTTGCCGTTTAATGAAGCCCTCACCTATGTCCGTTTGGGTACTTGGTCCAAACCCAACACATGGCCTCCTGTGAATAGGACTATTGCACACCGCCATCGGCCCGCTCCGAATGGCACTAAGGGCCATATGTACGAAAGCTTTTTCCCCATAGACACAGAATGGGTAAAATCCTTTCGTACACCTGGCCCTAAATTCCTGTCCCAACACCCCACGCCTGAGAATCTTGTCATCCAGGCTTCCTCTTTCTCAGACGCATTCCCTTCTGCACCCCTGGATAGAGAATCAAAAAGGCTCGAACAATTTGGTAAGAAGTTGTTGTCTTCCTCCAGTCTTGCACTACGGTCTGTGAATACCGCATGCTTTTTGGGCCGCTATACCCACTCTTTATGGGATACATTTGCGCAAGTCCTGCTGCAGATACCGGAGGAGACCCGTGCTATCGTCTCCCAAGCTGTTAACAATGGGAGAAATGCAGCGAAGTTCACAATCTGTTGTCGGCTGGACACAACCGACTCTCTGGGCAGATCGGTTGCTACGACGGTGGCCTTGAGACGCCACACCTGGTTGCGTACTTGTGGTTTTTCTGGGGATGTCCTAGAGTCCCTCATGGACATGCCCTTTGATGGCTCTCGTCTCTTTGGAGACAAAGCGGACTCCACCTTGGAGAGATTCAAGGATTCCCAGGCTACAGCTCGGTCCCTTGGTCTTTCCTCTGCCCCTTGCCCCCCGCAGTCTACTTTTCACCCCTTTCGTGGCCACCCATGCTGTCCAGCCACTGCACGACCGGGGACGCGGAATCCCACGTGGGTGTGGGACAGGGAAACAAAGTCTGCCCAGTCCACCTCTGCCCATGCTGCAGACTCAAACCCTCCTAGTCCGTCCCCTCACTCCCATCCAGTTGGCGGCAGGATTCGCTATCACCTGCCCCACTGGGAATCCAACACTACGTATAGGTGGGTTTTGAAGATCGTTTGAAACTCCCTCCCTTTTGAATCTGCTCCACCAGCCATGCCTCCATCACTCAGTCACCTCCCAGAGGATCATTTGGTGCATCTCCCCAGGAAGTCGCAGCTCTCTTGGCCAAGTGAGCTATAGAGAAGGTCCCTGTGCCCGAAATAGGTTGTGGTTGTTATTCCCGCTACTTTCTGGGGCCGAAAAAGGACAAGGGCTTACATCCTATCCTAGACCTTCGGGACCTAAACTACTTCCTCAAGAAGGAGAAATTCAAAATGCTCACCCTGGCCCAGGTTCTGTCTACCTTGGACACAGGAGACTGGATGGTAGCATTGGACTTGCAGGACACTTATTTCCACATCCCCATCCTGCCTGCCCACAGACGTTAACTACAAATCGTGGTAGGTCACAAGCACTTTCAGTTTACCGTGCTCCCCTTCGGCCTTACCAGCGCCCCTCGGTGTTCCCGAAAGTGAAGGCGGTGGTTGCAGCTCATCTGCGCAGGTTAGTGGTATCAATCTTCCCCTAACGCGACGACTGGCTGTTGAAGGTGGATTTGCCCCAGAAAGACGTCTCCCACCTTCAGACTACGGTAAACCTCCTGCACATGCTGGGGTTCAATATAAACATGCCGAAGTCACACCTGACTCCCTCTCAGACGCGCCCCTTCATCAGAGCTGTTCTGGACACAGTGCAGTTTCGGGCTTATCCTCCGGAAAAGCGAGTCCAAGATATTCAGGCTATGATTCTGAGCTTTCAGCCTTTGGTGAGACTGACTCTGAGGCTGCTGGGCCTCATGGCCTCCTGCATCGTGCTAGTGACACATGCCGGATGGCATATGCGGGCTCTGCAGTGGGACCTGAAGTTCCAGTGGGCGCAGCATTGGGGGAATCTCTCCGACATGGTGCAGATCTCAGAGGGGACTGAGAAAGACCTGCTGCGGTGGCTTTCCAATCCGCATTGGTTCCACAGCAGATTCCTCTCCCTTCCCAAGCCAGATCTATCTATATTGACAGATGCTTCACTTCTGGGTTAGGGTGGTCACATGGGAGAGGCGGAGATCAGAGGCCTCTGGTCTCTGGCGGAGTCTGGGCTCCATATCAATCTTCTGGAGTTCCGGGCGATCAGGCTTGCGTTGAAAGCATTTCTTCCCTCCCTCAAAGGGAAAGTAGTGCAGGTGTTCACGGACAATACTACCGCCATGTGGTACTGCAACAAACAGGGCAGAGTAGGGTCCTGGACCCTTTGTCAGGAGGCACTACGCCTCTGGACACGGCTGGAACATCAGGGCATTACCCTGGTGGTTCAACGTCTGGCAGGTTCTCTCAATGCCAGAGTGGACTAACTCAGCCGTTGATGCACAGCCGATCACGAATGGCATCTCCATCCGGACGTGCGCAAGGTCTCTTTCAGCAGTGGGGAGAGCATTGGTTAGATCTGTTCGTCTCCGCACAGAACGTGCAGTGTCAGCTGTTTTACGTGTTGGAGTTTCCAAGGCGGCACTTGCTCGGAGACTCTTTTCTTCTCGAGTGGAACTCCGGCCTCCTTTCCACCAATACCACTTCTGCCCAGAGTTCTCAAAAAGATCAGGACCGACGTGCCCAAGTCATCTTGGTGGCTCCGGACTGGGCACGGAGAGTCTGGTATCCAGAGCTATTGAGCATGTCCATCGATCCTCCACTCAGACTGCCTCTTCGGGCAGATCTTCTGTCGCAGCAACAGGGGGCAGTTCTTCACCTGAACCTGTCCAACTTCCGCCTTCATGTGTGGAGATTGAGCGACAACAGTTGACGACTTTT
This sequence comes from Pleurodeles waltl, assembly GCF_031143425.1. Taxonomy (NCBI): domain Eukaryota; kingdom Metazoa; phylum Chordata; class Amphibia; order Caudata; family Salamandridae; genus Pleurodeles; species Pleurodeles waltl. The sequence goes on from NC_090448.1 coordinate 1,012,507,889, forward strand.
GATCTTCCACCTGAAGTCTGCGATATTATCTTGCCAGCCAGGCGTCCCTCAACCAAATTGTATACGCATGTCGTTGGAATAAATTTGTGGCATGGTGTACCACCAAATCTGTTGATCCCCTCTCTGCCCCTCTAGCCAAGATTCTTCTGTTCATTCTTTCTTTGGACCAGCAGGGCTCTGCTTTGGGCACCCTTAAAGGGTATTTATCTGCCTTTTCGGCCTTCCTTAAGTTACCTTATCAGCCCTCGCTTTTTAAACCTCCTATTGTGAGTAGATTCCAAAAAGGCCTCACCCATTTATTTCCTCCTACTCCTTTTTATCATGTCTCAGTGGAACCTCAGTCTTGTCCTTACTTATTTAATGTGTACTCCCTTTTAGCCAATGCGCAATTGTCCCTTCCGGGCTCCTCTCCTTCAAAACTGTCTTTCTTGCTGCCATCACCTCTGCTTCAAGCCCTTTCGTCCAACCCTCCATACTTGTCCGTGCACCCTGACAAAGTGGTGTTGCGCTCTAAGACTTCCTTCCTTCCATAGGTGGTTAAGCCTTTTCATGTAGGCCAGTCCATCACCCTGCCTACTTTCTACGCTCCCCCACATCCTTCTCATGAGGAGGAGAGACTCCACCGTCTGGACCCAAAAGAGCATTGGCGTTCTATCTTAATTGTACTGAAGATTTCCGGGTGGACGATCAACTCTTTGTCGGATATGTGGGCGGGAAAAAAGGGAAGGCAGTGCAAAAACGTATGATGGGTGGTACTTTGCATACAAATGTGCTGCGCTTTGGCCAAGAAGCAACCCCTTGAGGGCTTGCGTGCTCATTCCACCAGAGCAACTGCTGCTTCCACTGCGTTAGCACGTGGAGTTCCTGTCCTAGATATCTGCCAGGCAGCTACGTGACGTCCCTGCACACATTTGCTAAACACTTCTGCCTGGACAGTCAGGTCCGTCGGGACAGCTACTCTGGTCGTTCGGTCCTGCAGGTTTCCTACGATGATCTTGGTGCGCAGCCCACCACTGAGGATGGCATTGCTTGGGTATCTGTAACTAGAAGTCTCTATCAGATGAAAAAGTTACTTACCTTTCCAGTTGCAGATTCCTTACCGACCCACCCATCCTCCCCGCTTGCGAACTGATTTCTAGGGACAGGGATTCCCCCTTCAGGTCCTTAGCTCTGGCGCACCAATCTCAGTGTTCTTAACGGCTCTGCGCTTTGGCATGGAAAGTTGTTAAAAGAAACTGACATGTCTGCACGAAGGCGGAGTCTATGTACTACTCCCGTCGTCATCACTGCGACTACGACACCCACGGAGTTGACCGACACCACCTACTGACGCGCAAGGGTATTGATTGAAGAATAATCTCCGGATCTATTCTAACGCCTGGGAAAAGTCTAAGGTAAGGAATCTGCAACTAGAATGTCTCTACCAGATATTTCATTACCAAAGGTAAGTAACTTTTACTTTAGTGACATTTAAATTCTGTTGCTTGCTAGGAAAAAAGCCTTTCCTTTCACAGTAATATTTTCACATAAATCCTGTCACTTTGAAGTCAGAGGGAGACAAAAGTAAACACCAAGCTCCCTCGAAGACAGAGCCTGACATTTGACCTCAGTCTTTGAATGTACAGCAAATGTGACAAGATAAGATCAAGATTTAAAGGCCTGTTCACAGAAAGCGAGCACTGTGGAGGAATACAGTAAAAAGCTATGCTCCAAGGGAGGGGCGAACTCAAGCTGGACAGCCTAAAACAAATAAAGCCAGCCTGTAGAAAGCAAGCAAATCTGATTTACAAACCACAAAGCCAATAGTAAGCAATGGGTGGGATGTATTCCCAGGGACGTTTTCTGATTGCCTTTAAGATATTGTTAGCTACCATGCAATATACTCCCCCAAAAAAAATCCATGTTCTTCCTCTACACACCTGATCAAACAACACCCATTGAAGAGACTTAAACGTTGCTGAAGATTCCTTGGTGTTCTAAGTCCAAAACCGAGTCAGAGTCTGGGCTCCAGTATCTGATCGGAAACAGATAACTGTCAGTTGAGGAAACTCATGAAAACTGAGTTTTCAATCAGCCTTTCAACTACACCCCAATGTCCTCATGGGAGAGAGGGAAGAATGGCTGGTGTAGTTTCACCCCACATATCTGGCAAGACTCTAGCTCTCATGAACTTAGAACACCTTGTTATTTTCTTTGTTCATTTCAGCACCCTCAAGTGGCCCAGTTGCAATACAGTACTTTATGAAACCAACAATATATAAATAAATAATATATAAATACAAGGAATATAAAGTGAGCAGGTCAGGTGAGGGACACAACAAGATATGCTTTGACCTGATACTAAATTTCTGGTTGATGAAAAATACTCCACAAATGATGTTAGAAAAGTGGAAATTCAGATCAGGACACTTTCGTATTCTTAACATAATTTAACAGGAGTTGCATGTTGAGCACTTTGATTTGCAAAATGCTCTAGTTTATCATATGTGTATGTTAATCTGTTCACTTATGTTTTCAGTATGAAGAGCTGGAGCAGTCCCTACAGGATGCCAGTCTTTCGAAAGAGTCGTGTGAAACGAGTTGCCTTGAGGTATGCTCACCAGAAATAACTGCTTTTGTCTTAATTTTACTGATATATTTGTATGACAGATGCCTTATCTATGACTCTAGTATTAATGTAGTTTCCCTGTCAAGTAATGTGACTAGTCTCGAAACTAGTTTCTGCTAGCTTGTAACACTGGGGACGCCTTTAAGCTATTCAATCATTTTATTTTCCCTTGACTTGGGCACAATGTTCTGTATGAAAATTGTTGAGTAAAACAATTGTTTTATATTTCAGTAATATGACAAGATGTTGGGTGTTGTGTTTAGTAACTTGCACAATTATGAGTATGCTTTCTCTTTTTTTCTGTTTGTGGGGGGAGGGGTTTTTGAAAAAAATCAGGTATCCTTAGAGGATGACATTGATGGAGATTCTGTTGTCCCCAAGTTGATGTTGTATGGGAAGAGTTACTACTCCACCATTGGGTATCGTGCCATTGCATGAGTTCATGCCTTTTCCTTACTTCTGTCCACTCCTTGAGGTGTCCTCCTGCCTCAGAATCTCCAACAAAGGGAAGCCACAAACACAAGTCTTTCCTGTTAGGGGCTTGGGCTAGAACTCCTGCTTCACTGCGACCTGTGTAGTTAGATCCTTTCATGTGCCTCACCCAACACTCTGCATTGCCAGTCACGATAATCACACAAGACCTAGACCACAAAACATTCAGTTAATATCATGACATTACACATGCCCAACCTCCTACACATCCCTCTAACTGCTACACACCCTGAAACTAACAGGCACATACTCCATCTCATACTCATCTGCTGTACATCATGCTTTAGACCTCATAACGTATCACAGTTTTGATGCACTCTTCATCACAGAAACGTGGCTGACCACCACATCCTCCCACAACTTAAATGGCCTTCGTCCCAAAGGCTACTGCTGTCAGCATGTGAGCAGGGCTCATAAAGATGGAGGAAGCTCACCATCATCATTCATAAGTCTTCCTAGTATACACCATATGCAAGAAGGCAACACTTCTGTTGAACTCCTATCATGCCAATTTCTGCTCTCTCCAACTCTGATGCATTTCACCTCATCTACTGGCTTCCTGGGCAGAACAAGATCTTCCTTGATGAATTCTCATACCGCTTTATGACCTTATATGTTCGTCACACCCACACCACTATCCTCAGTAACTTCAGCCTCTCTGAAAGCTGACTCATGAAAAATACAAGAGACTACCCTCAACCTCATTGATACACTCAGCTTTGCACAGTGTGCTACCCAGTCAATACATTTCAAAGGCCACATGCTGGACTGCGTTTTCTCGACATTACCACACATCTAGTGCAAGGTTCCCCTTTTCCTAGACTGTATTTACCTCGCCATCATCCCTTGCCCAGATTCAAAATTACACATAAAGGTCAACCCCCAAAAGATAATAGCAAACCTTCAAAGACGTCTCCAAGGACATCCTAAAGATCAAACTCCTCTCTTGCACTGCCACCTACAGGTCTGATGTCATCACTCTTCTTTGCACTTCTGGAAAATGATTTGAATACTTATGCTTCAACTAAAAGCCTCACCACCCTGGTATTCTGAAGACCTTGCTGACAACAAACAGGACACTGCAGACAGAAAAAGAAAATGGAATAAAAACAGAACGCTGACAACCTAATTCTACTTAAGTACCTTCTTATTACTATGCCAATACCATTAATGATACTGCCAGTGCCAAACAGTACACTCTTCAAAACAATCTAGCAATGTGTCAACCCACCCCATCAACTACTTTTTCTCTGAAAAAACACAGAAACTCGACAGGGCATTGACAAAACCAAACTGATTTCTCCTCTGACAAGCACTCCTTCCCACTGCATCTCACAGTGGTTATCCTTCAACTTGCAGAACATCCACTCCATAGGTGGCCTACCACAATTGTTAAAAGTCCTTGAAAACATTAATACTCTTCAGAATTTCATGGAATGAGAATAAGGCCTACAGTGTAATGAGGCTGGGCTTAAGACATACTGTGTGACTGAAAGAGTTTTGGTGGCATTATGTCCATACTGCTCCTGTTGGACCTGTCAGCCACATTTGACATGGTGGATACTACCTGTTTCAAACTGGGCACAGTGATTTATTTGTCAAATAATGTGCTGGACTGGTTTAGAATGTTTCTGCCATACTACTCTCAGCAGATCCAGTTAGGAAACAACTTTTCCAAAGCAGCAGGGGTTGACTGTGTGGTGTCCCAAGTTTCATGCTATCTCCATTATTTTTTTTTTAACATCTTCATTAAATCACTGTTCTCCATCATAACAGCAAGAAGCTTTAGTTTTACCCCATAGGCTTTTGATCCACAGATTTATCCTTGCATGAACGGATTAACATTTTAAAAACTGTTTAAATGAAATACCCCAGCAGTCTTAAACTTAAAGGAGCACAAATTGGCTCCAGTGACAAGCCTAAAGCTATAAGCAACTGCCCTCAGCCACCAGAATTGTTTGGCCTGCCTACTTTTTCGTGAAAATCATGGTGTTTTTGGACCCAACCCTCTCTCTTGAACAAACCCATAAGCTCAGTGGCTCGTTTGGCATTTTTTATTCCTGCAGCATTTAAAAAACTGAATTATCTCTTCTTGATCAAAATATCATAAAATAATTGTGGTGTTTTTATCAACTACGTATTAAATAATACCAGTGCTGTTGGGGGCGTCCAAAAAACATGTAGGGATCCTGCGATCTGTATACAGCTTGCCAGCCAGGCTTGCTCTTGCGCTCAAGAAAACCGACATTAAGACGAGACTAAAATCTTTACACTGGTTACCAGTAGATAAACAGGTTGCTTCTGAAATACCATGTTTCGTTTTAACATTCCTTCATGGATTGGCCTTAAGACCTAAAGGATAAGCGTATCAGGTAAACTCCAGAGCAGAATTTAAGACTTAACAGTCAGTTTGTTTAGAAAATCTCTAAGTGTGGAATGTGTTTAGATGTTTTGCTTGGGGGGGCTGAAGTTCTGGCTTGTTAGGGCTTCATATTTTGAACTCTCTACCAGATGTCCTTAAATGTATACCAACATTATTAGGCTTCAGGAAGTCTTTTGAAAGACACCTATTTACCACTTACTACAATTCAGTTTGCGGTGTGCACATAATAAATATAATAATGAAAAATAGATTGTTTATAAGCTGACTATTTTTAGGGTAAATATTTTTAAATCTTTAAAAGTAATATTGTTTTATCTGCTATGCATTATTTTGCATACTTATATTAATCTTAGTAAACCTCAATTTTGATGACGGCTAGGGAGAGAAGTGCAAATTTTGTGCAATTTGTGATTACTCTTTCAAGTTTTGCAAACGCACACTGTAAGACAAGTTTAGTTTTTAATTGCTACATAGCAGCTGAAAATGTCCAAGCAAGAAAAAAACACAATGATTTTAAATGTTAATAGTTGTTAGAGTTTTATGGAATTACACAAGGGAGAAGAACAGTTTGAATATACATTGGGATATGGGTCCATAGACTTTTAGTCAGTACTCAAATGTTCTTGACACTTCATGTCATAACCAGTGGTCATGGTATTGAAAACAGATGCTCGTCCTTATAGCACAGTGTTCTGGGTGGGTATAGCGGTGTTTTTTGTTCTAGATATGCAGATATCATACTGTGGTGTTATTTGTAGATCAAAGAATAATAAATGCTAATCTTTTTTCTTTTAAGTTTGAAAGAGAAAGTTTATTGAAGATTCATACAATATTCAAAAGATATAAATACATTTGATAGCAAGAAAGAAAATAAAACCGTAACAGTTCAATTTCCTAAAAGGCACATAATGAGAAGCACAATAAATATATTAATACTTTAAATTGCAATATATATATTAAATATATCAGTAGAAAGAATTATAAACAGTAGGGTAAGTACAATAAAAAGTAAAGAAAAACAATTCTTGTTAGTTTAGAAACCTCCTCATTTCTAGGAAAATGATTACATGAAGAGTAAGCCAAAGAGTTTAGGTAATTCGTAATAGGTAACTATAACATGTCTCTTTTAATACCCAGAGATACAGGGTAAACATAAGCTCTATCCAACGGATGGTTATGACATATACCATACCACCAAGCCTGAAAGGATAATTGAGAGGAGTCCTTCCAAGTTTTCATAATTTGCTGAAAAGCAACAGCCAACAATAAATCTAAAATTACAATAGAATTTTTTGGAAAATGTGACCAGTCGACGGCAAGACTGCCTAAAAATATATTTGCAAAAGTTAAGGAAATTTGAGTTTTAAAAATAATATTAATCTGATTCCAAACTTTAACCCAAAATTGAAAAGTATATGGGCAGTCAAAGAGCATGTGTTTAAGATCTGAAACCGGTTCACTACAAGACCAACAAGAGGGCGAAAGGTTAAAATTCATTTTATGTAAAGATGAAGGTGTAATTAATAATCTATTATATATAAAAAATACAGTTGGAATTGCATTAGCTGCTGTTGAGGCCTTTCGTATTTGAATCCAGACTTTATTCCATAATGAAGGTGAAAGTGAAATAGCCAAATCTTTCTCCCATTGTATTTCTATTGCTGATTTAGGTCCATCTTCAGGAAGAGCTGTAATTGTTTCGTAAATACTAGAAGCTGATGCAGACTGTAATAACAGGTTCTTCATTGGAGAAAAAGGGACCAATGGTGCTTGCTGAACTGAAAAAGATTAATAAGAAGTATTTATAACCTGTATTAGAGCATTATATTTCTTATTAAAAGAGGATGGCAATGAAAAAAGAAAACGTGCTTCCTCAAAAGAAAGAGGGGAATCATTGTCGAAAAGTTGATTAACCCATCTTAACCCCTTCAAATGCCACGATTTCCAGTAGATGGTTTTATTATTTAACTTGATGAGTTTTGTTATACTAGATTGACAAATTCAGAAATTGCACTTTATCTCCATCATATAAAGCACAAATAGGTTGCAGAATTCTGCATGAATTTTTCAAAATCGGGATGGATATAGATGATGTTTTTTTTGACAAAGTTAATACATCCGGAAAAGTGAAAGGAGCAACAAAGGACTTTTCAACTTCAACCCATAAAGGTAAAAAAGTAGAAATATCTTCAGTCAATAAACAGGAAGCCTGCTTAAAAGAAAAAGCCATGTGATAAGAGCGAAGATTCAGAAAATTAACTCCTCCGTGAATTTTAGGTCTCATCAATTTTTGGAAAGACATTCTGGATCTCTTATTATTCCATAAGAATTTAGTTAAAATAGAGTTCAACCTCTTAAAGTAACTATTTGGAATATTAATTGGAATATTTGATAAATAAAAGAGAATGATATGAAGTAACATCATCTTTAGAGAATCTAATCTACCCCACCAGGATAGAAATAAAGGGTTCCATTTAAACATAAGGGAATCAAGGCTGGAAAATAATTGCAAGAAATTACAAGAAATTGTATCCTGAAATGAAGGTTTAAACCATAGACCACAACGTTTAATTTTATCATTGTTCCAGTGAAAATTGGAATATTTAAATTCATCCGGAAGTAAAATGTATTTAAAGTAAGAATTTCACACTTTTCTTTGTTTAACTTATACCCTGAAATAGAAGCAAAATGTTCTACCTCAGAAAGAAAAGAAGGAATTGAAGATTTCGGATTTGACATAAAAAGTAAGATATCATCAGCATAAGCTGAAAATTGTATCTGTCCCTCCTGGGCCGGAATCCATATAAATTTGGATTAGCCTTAAGTTTCAATAAAAAGGGTTCCAAGGCAAGAACAAACAAAAGCGGTGATAACGGACATCCCTAACTAACTCCTCTGTGAAGTGAGAACAAGGGAGAGATGAGACCATTTAGATAAATATAGCACCCTTAGGAGAGGAATATAGTAATAAGATAAGACATTCTAAATGCACTAAATCTTATTAAAAAAGGTTTTCTAGCTGTTTAATACGATACATTAAGTTAAATAACTTTTTATTCGCCGTTTTTCTTTTATTGGCAACATAAATAATAAAAATCCCTAGAGGCCGCTTTGAATGCATCCCAAAAGATCTGAACAGCTAGCTGGGGGGTATCGTTTTCTACAAAAAAATGTGTAGCAATCTTCTAAAAAAGCTGAGTAAAATTTGTATCAAGAAGTAATAAGTTATTACATCTCCATCTGTTACTTGGCGGTGTATGTGGCATAATATCAAGATCCAAACTCACTGGAGCATGATCCGATATTAATATGGTACCAATATCCGAACTCAAAACATATTGTACGAGATGCTGTGAGACAAATAAATAATCAATCCTCGATTGGAAAGAATGCACTGGAGAAAAAAGAGAATTCCTGTAATGTGGGGTTACACCATCTCCAAACATCTGTTAATGCTCCTTGTTCAATCATGGAGGTAAACTATGAAAATATGGTGGATGGTACAAATCTAGCGTTCGATTTACGATCAAGGAAGGAATCCATAACCATATTGCAATCGCTTCCAAAAATTAAATATTCACCCGAAAGAGTCATTAACTTATCTAATATTTCATTCCAAAAAGATTTATCAGGTTGGGTTGGAGCATAAACATTAAATATAGTTAAAGGTACTTTATTAATATTAATTGAAGCTATAACCCATCTACCCTGCTCATCAGAATCTTGAGAAAAATCAGAAACATTCAAAGCTTTATGACAGAGTATAGTAACCCCATTTCTTTTCCCCATAGCCGGAGAGGCCAAAACATGACCCACCCATTGTCTTTTAAGTTTGGCCACCTCAGCACTTGTTATACGAGTCTCTTGTAACAGGGCAATATCAGCTTTCAATTTTAAAATAGGAGTTTAAACTCTTTGACGTTTTAGTGGGGATCCCAAACCTTTAACATTCCATGAAAGAAATCTAATTGTCATTTAATATAAAGTATAAGTAATATGACCATGAGAGTAACGCATAAAAACTACCTATTAGTATGAAGAAATTGAACCAAAAGAAAATGTACAAAAAGTGAAAAATAGAAGTATAAACATGAGAAAAAAGAAGAGAGAAAAGAAAGAAAATTGAGAGGAGATGAAGTTAAAAAAAAAAAAAGAGAATATAATGTAGAGGAAAACATAAAAACTACAAAAAGAACATTGAACGGATTATAAAAACATACCTATGAGACAAAAGCAACGTGAGGGTGGTGAAACAAGAAAGGGATGACGACGCAACTTTCACTCCATAACCGCAGACACAGAAGGGAAGTGAGATCCGACCACACAGGTTGCAACCACAAAAGACGGGCACATTGAATGCCTAAAGATCTAAAAAGATAGAAATAAAGGAAACATTAAAATCCCTTAAATAATCGAACACGTTTAGAGTGACCAAGCCTGTGCGCTCTTTGTATATCAAAACAGGATAAATAGGCAGGTCCAGAATCTTGGGCAGAAATGCTTGAAAGAAAGATAAATGGTCTGAACCTTCAATTCCTTCAGGTAGACCATAAATACGTAGATTATTCCTGCGGTTCCGATTTTCAATATCCTCTGCATGTTTTTTCAACATAGCAACTTTAGATTGTAAAGATTGAATCGATGTGACTGAATCCTCAAGCACTTCCACTCTTCATTCCACACAAGATACTCTGTTCTCCACAAGAGACCATTTGTCGTCCAATATTTGTAATTTTTTGTTTGTACCCTCCATATAGGGTTTAAGCGCCCTTATTTCCACCAAGAAGTAATTCCATAGATAGGGTATCTACTACTTTAATAGGAGATGGAGGATCCTTTTTAGCTCTCTTATTTGTGGATGTTGAGACCGTTACCGGAAGCTTGGGCGAAACTTTATTAACTAGAGCAGGAGGAGAAACAGGTGTTGAAGGTGTAACATCAAGAGAAGTAGCTCCTGTACTTTCCATATTTCATAAAAGAGCAAAGGAGTTTGATAAAGGAATATTATCAGAACGTTTATTACACTGTACTTTGTTAGTAGTCAATTGAAGGTTCCTGGATCTGCCCATAAGCAGAAATATATAATTCTGCCCAAAATGTCATAAAGTATATACTTTATAAAGTAAGAGTTCACCTCAGAGAAGAGAGTATAATAAAAAAACAAAAAAAAGCTGGACAAAATTGTTCCAAAAGGTAAGGCACGATGAGCAGAGAGTGTAAAAACCTACACGTGTAGGTAAAAGAATGCAAAAACAATCTTTCAGGCAGCGAAGAATACTTGAGGAGGAGAATTGTGAGGTAAAAATAAAAAATTAAATAAATAAATACCAATCTTGACCTAAAGGGAACCGCTGACTTTCCATTACAATAAAAATCAGCCAGTCATAACATTTTGCACTACATAAACAGACTATCTGATGTGCAGAAAAACCTGCACATAAATCATTACCTCAAACCATGCACGTCTCCAAGACGTCTGATACAAATGTGTCATTTTCTTCAGAAATTAGCAAAGTACAGTATCACAGTTTTGCTTGAAATAAGAATTTGTCTGCCACCTTCTTTCCACATCCCGCTTCCTTTCGGTTTTGCTCAGTTAATTGTATTAATATTCTCTAGTCTCATTTTGCAAGATAAGGCTCACTGTTTTGGTGTGGGAAAGTGTATGGTCCTGTATTATGTACCAATCCAGATTACTTTGTTATTGAGGTAGCACCATGTAAACTGCTTTATAGGGCTTCAATTTAAAATGTTACATACACTTAATGATACATGTATGAAATATGGCTTTCATTGGTGATTACATTAATTGAAAAGTATCATTCTTAAAACCTCACGAACATGCTAAAATCTTTATTTCATTTATCACATAGATGTTTTTATTTCAGTGTGTATGTGGGTAATTTAGATTACTTCTCCAAACTCTATAAATACAAAATGTTATTGAATTTACATATTCTCCATGTCTCTTAACTTAAATCACACTGCCAGGTGACAAGTTGAGAACACATTAAACTATCACCTTTATAACTGGAAAATGGAACTCTGAGAGAGTCCGATGAATAATTAACTCTGTCAACCCTGAAAGACCTCGGACTTTCTGGCATGCGCTTTCTTTCATTTAACGTGTGCGACTCCTGCTTGTATATGGTGTGCACTGCAGGTTTATCTGCTCACGTCTCTGTGGGATTTCCTTCTGTTGGACTAGAGCTTGACTGGCTGCTACTAGGGTCGGTCTGGGACAGAAAATAGGCCTAGGCACCGAATTAAAAGTGCTCCCCATTAGTGAATTAGCTACACAAGGGGCCCATTACCCATGTTGCAATATTGTGGTAATTTTGCACTTGTAAAAACACTCTGCAGAAGTGTTTTGCAAGGTATGGAAGACTGAATGGAACTGAACTTGCTGCAGGCAATGCTTGATTTAATAGTGAAATTAACAGTAAAAACCAGCCGAGCAGTCCCATAAAACAGGCCTGCAAGCAGCCAAAAAAAAACAGCCCACACACTGACTTGTCAGACCAGCCCATCGGGCATTGCCTGATTGCCCTTTACTACAGGTCAGTTCAACCCTGCCTGCCACATGGAAGCTCGAACTGATTTGTTTGTTCACATTTGCAGTTCCTTTGTCACAGCACTGTTTCAGGACTTGTATCCGGGAACAATAACTTAATCAGACCTCTCTGTTTGAAATGTTTCTGCATTCACTCTGAGTGCACCATCCTACAGCTCTACAAATGTACTTCTCCTGCCTGCTCTTTTGGACTCTCATGGTCTTTAAATGTTGCATTTGTAGTGATGTCCGTCTTGGATTGAGTTTGGTTCTTCCTGTTTCTTAGCTTTTTTTGTATTGCACATTTTACATGTTGTACATTTTAGCTAGAGCACATTTTTTTGCAGTATTATTTTTTATGTACAAGCTTACACAATATTATTCTGAAAGGGCTGGTTAGATGATGCTTGTTTTTAGTTTGCTTTCTTGACACACAATCGGGAACACTCTGTCCAAGGCTACGTGCAGAACGAGATATTCTGGGTGCTGTGTTGGCAGTTTCTGCAACAGCTTCTAACACCAAGACAAATCATCATGTCAAAGCTGTATTTTCTAACACAGTGCAGTTTTATCAAATAAGTAATGCTGTGACTGGAAGGTTCAGAGGGGCATTCCAGCTGGGACCATCTTGGGACCACTATGCTCGACGTTGCAGCTTTAATGGTGCTGATCCACCAGCAACCCGACAAGGATTGCCATTCGTCAGACAGGCAGACTCTTGGCACCAGTTTCAGGCCTGAGGCTAAGGCTAATTCCTTGGATTGGACAGGCAGAAGGGTACACCCAAATATGCTCTCTTTAGGGCATTAAGGCCAAGTAGGAATCTCTAGAATTTTCTAGAACCAGCTAACAATGGTGGGAATGTTCATTGTTTTCACCCTGTTCAGAATGCTGTTTATTTAGTCTGCCCAATTATTGCAGCTCATTCTCTCTGTATAAGATTGTTAGTTTCAGTAAGTGCATTGAAAACTCATTACGTGTCTTCTTTGTGTTTTCACCTTGGCATGCATGAGTAATATGATGAAAGGGTAGGATCTGTTTTCACTGCTTCCCTGGGGAGTCAGTGTCATGTTTCGCCTCAGTATGCATGAGTAATATAACGTAAGGTAAGATCTATTTCCACGGCTTTCCTGGGGAGTCGGAGTGTCTTGTTTCAGGTTACCACAAATCACCTTCTCCCTGTTAGGTTAGGTGTTCAGGAGAGGCGCTGCAAGTTAGCCAAGAATTAGGCCAACATTTTCTGATGGCGTGGAAGGACTCCGTCCCCCCACATTCTGGAGTTCTGCTGTCCCACATGCACAGTCCTGTTTCATAATAGGAACTGCACCACAAAGCCTACCCTAAGTTACCAAGCCACCGTTCCAGTTCATACAGATATAACAATCTAACGATGCAAGAAATACAATTCCAATGCTTGCAGCTTTGCATTAATGTTGCACTCTATCCCCTTTGGCTTCCATAGGCGCTGTGGTGTCTGTGTTACAATTAAACTTCACATATTGTGTTTGGACACATGTTATATTTGTCATTATCCATACTAATACTACTGACTTGGCCTCTACAGTTTTGTCTCAATTTGTTCATAAGTGTTAATTAGAAACACCCCACAGATCCTGCCATCGACACAATAATTTTCAGAGCTGCCAGAACTTTTTTGAAAGACTTCTAGGTTTAGTGGAGGAGTGGGTAATGGGTCAAGACTGAATCCCACACTTGCTATACTGTGTCAATCTACTGCAGTCTCTATCCGCTTACACTCTGGTGGCATTGACCATCTGAAGACCAGCTACAAAATCTGCAGGATGGGCAAACCAACTTTATTGAAGACCCCGCTATGGAAAGGGACCAGACTCCCCCACACTGGCACCATAGGCATAACCACACAAGGTGACATGCTCACAAACTGGTCTATTAAGTCCTTCACGGAGCTACAGAAAGAGTATCAAATGCACCAAACCTAGTTTTTCTGCTACCTCCAGCTTGGGCATGTACTCACAGCATACTTGTCATTGAACGTCAAAATCCTGCCATACTCACCCCTGGAGGCGAAAATCTTACTCACAGATATATAAGCTGTCTGTTCTCTGCCAAACGCTGCTACATCATTAACCAGACCCATTGGTAAAAGAAAGGGAGTTGTGGTCCTGGAACCTTGGGCAGCTAGAGGACGAGGACTGGAGGGAGGCTGTGGCCGCCCTAGGGAATCAATGGGGGCGTCTCAGTTCCACCTAATACAACTCAAACTATTACATTGCACGTACCTCACTAGAACACGGCTGTTTACAATGGGGCTGATTTGCTTGGGGTGCTCCCTGCATTGTAACCATGCCTTGGGAGATTTACTAGGAGGTTTACTACACACTTACTGGAACTGTCCAGCACTGTCCCGTTTCTGAGAGGGAGTTTTGAAAACTCTGGGGACGATGATGGTTTAGAGGATCCCCAGGGAGCCAAAACGGATTTTACTGCACATAGAGGATAATGTCGGGGGTAACAGGTGCAAAAGGGCCCCTCTGGTTGGGTCTGCTAATAGCCAAATGAAACATTGCCAAAACATTGACGGGTGTGGAGGTCCCTCCCTGGACGGATTTGCAAAGTGCATGAACTGTTGTATGGACCTGGAGCACCCAGTATACCAGGCCAGGTGGTGCCCACAAACACATTACAACATTTGGAAGGATTGGGCGGACCACCAAGGGATACATAGTCCATGGACAGTAAGATGCACTCCTTTGAAGCCATGCCACGCTGCGTCCCGGAAGTGGGATGCTTATGCTTAAAGTTTGTTCTATAGTGTATCTGCGTGACACATTATATGAAATAGCGGCCTAACTGTATCATGCCGCATGTCTGTGCCAGGCTTGGCTCCTATTCTTGATAAAAGTTCAATAAAAATATATATTATTTTTTTTAAAGAGGATGTCTAGGTAAGCTTTGAAATCTCCTCTTTTGTTGGTGATGATGAATGTTTCTATTACTTACCGGTAATTGCATTTCTCAGAGTTCTACTCTTGCTTATTTCTATTGCACCGGGGCCTCACTGTGTAATGAAAAGAAGCGAGAGGGACGAGGAGGTAATGAGGCTCAGTGGCTCTCATCCTATTGCACGTTATTCAAAATCATCCATTTAAAGGTTCACTAGATTCAAAGCAAAAATGGCTCCCAAGGAGGTGCTTCTGCACTACCGGTAGCACTCATTGTTGTATGCAAAGTTGTCAAAAGATCTATCATGAATGTACTTGAAAACTGTACGAGGTTTGGCACGTGTGTTCAGATTCTGTTCGATGATCTCAATACTTTATTTTTGGTGTTTGATAATGTACAGACATTCTGTATCTATTGTGGATTATACTATCTTCTACACACGTTGAAGCCTGTGGTCAAAGTCTGTTATTATAAAAAACATTAATGTCATTCTAAATGTTGAAGATGTGGAGAATATAGTTGTGACATTCTTCATATTTTGTGGTCATGCTCACGAGTGCATGTATACTTTCGGCAAATCTGGACCTGTATGAAAGTTGATGGCTGGAAGGCATGCATGAATGGCGACCTTCAGTTATCTTGTGAATAAATGATGGACTCCCGCGGTATGAGTAGGTATGGAGCAAGTTTCTCAACAGTGGTGCATATTGAGCTGAGGCCTGAAATACATTACTGACATGTAACGAGACTTGACCAAAATAAAGGTCAATCTCAGGTCATAGTACACCTGTGCATAACAGAAGGTGGCTTTATGGTTGTTTTTTCTATCAATTGTTTCTTTAAAGTTACTCTTTTACTCTTCTTTCAATTTTAAAATAACAGGCAACATATGTAAATTGTACGTTTTTGTATTGTTGACTTCAACATTGTTTGATTTCTCTTTTAAATACCTAATAAGAAATGAGAGATTAAAAAAAATATTTCTCACAGATTACCCCCCACCCTCTTCAAATCTATCTTCATGTCCTGATGAGATCCCTGGACTATTTTTAGGGGTCGAAACGTCATTGACACTAAAATACAAATAAATATGTTTCCACTCGGTATCTGACCCGAATACAGGTGATTTTCATCCTGTCACATTGGATAAAAATTAGGTTGTTTTTTATATCAACACACAATTGCTTATTCACTTACCCTTTGCTCACTACTTCCTTTTGTGTTTTTTCTTTTCATTCGGGACACTCTGCACTTACCTGACTGTAGAACTTGCTCTATGTTTGATTTATGCTGTAATAAATAATTCTGTGCAATTAGTACCTGTGTCTTGTGATTATGCATTTACTGTTTACAGTGACTTCACTGTGGAAAAAAGCCTATTATTGTTAAATGAGATCCTTGTGACTGTTCCTTACATAATGATATACCCACGTTCACAAAGGCTTATGGGTTGCTCTGCAATCTTATTTTGGGATGGGGCATGGCCCTGTACAACGTAGGTAGCCCTCACCACTTTTTTTTTTTCTTTAATAATTTAGCCCTGGTGTCCAGTGAGCCTTACGCTTACAAATGTAATGTCACTGATGTGATCACGTCATAAGCAGGAGACCCAGCCAGTGCTTAATTTGTACTTGTTGTTTCCGGTGCTGAGCACTGGCACTTATTTTTGAAGGCAGGGGCTTATTATTCTGCCTCAAGCATTTGCTGCTAGCAAAAGACACATATGGGACAGATGGAGGAAGGGAAAAACGATCAAGCGTCACGAAGGGAGAAAGTAGAAAGCTGCTAGAGTGAGCTAAAGGGGCAGGGAGTGGCTTTATATGGATTGAAGATGCCCGATATGGCTTCAGGATTATGCTGCCTCAGTATTCCTTGTTCACACATTTAATTGCAGCAGCCGCATGTTTAAGAGGAGGGCTTTGGGCACTGGCAAATCTTTATTTACAAATTAAGCACTGGACCCAGCCATATGCAAGTCAGTCTTGACCCTGTTCCCCATGGGTCTAAACTCAGGCACTGTATGTTTGGGATTATTTGACCCCACTGTTCCAAATAATGTTGTTAAGTTCTCCCATACAGCATGGTGCAATGAGGCTTAGCCTTTTTTTTTTTTAAGAAAAAAACATTTAATGGTTCCTACCAATATCATGGTGGCCCTTTTAGTTTTTTCAGTCGGTTTAGGTATGACCATTTCCAGGATGATTTACTGTTACTCTTCAGTGGAAAAATATTATAGCCACACAAGCACTGCATACATTACTCTTCGTTTGAGTGAATAGTTTAAGCTTGACACTTGCAGGTCTGGCAAATGTTTTAAAGTATCAAAATCATTTTTTTTCATGTAGAGCCCACTATCAACATAGTAACGTAAAGTAGTCTTACCAAATAAAACTCAAGAAACCATTGCAAATTCAGGAACCATTAAAAAAAAAAAACCTTAACAATCTTGATCATTTATAGGGGCCTGTATAAACGTTAACTGCAAGAGCTGTCTGTCCATGCCTTTGTTTTGGCAGTCAAATCTGCTGTTGTGGCAGCTTAAATCTTAACAACACAATAACTCTTTGTACACTATGTTCCTGTATCAAGTCCAGATAGGGTTATATTCAGTTATCTCTCAACAATTTCAATATCATTCCATATTTTTTAGCAGTGTTCCCTGTCCTGATCAAAGCTTATTCAAGGCCCTATATCTTTTGAAACTTTTTAAATGGTTTATATGAGCAGCGTCTGATGGGCGGGTCTTTTGTCCTCAGTTGCGAGCATAAGGTTTTGTGGTCCCTTTCAAGTAGACACTCTCTCAAAAGATGCTGAAAGAAAATAAGCCATCTGGGTAGTGTACTTCCAGTTACCAACCTACTGACATGTACTTGGACTTAGGAGTTTGCCCCACAATTTAAGTAGAGTTCCACAACCACTTTATTTAGGCAAGACGTCGACATGTAGGGTTTATGTTTATTGGATGGAGATGCACTGCAAAGATCTTAACCGTATAGATGGAAATTAGATGCTTAAGGTGTCTACCTCCTAAAGATAAATAGAGGGAGACAAATCTCTCCAGTGGGATGGTGCATCAGCCCCTTACTGAGTTGGTTGATTTCTAGTACTTGGGTCAAAGAAGAAGATTCTTTCTAAATAAGGTTATGATTTTACATTAGCTCCGGACCTAGTTTCCCGGTGACACGACTACTCTTGTTTTCACCACTAAATACCACTACTTTACTTTTTTGCAAATCAATTAAAAGAGAATGAGTGGATGCACAAACATTCAGTTCATCCACACATCTGTGGAGACACCTTGGTGTAAGATCAAAAACAATCACATCTTTGACATACATTAAGGTATCAAGAAAACCTTTGCATTTCCAAAATGGGCTCAAGATAAGGTTTTCAGGAGCAGTGGTTATTTGCACATCTCTGAATTTCGGGTGCCCATACTAGCATGTGAATTGCAGGGCATTTCTCAAATAGACTTCTTTTTTACACACTCTCTTATATTTGGAAGGAAAAAATGTAGAGAAAGATAAGGGGCAATAACACTTGTTTTGCTATTCTATGTTCCCCCAAGTCTCCTGATAAAAATGATACCTCACTTGTGTGGGTAGGCCTAGCGCCCGCGACACAACCTGGACACATCCCATTTTTTGACAGAAAACAGAGCTGTTTTTTGCAAAGTGCCTCACTGTAGATTTTGGCCTCTAGCTCAGCTGGCACCTAGGGAAACCTACCAACCCTGTGCATTTTTTTAAACTAGAGTCCTAGAGGAATCCAAAAAGGGGCAGGTGGGGGGAGACACGGAAGAGCTTCTGTGTCTCCCAGGGACAAAAAAATAAAATCCTCGGGTGCGACGCACCCGAGGATTTATTAACCCCCCCCCCTGGTGTCGGCCACTGGTTGTGACCCGCACCAGGGAGGTAGTGTGGGCGTCGGCCTCTAAAGCGGTTAAGAGAACAGGCCTGGTAAATTGGCAGTTAATGTAGGGAGATCATATGAATACAATTAAAAGAGAAGTGGAACTAATAAGCAGTCCAGCTTTAACTCATTTTGAGTCTCGTTCCTCAGTGACAGTCCTCTACTAATCATGAGCACCTTACGCCAGATGGAAGAGAGGAATAGCATAATCAATTTCTTGAGACTGGTGGGATCTCCAAGGTTACTAACCTTCTCCAGCGAGAATGTCTACAGACACTGTCAAACTTTACTGAGAAAATTCTGAATGCTACACATACAGGTTGTTTCCTGATTCCTACATATCTTTCCAGAATATATTGTACAACAGCTCTAATGTCCAATATGGAATATTTGGCTTTAAAGCCTGACTGTTCACACAGTATATTGTAAACTCCATACAGTAAGACTAAAGGTGCTAATGACGCTTTTGGCAAAGGTTTTGCCCTTGTGTTGGATGGGGGCTATTTAATGATAACTTCTAACAGCGCTTCTTGGGCCTATTTTATGCAAGGGAAAATAATACTACCAAATCAAATACTCGCAGTCATAAAGCAGTGGTGAAACAGATAGTCAAGGAATGTGCCACTTATATCAGGATCCTTTTTCACTTGCAGTATAGCGATCTGGTCAAGTCCCATTGCTACCAACTATCTTGCTCTTCAGTTGAAACCAGCTGTCTCTTTCCTGGGTCCGAGCCCAATCCACTTCTTATGTCCGACCCTTGCTCCATCGCAGCCAGCCGTAGTTTTCAACTTTCAATCCGGTCTCGTGCAACTAGATGTCTGTGTTTGGAGCTTTGATCTTTTAGGTGCTAATTTTGTACTTTAACTTTAAAAATTCTGGTTCTACTGCTAGGATGTTTGTTGTTTTGGTGTCAGTTTATTAAAATATACTCTTATTTTCCTAAATTGGTGTGGGAATTTTCTTATGTTTTGTTTTCACCTTCTTACTGTTTGAGTGTACCATAAATACTTTACACATTGCCTCTAAGTTAAGCTTGGTCGCCTTTGGGGCCAATGTATACAAGATTAAGCACAGGTTAATTTAGTGACTTATGTGGTTCACCCTGACAGGAATTGTAGCTGTTGGTTGAGCAGGGTTAACACCCCACTCAACCAATAACCTAATTTGTCACAGATACTTATTTGGTTAAAACTTATTTTGTTTATTTGAGTCAATAGTATGTATATTAGGGTGGCATAATGTTCACCTCTGTATCTTCAATAGAATTGAAAACTTTCTCTTAGGAAAGCTAGTAAATGTTATATTTTGTTGCAAGAAATCCAGTAGATTTTATAATAGGTTGCAGTGTGGCCTGTAAAGCAAAGGATCAGGTTGTCATTTCCCCTCACAGTAAATGGGTGCAAAATCTGGCAGTGTCAATACTAGCTTCTGACATGATCCATTTAAACCAATATAACAGCTATGTAGAGGAGGCTGAAGAAAGCGACTTCCAGTTTCTAGACCCATTAGTTAAGTCTACATAGGCCTTCAAAGATATGATGACTCATAACAGTGGATTCATAAGAAAATTAACCTTGAGTAAGGTTTAGAGCAAGCACTGGAGTTAGTTAGTCTGGGGATGACCCACACTATCCCTTCTGTAGCAAGGATCCAGATCTAGAGCACAAATATCACTCTGCAACATAGTATTTTACAGAGTAAGACAGCTAACTTTGTTTATACTTATTTCCGGGACAGAGCTACATTTAATGGCCATTCCTTTAGGATGCGAAGAAGTATGTTTGCATACCATGGATATAAATGTTGGGTTTCAGAGGAACTATTAATCCATTTTCTTTTAGGTGTTTTCACTGTAGTCGGTTGTCCCAAATGGTGCATCTCAATTACTGGCTTGGCCTTGTCAGGTGGCTGCTGTATACTTGTTTACTCTCCTTTAAGTAAATATTTCCTTGGCTAACTATGGCAAGAAGGTAAGCATGTTTATAACACCTGCCCTTTACCCCTGGATTATTATCCCTGTCCATACACCAGCTAGCTCAGCGTGTCCATGCAGACAGTTATCGTTTGATAGTGCTATCCACCTAAGCTTTTTGGATGTAAAAAACATGTTATTCTTTAATCCTGTGGACTTGCTAACACATCTTAATCTTCCATATGTCCTTGAATCCCTGAGAATTCTGCAGAGTGGTTGGAGGACATGCTATAATGGTGCAATGCCGAAATGTTTTTGTCACAATAGCAGATGCGACTTCTGAGCCAGCATGATTGTGGAGTTAAAGGGGGTGCTGTCAACATCCAGAGACAGCAATCCTGTCTCTCTTTCCACTGTAGAGATCGGCCATTTAGAATTGTATCAGCAACACAGAAGGAAGTCCCTGTTGTGCCAACAATTCTTCAATCTGCCCTCTCTGCCACCTTTGATGCTGAACGACCTCATTCACCATACAGCCAAACTGGATGATGGGAGTACAGATCTATAGCAGATTCACCACAAGAGGGCACTAAAAACCTCTTATGTTGCAGAAATGGACTATTTTCACTTTATGAGCTATTCAAGGCTAATTAAGCCAGTGTTTCTAGTGTAGATTTTGGGAAAGAAGCACCTTGTCTTCTACAACCCTTTTTCCTCTTGCTGTTGAACACAAGGATTTTGGGCATTATTGAACAGACCCAACAATTTAATATAAATATATATCCTTAAATCAGCGGATTAGTAGCTGGCTACCCATAAGCAACTTCCACCCCTCATTCAGAGGGGAGAGAAAGGAAGGGTCAGAACCCTAGAGTATACCAAGACGTCACAAAAACCATCACATACAAAGGCCAAAGCAAACATTTACAACTAATACAATTTGTGGCTTTTGAAAAACTGAAGAGGTTTTTTTTGCCTTGAACAAGTCAAATGACTAACCATCTCCTGTGGTACAGAAGCACCATTTCATTGCTCAACCTAGTCAGATTAGACAATAACCTTCATGACAGGATGATCTGTCAACTCCGGATGAAAAACATGGTGATGATTATTCTTCCTTTGAATCTGATGAAGGTTCTGAAACAGTGCATACATCATGCTGACACTAAGAAAAAGCCCAAAGAATGAGATTCAGAGATTACCATGATTCTCATAAAATGCTAAGTATGTGTTCTAAGATGACCCTGGACAATATATTTGACTCTAAAAGCACTTTTCATCCTTGGCCACCAGATTGGGGAAATGCGTAACCACCATCAGACCGATTGGCTTAAACCCTCTGTGGGAACAGTTTTACCACAACTCCTAAAATGGACCTCACAATGATGATCTCAATGGACAATTTTTTTTAAAGCCCCAAAGAAAGGAGTAGAAAAGTCAAGGAATCCCATCAGAACACATTTTTGTATACAGCAGAGGTTCTATCAGTACATTACTGGAAGTCTCAGAAAGAGAGGAAGACACTGAGTGTGGCTCAAACACTTTATAAGGCTGGGGGCAGAGACTAGTATGCCTTTTAGACAGTGCCAACTGTGCCATTTCACTGAGATGATAATGATCTGTTTTCCTGCAAGTGCATGAGAAACTGGAAATTTAGCATATTAGGAAGTGAGACCCATTTCTTACTTTTATTGCATGAAAAAGAGATTTTCACAGTGTTAGTTAAAACCCAGAACTAGATGAAATGAAGTATACAGCTCAGTGACTTTTGGCAGGTTAGATTGTGAGTAATGGGGCACAGTCAGCCCTTTCCCTCAGCAAAGCCCACAATTTCTTGTCTCTGAAAAGTAATACTTGGAAATACCAGAGATGGGTTGCAACTTCTGTTCAATCATGGACCAGAGATGGCTGCAGCAAGTCACTGAGAACCAACTATTTCACTGGAGAATATTCAGGGGAACCTAATCCCTCTTTCCTGTGTAGGATATAGGAAAAGGTTATGGAATTTGTACTCAACTGGTGGGACTTATCTTACAAAGCCTGTCATTCCAGACAGTACAAGGGTTCCCGATAAAATGTTTTGGAACTTCTGTTAAACTGACCCAGATCCCTTATTTTCTGCCTAACAAGAGAAGGTAGAGAAATCAAAGAATTGGTATGGAAATTGGTATTTATCCTTCTCTTTGACATCCTGCAGTTTTCCTCAGCAGCATGTTCCTTGTTAAAAGAAGGACAAAGTGTTCCATTTAATCATAAACCTAACCAAGTTCAATAAATGGATTGTTTCAAGATGGTGGGTTACTGTCTAACTTGAGAGATCTTGCTAAAAGGTGACTGGATAGTCTAATTGGGTTTAAAGGGCATGTAGTTGATGATTCCAATTATTTCTCCTCATTGCATGTTTCTCACATGGCAATATTTAAGTGCAAGTTCAAGACAACCACATTTGGTCTGTCCTCTTTTTAAATATTAATAAGTCATTCCTAAGTGGGCCTTAAATGCTTGTAATACAGGGTACATGATTTTAAAAGTAGGACATGTAAATGTTTAATGTTTAATGTTACACATTTGTTTACATTGACAATGCCCTAATGGCTATTTTGACTGTAGCAGAGTTAGCTGTTCCATATGAAAGGATTTGGATACTTTATTAAAATTGGCAATGTTATTTTTTCCACCTACTAACCGCATAAAAAGGTAATTCTTGGGCTTTTTTAAATATTTAATCCAAATCCATTTGATTTGTAACTGATATTTTACCCAAGGCAGTTTTAAAAATATACATTTTACCTGCCTAAAGCCACTAGAAGCCCATTTGCCTGAGCTTTCATCAGTCAACTATTAGCTGAATAGCTCCTTCATTAGTTGTGCATTGGCTCCAAGAGGTAAGAGAAAGTGGACCTTCCCCTTACAGGAAGACCTTAGGCTGTGCCCAGCCCCTTGCATATATTCAAAGCCTGTTTACCCTATCACTAACACCTGGGGCTGCCCTTCTGTAGTCCTTCTAGTCAACCAGGTACCAAGCCAGTTGGGAGAGGAGCTGCCCCATAACGGTTTTGAGTGACCACACAGGATTGTTTGCCTATTTCCCTCTAGGGTAGGCACAGGAATTATGACACAGAAATTCTTCAAAAAGGAGAAGAGTTTCTGCCAGGTTGGATTTAGGTACAGGAAGGCACTGTGATTCTTTTTCAGTAGGGCATACGGGAACTACTGCACAAGTGGATAGAGTTACCCCTGGGAACTTTTTCCCAGTTGTTTAGGGAGTGGCCAGAAGTCATCTCCACCCACAGTCTAGTGCCAGACAGGTTTAAATTTGGCACCCTTGGGTACCTTCTTCAGAAAACCTACTTGGACACCTGGAAGACAGAAGAACTCCACCTGCTGTTGAGACCTGTGAGGATAACCCTAGGGGCTGGACCTACTCCCACTTGTACCGAGGACAAGGAAGTGAACTCCAGCGATGATTTTACCAACCTCCTGTTAAGCTACCGGGACACAAAAATCTGCAACAAGGCCACTTTCCCGCAAGAGCCCAGCAGATCAGTTTTAACTAGACCTGCCTTGGACCCTGCTTTTGGCTCTGTTGGAGTGAGTCCTGACCCGACCTGCTGCTCCTGGAAACCCTTGGAGGGTTTTAGAGTGTACTCCTGGAGAATCAACAGTGTCCTGAGTCGCTACAGCTGCTGATGTCGAATTGTGCCAGTTGAGCTGACTTCCACCGCTGGAGGAAATCTGATTTCTAGGGCTCTGCTGGGACCAACACTGAGCAGCATCCAATCGAGATTTTCCTGGGCACGGATTTAGCCCATTCCCTCTTTGACAACCGCACCTACATCCCGGGCTTCAGCATCCCATCGTCTTGAGCCCAACTTCGGATCCAGCTTGCAGCTTGCCCCGCCGACGACTTGTCAATGGCAGCTTTTTCTCCATAAAGGTTTCTTTGACTGGGACCAAACTGTTCTATGTTTCCAACTGGTGATCTATCGCATTTGGCCTTAACTTTTGACTTTTGTTTTTCTGCCGGTCTAGCACAACCATTTGGCCGTTGTTAGCGCTTTGCGTTTCTTGGCACTATTTTCATTTAAAACTTAAAACTTTAAAAAAATCCTATTCTGTTTCCCCATTATTGTGTTGAAGTCATTTTATTCATTAAATATTATATATTTATATAAATTGGAGTGTAATGGTTATTGTATTGTGTTTTTGACTTTTTCAACTGTTTTAGTACTTGTATATGCTGTACATATTTTATTAAGTTAAGCCTGTCTGTTCTGTGCCATAGCTACCAGGGGTTGAGTTCAGGTTTAAATTACTGAACCCACTTTCTAGGCCAAACGAGAATAGTGATATTATTTCTTGCAGTGGACTGTTATCCACCCCAACTAACAATCCACTTTCTCACAAGTCTCCACAAAGGTGACACTTTGTTTATCCATGGGGAGGCTGATTTTCTTTTTTTTCGAAAATGGTTTCAATATTAGTCCGGATTCCGGATCAAACAGGCAATTCAGCCTGGATTGGTAGGACAATTTTCATTTCCTTTCAAAATACAATATAGAGCCAGACGGCTGCCAACCGGGGTGGAAGGCCAACAGGAAGCTGTGCACACCTCAGAATAGACAACATGCTATTGATGCAGTATATGAATAGCCTTGAGAGGATGAAATCCACACTGGTGTTGAAATTTCCAAAGGGTTTTTGGCATCATTGTCTGGACCGTCAAATCCCTGTGACGGTAGACTATTACCTTGAAGTGAAAGCTAATGTGCTGGTGGCCTCGAAACCCTGTTTCCTATAAAGATCCAGCTCTACACCCTCGTGAAGCAGGACCAACTGCCCTTCTGCTGATTCTGTTCTGGGGCCTTCTCACGAAATAGTCTAAATTATAATCCACACATTTTCTTGAGTTAAAACACTGTCCACTTTGTCCCATATTAAGCAAATTGATGTGCTCATTGTCAGTTTTGTAATTTCCAAAACTCTTGATAAACACAAAGTTTTGTCCTCAGGAATTATTTTCATACTTTGATAGTCTGTTGTATCATGCAAATCAATCAATCCTGTGCCACTGAAACTAAGATGTTCCCGGCTGAAGGCCCTTATAATGGCAAAAAGATCCGACCCTGGGTTGCTTGTATTACGGTTCAGGGAGTATCTGGTCTGACATTTTGGGCAGGACTGTTCCCATAGGAGCAGAATCAAGACTAATTTGCATATGGCTGGGTCCAAACTGAAGTGGCATGGTGTGCATGGTGTGCAAAATATGGGTTAGGATGCAGCTCTGAGCATTTACCAGTGGCTGAGATCAATTCAGACATTCCATCCATCACTTTTTAGTGTACTTCAGCGTGAATCAATCAAAGCTCTTTTTCCATACAATCATTATTTACTAATCCACTACATTTAAGTCGTTTTGAAACCTAACACTAAAAAAGATAAAAGAACCATGCGTTACATGATTATCAGAAAATTTGTTTCTATTGATATGTATGATGTCTAGTGCACAGTGTCATTGAGTGTCTGTTTAGTCGTTGCTGTCTAGTGTTATTACATCACTCATTGTTAAGTTTCACTTCATTAACCCAGATTTCTGGTTGAAGTATTGGGAATTCCCTTGATTACAATATCTCAAGTTAACCTGGGTATTACTCTTAGGTCAGGGACTTCAAACCCTTTTTCATGTTTTTATTTTATTTTATTTTTTTATACCACATTTTATTTATCTTGAGATAGCAATATTCAACATGGCCATGTGGCCTACAGATAGCAACAAATTGGGAGAAAAGAAAAAGAAAACATAGACAACAGAATATACCGACCCTCTCCCTCCCTCATATTCTCTGCTAGAAACAAAGCCTTAATGATGGACTAATCATCCCACCCCTGTTCGGCCGTCCGCCCCCAAATGCCCAAGCTTTTGTCATCGATTAACTGGCTGATGGGACGGCCTAGCCTATCATGTATTTCTGATCAAAATAATAATTTGTTTCTTGTTATCAAACAACGTAGAAGGCGTTTAAGGACAAATTAGTAAGTGTAAAAGGTTTCTCATATAAGATTAAATTTAAACAGAATGCCATGTCAGTAAAGCATACACTAAGAAATCCTTGAGCATTAGACAAGAATTATCAAAAATGCTGAAAGACCTGTGCAAAAAAGGTGGAATCAAACAAATAGAATCCGCTGAATGGGTCTGCCCTATAGTTCTGGTGCTTAAAAAGAGAGGCAAGTTGACATTAATGTGCTTATCTCAGATCCCTCAACAAACTGATTCAGTTGGATTGCCATCCCTTTCTCGAGATCTGAGAATTATGCGCAGTCATAAGTGAGACCAAATACTTTTCAACCCTTGCTTTTTGCGTACAGCTTTCCACCATATTTAGTTAACTTTGAATTGTAGACATCTGACCACTTTGGTCACCCCTAACCAGTGTCTTTTGTTATTTGTGCATGCCTTTCAGTTTGGTATCTGTTGCCTCTGCTTTCAAGGAACTTATTAACATTCTTTTTTGAAACACAGAAGCTAGACTGTTTTTCAGGATAACATTGCTGTTTTGACAACATCCCTGGAAGAAGTTACATGAGATTGTGTAAAGTCTTGAACATTCCTGCAGGATAAAGATGATGTGACATTCCTAATGGGGAAATATAGATTCCTTCACAAGGAAGCTGAGTCTTTGGGACACTGTAACTGGAGATGGTATTTATACTTAAGAAATGCCTTATTTGGTCTTCCAGTGATACATCTCACTCAATCAAAATAACTGTTAGGTTCGTTATTTGGTTTATGGGAAAATTACTCAGGTCTTATTGAGACTTTTTCTAAGTTGACAGCATCTATGAGAGTACTCATAAAACAGACTGCTAAATTTGATTGGACACAACAGATGATTGCATGTTAAAAGACAACATTATTATTGCCCTGCTTACTCCTTTTAACGAGTGATAAATTGCAGGTGTGCTGATGGACACTTTCCCAAAATTCCTCAAGTGTTTTTTCCTATTTTTCTCATGGTTGCCTGTGTCTTATTTCATGTTCCTTGTCACATGTGCATGTGTTGTCTCGTGCTGCTGTCCTTGTCCATCCTGGTTTGTCCTCATGAGACAGGGTAATGGAGTGGGTTTGAATGGTATACCTGTAAAGAGCGGTTAGTGGCTGGCAGTTTGTCGTTAGCAGCTGCTGTGGGGCTCTTAATAAAGTTACTACTACTGCTAGTCTCCAGAAGATTAATTTCATCACACGCTCTGAGTCGAAAGAGCCCTGAGCCAGCTAAGTGGAAAAGCAATTGTATTTTCTTGCTGATTCACCCATCCCCAACATGATGCCAGTCAGCCAAAGGAGAACATAGTAATTAGAACATAAACCTAGTTTGTGCAGCATTGCATGCATGTGAAACATGGGGCTTTGTAAAGACAAATTAACGGATGTCACCGTTTCTTCACTAGCTCTTAGTCACATTGAGATGTGGATGAGCGAAATGTACAATAACCGGTAATGAACCAGCAATGAGCCAATGTTATGTTGAGTTCATCTGGGCTTTGGCTTGCCTACAATATGGTGAGACCCTAGTTCAATTTGATAATAAAACAAATATCAAGGAACTTTAAGACAGCATGCACTTAGTCTTCCTTCTGGATTTTCGGCATGCTATAAATAAGCTGATTCATTGATCTGGTATCATTGACTGTGGATCTTGCACAACCTACTAAAACATGAGATGAGTCGCATTAGCTGTTTATCACATGCAGCAAATTTAACAATTGGCTTTCAAACCTTGTCTTCATTATGGCTGCTGCTGTGAACTAACGATCGCATACACAAACTTGATATTCGAACTGTCCTGTTGCTGGAGTTATAATGCAGATGTGGAGTTAAAACATGAGGTGGCCATAAGTGCTCTTTTGGCTAATGTTGATGGAAACCATCACACATTTTATTCTGATTAGCCATTTACGCAAACATTTCTATACATATTTTTCAACTTTGTTTTTGCACTGTACATTATTTTATTATTTTTTGCATTTTTATACAGCGCAAACTCTACCGAAGGTTATTGGAGTACTTTACATTACACAGTGGCCATTAATTTTTTTTGACGCAGAGAAGTTAAGCAGTTTGCAAGAATAACAATATGTTGAACATGCATAGATGGCATAATCAAACCAGGTTCCTTGGTTCCAAAGTTAGCCGTTAGGCCAGATCTCCTCCCAAATTTTTCAAGTCCTTTTCAGTTTCTATATGAATAATTAACTTTCCATTTTTTAACATATACATTAAAATGAGTGCAATTCATCATGATTAGTTTCTTATGTTTGCAACATTTAAATGGCCTTGAAAGTTTCTCCTGCCATATAACCAATTGCACTGCAGCATGCAGGTGTGTTAGTGCTGTTATGTGAGTGTAGATAGGGCCAGATCTACAAAA
Source organism: Pleurodeles waltl (assembly GCF_031143425.1). Taxonomy (NCBI): domain Eukaryota; kingdom Metazoa; phylum Chordata; class Amphibia; order Caudata; family Salamandridae; genus Pleurodeles; species Pleurodeles waltl. The sequence goes on from NC_090448.1 coordinate 1,012,537,106, forward strand.
TTTAGTGTTTGTGATTATCCAATAGTAAATCTTTTTGCGATTCCGAGTGGGTCACGAATAGACCTACCTTATTAAAATTCATGAGGTAGGTCTTAATATTCATGAGGTATGTTGTGGTTTGCTACCCATTGAGGATGGCGAAAATCGCAGGGATGATGGCCTGCTGGGGTGAGCAGATCACCACGTCTGTGATTGCTTTTCAATAAAGCAATATTTTTCTCCTTTTTTTTTTTTTTTTTTTTTTAAATGCAGTCTGTTTTCTTCAAAGGAAATCGGGATGCGTATCAAAAGGAAAAATTAAAAGTTTTCTTTTCATTTTTTAAGAGTAGGCAGTGGTCCGTGGGACCACTGCCTGCTCTTAATTTTTTTTTTGACATCAGTTCCCAAAGGGGAAGGGGAACATTCACATGTACCAGTGCTTTTTGGTATTAGGAAGGGGCGTCCTAAACACACCCCTACCTAATACCGAATCGTAAAACGCTATTTGCAATTCAGTAATAGGTAACTGAATCGCAAATAGGGCCATTGTACATTCCAATATTCTTTTTTCTGGTAGCAAGCGGCCCGATTCTGTGAATCGGACCGTTTGTGACCCAAAAAAAAGAAGTTTGGTACATCTGGCCTATAGTCACCTGTACTTCAGTGTGGCCCTTAAACATTGCTCAAGATAGTGCAAGATACGGCCAGTCCTGCAAAAAGAGGCGGGCTAATGATTTCTGACCTGTTGAGTAACAAGTGACAGAGGCAAAATTGCACCCATCCAGGGCACGTTTGTCACAGGATGTGACAAAAATCTGACCACAATAAAGAACAATCACCAGGCAGTGGAAGAAAAATTAGCAGGGTTTTTCAAATTGCCGAACGCCGCTCATTGATCAGTACTGTTCGACGTTTGTAGGAGCATGCACCTTGGAAAATGATGATGCAAGAATCGTTTCATGTTGGACGTTCCAATAGTTATGGAAGTAGCGCCTTTCTATAACTGTAATGTAATTGTAATGGCATTTTTAGAGGAGGGCTCTGAGCACTTGTAGGTCAGGGCCTGCACGGCACCATATGTTCACCATTTGCAACTGGGGACCTAATTTAAGGTTGTGGACCAACCACGACTTCGAACTGCAATATCTCTAAAATTGAAAGGGCTGGAAATATGTCTCTGATGGTGCCAGAATCAGGAGCAACTACTTAGTCAATGAAACAGCACCAAAACATTTGTGACGCTTTGGGTCTGAAAATGGGGCGATTACATAGGGGGTTATTACAACTTTGGAGGAGGTTTTAATCCGTCCCAAAAGTGACGGTAAAGTGACGGATATACCACCAGCCGTATTACGAGTTCCATAGGATATAATGGACTTGTAATACGGCTGGTGGTATATCCATCACTTTACCGTCCCTTTTGGGACGGATTAACACCTCCTCCAAAGTTGTAATAACCCCCATAATCTTACTGCAGGGCATGGGTGAGGGACAGCGCAGAAAGAGCAGAGGCGAAATAGGGAGTTTCTCTGCAAGGCTCTCTGAGCATTTTGTCAGGGTATTAGTAAAACCTGAAAAACAGCTACTAAAGTGACATGTTCTTTCATTTTATACCTCCCTTCCAACAGGTTTCGGACTAACTTGCTCTTCTATTAATTATATTCCCCTAGGAAAAATGCCAAGAGCTGAATCGATCAAACTCTGTGCTCAGTGAAGAAATTGAAAACCTTGAAAAAGATCTGGAAGAAGAGAAATTAGTGCGATCACAGCAGGATAATTTTGTAAGTGTTTTTCAGCTTTTTTCCTTCATCCATAAATATTTGTGAAGAAGGTCTCCTACCAATCCTAAACTTTCATTTTATAGCATTTAGAAACATTTCTGTATATTCCTATAGATATAGAATAGGATGGTATGTTCAGAATGATTCTTTTTTCCTTCAGAGGGCTACAATTGTACATAGAATGAAGCTATCTTCAGGTAGGGTAAACACTGTAATTGAGGAGTTTTGATGTTCAAAAAAAATATTATACATTTTGTTACGTGTCTCCAGAGTAATAGGAATATCACGATTCTTGTACTTGTTAGGAGTGGGTTGTTCTTTCGCTGGCCAATCTGCATCATGCTTCACTCAATCTGTCTTTGTCTTATTGTTTTGAGACATTAGTAGAAAAAAATGGCCAAACAGGAAAAGGTATGACACTATGGTAGTGAATCGGTGTTTGCTTAAATTTGTTGGCAGCTCATAGTAAATAAAATTGTATCATAGCTATTCTCATTGTCACGTTATTCCCCAGTGAGAATTTGAAGAGGGCAGGTAAGCAGTGTTTGAATAGGTATTCATTGATGATTTATTATTCTTTCTGCACACAGTACGTTTGTGAAACGCTGAATATTTAAGTAAAGTCAGTGCTTAATATTTGGTGGTGGTGGTGGGGACCAAGACATTCATCAGACCTTTACCCAGAGCAAAACAGATAAAGGCAGAAAAGGTAGAAAGAAGAAGAAAGAATAAGATAGGAAAACTGTGATGAAAGGAGAAAGCTGGGATGAAGAATACCCTGCACAAGATAGACGGGGAGTGTAACATGGTGGGCTAAAGAAGTATGAGGTGAAAGCATGAGGTGGAATTAAACTAGGTAGCCATGGTTTCAGCAACCCGGCATTGGACACCCACACTTTTTTATACAAAATAAAAATGGACTAAAGTTCTTGTTTTGAGGAATATTTGGAAAAAAACGTGCTGAAGTGGATAGGAGAACCTGCACATAGACCTTTCTCTTCAGCATAACTTAGTGGCACACATCACAGCAGCTTTTGCTAAACAGATATTGCCAACATTTCTTCCCTTAAAAGCAACCCGTCAGTGGTACTTACCATTGGCTTGTCCTTCATTTGCCTTTCTTCTGTACCCATTTCAAGGGTTATAATTTAGGTTCTTGTCCAGATCCGTTGGCTAGAACTTGCTGCTGTCAGCCATTGTTAGCTAAAACGGAAGTGAAAAGGCAGTACCCGTGGTTATGAGGTGTTTCTTTTTCTTATTAATCTTGGAGCGCATTCAGAAGAACTTCAGTCTTAATTTTTTTCACACAGTGAGTTTTGATTTTCCTTTTCATTCTCAAAGTAACAAATACATTGCCTTTGCCAGAATTTGAGCTATTCTTTCATGCTGAGAAGATCCACTGGCTAGCATATCAGCTAGCTTGTCTCCCTATAAAATCATATTACCCCTGGTGCTCCAGTACCCCTTGATGCCTTGCTTTAATTCATCTAAGTAAGTTGCATAGAAGATCTGAAAGAAAGTTGAAAGAGTATAATTTATTTTAGCAAGTTTGTGGGAAACTTTTTATTGCCTCTCTTTGGTGTTTCCTTTTCTTCTAAAATAACTTATTTATAGAGGGCATAATATCCAGGTTTTCAAGCTTTGATTTTGATGATTTAAAAATATTTATTTCATTACCACATGCACACCTAGCAAGTGAATTGACAATTTGCTACATTTCAGATTTATATTCTGGGACGTCACAGTGGTCTTACTGATGAGACTGCGCCTGAAGTTCCTGATTAGGTGTGTTGCTTGGTGTGTAGGTGTTGTTTTATAGTTGTTCTTTTTCTAATACTTATTCTTTTTACGCTTTCCAAAACCAGACTCAAATTTGCGTTGCTGATAAAGACATACCCATCCTTTCTCTTTTTACTGCCCAATCATTGGTCATGATCTTTAGTTCTGAATTCCTTTTAGTAACAGCAGGCAATAATTTTTTGTCTTAGCTATTTGATGTGGAAATCACTTTAGAAATTCAGTTGTTACAATAACACCCAAAGACAGTGGGCCCTAGTTACAAAGCTATTTGTAACAGCCTCTGGTTTCCAGAAGTACTCATGGAAAAGTTTTGAGACTTCGTAAAAGCAGAGGCATGCCTATATGTAAAGGCTTTACTATTATGCAGAGGAAAGTGCCATCACAATTGTGCAAAGGCACCTGTTTCTGTTTATTGTTTTCTTGTCAGAGAAAATACCTTTCACTTTGGAGAAACCCTGACCCTGTATCCTCCCATTTTTGGAAGTATACTTTTCACATGATTGCGCTCAAAATGGATTTACTCCTGTTCTTGGCAGAAGTTTACATCCAGCTATTTCCATTGTGAGAATAAGTTGTGTGTTTGTGACACGCGATTTATGGATGTAACCATACTTTACAAGGTATCCCTGCCATGCGACCCTTCTTCCGAATCATTTACCCATGCATCATATTACATATTATTGTGATAATCTTGCTCATTCGTATAGAATGTTATGAGTGCAAGTCCACTTTTTGTGAATTTCTCTTACTGTTGCGTCCAATCACTTGCATGTGTAAGTTGAATTTACCCAGGAGCCATATAGATTTATGAATCTGCCCAATGTTTTATTAAAGAGCAAGCACTTGAAGTAATTTTCTTGCAGTCGAACCATTGACGGATCCAAAAAGCACACCTACATTAATTTCCCAGCTAAAAACCACATCATTGCAACTTTAGTGTTTCTAAAATAAGCACACTTAAGAACTTTCAAGCAAAAATAAATAGGTTGTATTAAACTTGTGTTCCATTGTATGCAATTCTGCAGATTGACGAAATTCAGAAACGATTGGAGAGACTGGAAATAGAAGCCAAGACAATCAAATCTCAAGCAGACGAAGTAAGCTTACTTACAGTGTATCTGATTATATGAAGTTGTGGTTCACATAATAAAAGCAGGTTTGATATTATGAAATGTTTTGTACTATGTTTTCATGAAGAGCACAATCTCTGTGTTGTCATTGGTGAGACCTTGGTTATTGGTGAAAAATGTTATTCCTCCTCTATTGATTGCCTAATATTTTCACATGATTAAAACATCTGACACATTCAGCAGTAGGGCTGTTGATAATCAAGGAGTAAGGTTTGCTGTAGGTATATACAGTTACCTATGTTTAGCTTCCATTATGCTAGAGAGACTGCTCTTTCCAATTTTTACCCGATTATCCTGTTGAAATATTTTCTTTTTAAGAGGTGCTAATGGTTTTCAGTGATGATTTATATTTTGTTTTCCTCTGTTTTTTTAAATTAAAATGATGTGTTATTGTTAATAAACAATTCCATTCGTATATCAGGCAAAGACATCAAGAACTGCAGAATCAAATGCAATATCAACATTTTTATCAAAAGTAAACATTTAAGCCCATTGTGGCCTTCTGCTTTACATGCGGTAGTTTTAATGGTAAAAAGTCTCTATTTAATCATTATTTAATGCCATGATGGTATGATTTCCTTGCATTCATCAAGCACACAGTTTATCTGTCTCCAATCTTGCAACTCTTCCGTTAATCCGTCGTCAGTCTAATATGGGACATATGTATCTTCTCTGCCAAGAATCATTCTCTTACATCAGTCTTCCACATGTCGACTGAACAGCCAGTGCTACGTACCATGTGTATTGCAGACCACTTTTTTTGCAAGTTTGCAAGATAGTGCTACCCATTTTTATTGCGTCTTTCTCTTCTTTGGTCTCCGGTGTAGACCCAGTATACGCTGTTTAGAATTATAAGTTATTGCCTCACTCACTTCCAAAATAACTTCACAGTTGAGCACAACCATAACATATGTATGAAATCTGCTATTTCATTTTTGGATCTAAGACATTAATTTATCAAGTAGGGTTACATTTTGTGTACAATCAGAGGAGTAACATATATCCTATAAGTAAATTTATATTGCATGTTCTAGAATCGAGCATTCCTAGTCACCTCTGTGTAATCGGTCCCCCTATGTGACTCTCCCTTTTTCCTCTCATCTGAAGTGGCATCCAAACCTGATGACTACAGAGTACTCTTTAAAGAATTGAAATTGCTGTACCTCCAAAGCTGTTAGCAAATGACATACAATTAAAGTGAATGAGTCAGATGGCCTCCCAGACAAAGCTTTCCTTGTAAAACATTACTGCCCGGGTTAGCATGCTTGGAATCAAAAGTAAGGCTTTTGCCTCCTCAGATGTAACAAAAACATCTCCATTATAAATGTTGCCCGTTACCTGAATGCCTCCCCCTAGCTATGTCGCTACATACGTCTCTTTTAAAAAAACATAAAAAGTGAGGTCAATCCCAGAGCATTGTCTCAAACGAAAACAATGCTGTCCTCATTACCCTGTTTAATATTGTATGTCTGTTTTTTTGGACATCAAGGCCATTAAGTGCAGAGTCACTGGGCCTGTCTATCTAGAACACAAAAAAAGGAAACCCACAAATACATAACTCCGGCATCCTCTCAGCATGGCTCTCTCCGAGTTAGCTGAGTTTTCAAGCCACATCACTGGGTGTTGCCTCGGTGAGCCTGAAAAATAGTACCTGAAGTTTGGTAGTGCTAGTCTGCTAAGTTATCCAGTATTGGATTTTTCATAAATTCATATGCTTGAATCTTCCCCGTCGTCGAAGTGGGAGTCCCACGGTACATGAAAAGCAATAAACAACAACAAAAATTCGCATAGGCTTTAATGCTGATCAAATTACTCATATAGCCTATCTTTGTCCTTTTGTGAAAGGACCCAAACTTGGCTCCTGGCCAATCAGGCACCAGCACCCTCTAGAATACTCTCCAAAGAGACTCTTTCCCTCAGATATTCTACTGCACGTCGTGTGAAGGGAGTCTCCCTGAGCTCTGCTCAGTTTTCTACTTCTGACAGGAAGATTTTTTCTCAGAAAGCTCTGAAAATGCCGGATTCTTCCAGGAAAGGCCTTTTATGCCCTTGTAAGACCTGTGGCAAGAAAAGGCTGCATGTGGATGATCCACATAAAGACTGTTTTATACTGCTTATATCCAGTCCACCAGGTGAAAGACTGCAAGAAATGCCGCACTTTTTCTGCAAAGACAGAGAGGGTAGGCTGTTGAGATGGTTACAGGCAAAATCGTGTACTTCATGTGAGGAGAGGTGAGCCAGAAAAGCTGCATAAAAGGTCCAGAACTGAGGACCTGGGACAGGCTGGGAGATCCAGGAAACGTCAAAAAACGCATCATAAAGAAGGTGCTAAGGGCATACAAGGCTCACTTTCATCTGAGCCATCCTCTCCTCGTCGAAAGGAGGAGTCATCACACTGTTCTCCTTCATCTGAGCCTTCCACCTCTAGAAAGGTATCTCTCAAACTTAAGTCGACGATGACGACACCACCGTCGATGACAGTGACGACGACAATGGTTTTCACATCTACCGTCTCCACCGCCTTGTCGACGAGACCGTCGTCGACTAAGACTACGTTGACGTCTGTGGTAAAAGCTCCTATTCCTTCAGTTAGACCACTGTCGACGAAGGCTCATCCAGAAAAGACTTTGTCTCAGAAGGTAACGTCAACACCAACATCGATGAGACCATTGTCGTTGATAACACCGTCAGTGACACCACCGTCTATGAAATTACCGCTGATGAGGCCACCATCGATGACACCACCGTAGATGAGACTGTTGTTGATGCACAAATCGTCTACGACATCAGTTCCGTCGAAGGGACCATCGTCGTCGACACCATCAACAATGCCAGTGTTCGCTGTAAACCAGGATGTTATTCCTATTTCTTCTGGGTCTCCTAATCTTCACGCTACAGTTAAAATTACAGCGATGTCTAGGTCTACAATATGTCCACAGGATACTTCACCAAGTAAGGTAACAACCTTGCAGCCTAGTCATCTTCTGGGAAGAGTCAGATGAGGGCCTATTTGGTGATGCAAACAGCCCATCCCAGTTGCATGTTAAGTATCAGGAGGAGGAGGAGGATGAGGATGATGATGAGTATGATCAATACCAACCTTATTATTCTCATCAAAGACGCTATTATGAACCTCCGCATCAGCCAAAAGACACTGTACAGATGCCTGCCTCCATGATTCAGGACTTGCAGTCAATGTTGCAGGATTACAAGAGGAGGTTCCCAACTTCAGCGGAGGAACAACCGGCTCTTCCAACATCTCCTGTTACACCAAGGAGTATACCTCCAGCAACTCCCAGGCTGACTCTACAGTCTACATTAGACCCCCCCAGAGAAGATGTCTCTACGTCCGGGGATGAAGGAGAAGGAGAAATTTCAACACCACAACATCATAGTGATGAATGGGATGATTATTTAGCCCCTACTCCTTCTCCACCACCTCCTCGTCCTTCAGATTCTCCACCGGAGGATATAGGTGGGTTTCACAACTTGATGGATAGGGCGGCCACGCGATTTCACTTGCCAACGTCGGTCTCACAGTCAGAATGCTTCCTCCATGACTTCAAGGAACAAGCAAGAAAGTCTGTGAGGGCTGTTCCTATTATAGACTTCATTTGGATTGAGGGTATCAATATCATGCAGAACCAAGTGAAAGTTCCACCAGTCCCACAGAAGCTTGACAAGAATTATAAGGCGACACAGGACTCTCCAGCGTGTTTGACAGGGCATCCAAGACTCGATTCCGTCATCTCCCAAGTGGCCCAAACGTGTTCTAAGAACTCGTCAACACCTATATCTAGCGCTCCTGATAGGGAAGAAAAACGACTGGATAATGTGGGCAAAAGATTTTCATCCATGTCGGCTATAACTGTTCATGCAGCCAACTCCCCTGGCGATTTTGAGTCGCTATGATCGCCAGATGTAGTCTGATATGAATGCCTTCATAGATCTCATTCCTGAGAACAAGCAGTCGGAGGCACAGAAGATCCTTCAAGAAGGAAAGCGTACGTCTGAGGAGATAATTGAGTGCGCCCTGGACATAGCTTCCACGGGTTTTCGTCAGCTGGTGGGAGCGGCTGTATTACGCCCCCAAGGTTGGTTAAAAGCGACCTCTTTCAGACCTGAGGTACAGTCCAGAATTCCAGACATGCCATACGATGGAGAGTCTCTCTTCAGCAAACATGTAGATGACGCATTACAGGCCATCAATGCTGACACGGACACTGCTCAGTCCCTGGGTACTTTGCAGTACCGAAAGCAGCCCTTTCGGGGAGCAAGAGGTAGGGATTTTTCAACATTTCGAGGCTCCTACCATAGGCAGTATCAACAGCCTCAATATAGACCGGCCTATCAGCAGCATTATAGGCAACCATCCACAGCTTCCTACGTTAGACAAGGCTGGAGGAGAAAACAGAGTTCCCAAGCCCGGGGATCAACCTCGCAAGCAATGATTCTTGTCTGGCACCGGCTACACTTCCACTGTATTCGCAGGGCTATCAGGAGGGAGCAAACATCTCCAATTACCTTCAGAATTGGAAAAGCATAACATCGGACAAATGGGTGCTGGATATAGTGGCTCAAGGTCATACGCTGGAAGTTATACAAAAACCACCACACCATCCACCAGAAAATTCCAAATCACTTCATCTTCACTTGCTTCAGAAGGAGGTTTTCCTAATGCTTGCCAATGGAGCGATAGAAGAGGTTCCGGTGCAGCACAGAGGGCTCGGGTTCTATTCCCGGTTCTTTCTAATAAGGAAGAGGTCAGGGGAATGGAGGCCAATCCTAGACCTCAGGAAGTTGAACAAGTTTCTATGGAAGCAGTCCTTTTGTATGATCACATTGTCGGATATCCTGCACCTTTTGAACCCTGGAGATAACATTACAACGATGGATCTCCAGGATGCTTATTTCAACATACTGATACATGTAAAGCATTGCAAATATCTCCGCTTCACTGTGGCCGGTGCCCATTATCAATTCAAGGTCCTCCCATTCGGCTTGTAGTCCACGCCACAAATGTTCACGAATTGTCTTGCCCCAGTAGCAAGCTTTCTCCGCAACAGGGGTTTTTCAGGTCTTCCCATACCTGGACAACTGGCTGATAAAAGCCCCCACATCGCAGCTAGCGTCCAAGGCTACCAACGTCTGCCTACAACTATTTCACAACTTAGGTTGAACGGTAAACTTCCAGAAATCAGTCACTCTTCCCACAAGCAGGATAGTCTTTTTGGATGCAGAACTCAACACCATCAAGAGCAAAGCGTATCTCACACAGGCACGGCAGCAGAAACTAACCAACATGGCTGTCAGAATCTCAAGAAGAAAGTCTGTTTCAGTACGACTGTTCAAGTCGCTTCTAGGCATGATCTCCTCATCCATCGTCCTAGTCCACCTGGCAAGGTTGAAAATGAGACCATTGCAAGAGGAGTTACAGCTGCAATGGACCCAATCCCAAGGATCCTTTGAGGATTTAATCAATGTTACACCGAGGATAGTAGAGACATTGCGATGGTGGTTTCAGACCAACCATCTTTCTCAAGGGTTGACCTGTCTCACTCCAATGACAGACTTCATTATCACAACGGACACTTCATTAGAGGGTTGGGGGGGACATCTACAGGACATGCATGGTCGGATGCGCAAAGAAGAATGCACATAAATCTGTTGGAGTTAAAAGCAGTTTTTCTCACGCTCCAGGAGTTCCTTCCATGGATTGAGGGTTTGTCTTTGTTGGTCCGTACAGACAACACAACAAGCATGTTCTATATCAACAAGCAAGGAGGAACAAGTTATCTGTCCCTCTCAAGAGAAGCTCAATCTCTCTGGGACTGGCTCATGCTGCACAACATTTGCTTGAGAGTGGAGCACCTGCCAGGTGTCAACAATGTCCTGGCGGACTCTCTCAGCAGGACCGACGACAACTGCCACGAATGGGAACTCGACCAGAAGGAACTGGACACCATCTTTCTATGCTGGGGACGGCCGACCCTGGATCTATTTGCCACCAATCAGAACGCCAGATGCCAATTCTACGCCAGTCGATACCCACTCCCGGGGTCATGGGGGAATGCTCTTTCGATGAGATGGTCCAGGATCTTTGCATATGCTTTTCCCCCATCCCAATAATTCTGAGGCTTCTGAGGAAGATGAAGTCAGAGGTTGCAAGATCATACTCATAGCACCCAAGTGGCCCAGACAGTATTAGTACACAGAGCTCCTGCTCCTGTCTGTGCCCAATCCCATACGTCTTCTCTGCAAGCACGACCTTCTCACAAAGAGTCAAGGTCAGATTCTTCATCCAGATCCAGCATCTCTGCAATTGCACGCATGGCTCCTGAGTTCCATGACTTCCAGGGTATGAACATTGATAAGGAATGCAAACTGATTCTGTCCAGGGCACTAGCTAACAGTACAAATAGGACTTACAGATTCAAAAGGGAGAGATGTTGTGTCTGGTGCCTGCAGAACAATTTCTATCCGTTAAAGATTGGGCCGGAGCAAATTCTCTCATACCTTCTCACCCTTTCAAAGGCTGGGCTAGGTCACGCATCTGTTAAGATTCATTTGGCAGCTATATCTTCTTATAGACGCTTGGCGGATATGCCCTCACTTGGCTCATCCAGACTTATCAAACAGTTCATGAAGGGCCTGTTTTGTACTTTTTCCTCCGGTGGCATGTAAATATAGTTCTGTCTCAGTTAATGAAAGCCCGTTCATACCTATTCATAGAGCGGAGCTGAAATACATCACATGGACGGTGGCAACTCTACTAGCTCTTACATCCACGAGAAGAGTCAGCGATATACAGGCCTTTACCACTAAGGAACCCTACCTTATCTTTTCAGCCGACTTTGTTCTTCTTCTTAGAACGAACCCGAGATACATTCCTAAGGTGCCCTCATCCTTTCACTTGAACAAGCCACCAATATTAAGATCCTTTTTCCCGAATCTGTCAACAATTGCAGAAAAGACTCTTCACTCATTAGACATCAAGAGATGCTTGAAATTTTACCTTCAGTGTACTAAGCAGCTCTGAAAGACAGATCAGCTGCTAGTCTCATATGCTCAAGGACGGCAAGGGACAGGAGTCACTAGTGCTAACATAGCCTGGTAGATTGCATCCACCATTCAGTTTTGCCACACAAAAGCGGGAAAACCATTGACTAAGCGCCTGAGAGCGCACTCCACAAGAGCAGTCTCCAAGATATGTCAGGCTGCAACGTGGAAGACTACACCCTCTTTTGCGCAGCACTACTGTTTGGAATCGTCACGAAGAACTGATTCCCTCGTTGGAAAGGCGGTCCTACGTCATCTAAATCATTAAGGTGAGATCTTTCCTTTAATGTGTAAACCTAATTTTATAGGCAATAGTCTATAATTGCTATGCAAATTTTTTTGATATGTTTGCTTTATACGTGTAGAGCAAGATTTATAGATATGTTATGTACCACTATAATTAAAAGGATTACAATGCTTGCACTCACCATCCACTGTGGGCTTAACGTTTATTAGGAGTACTGCTGGCTATTCAGATTCAAGCATGTGAATTTAGGAAAGATCCAATACTGGATAAGAAAACAAGTTACTTACCTGTAACTACAGTTATCCAGCATTGATATCTTTCATAAATTCACATGCGACCCACCCTCTTCCCCTTAGAGGCTCGCATTTCCTTCTGAGGACATAGTCTTCACTCTTGTGGTGGAAAATCTAAGGGAATGAGCCTGATTGGCTAGGAGCCAAGTTAGGGTCCTTTCACAAAAGGACAAAGATAGGCTATATGACTCATTTGATTAGCATTATAGCCTATGGGAAAATGTTTGTTGTTTATTGCTTTTCATGTACCATGGGACTCCCACTTCGACGACGGGGTTGATTGAAGCATGTGAATTTATGAAAGATACCAATATTGGATAACTAGTTACAGGTAAGTAATTGTTTTCTTTGTGTGTAAGCTGAATTATGGACAGTTTTATTCTGGGATGCATTCCAGCCCATATTAAAGTCATTGATGTATGATTAAAATCAATAAATATTATTCTTAGTGAAGAAACATTGCATCTCTTGGAAATCGTGTAGACATCACAGTAACTTAATCTTCACTAACGCTACTCTTCCCTTAAAAGACAGAGAGCCCCAGAAGTTCCTCTCCAGTACCCTGCTGATATTGAATTGATATTTAATGCTGTATCATACTGTTGAATATGTGTTATATGTATATTCATGGTTGGCATTCATGGCCTCTCTCCATATTGAGCGCAACAAAGAGTGGTCTGACAGGATTCTACCAAATACAGTTTCCATGCTTCTATTACACAGTTCACAGCTCATAAAGATATCATTTAGTCTGCTATATGAACCATGGCAAAAAGATAAAGAAAGAGAACACCCAACCATCTGCATACTCTAGTGCCATTCATTTTTCCTATCATATCAACATTTTGGATTAGATCTGACAATTGACTGGAGCAGAGGTCTTCAAACTGGGGGGCGGGCCCCCCCTAGGGGGGCCTCAAGTGATCCCAGGGGGAGCGCCAAACGCTGGCCAAAAGAAATATTAGACAGATAACATGCCTTTGTTTTAAGCAGAAGCATGTTGTTGCAGGTTTAAAAAGGTAACAGTACTTCACTGCAATGTTTAAATAGGTTTAGACATATTTAAACATTGCCATCTTTCTAAAATAATTGTGAAAAATTCTGAGGGGGGCCCAAAGATTTTTATTTTTCAACTGGGGGGGCGCGGCATTAAAAAGTTTGAAGAGCACTGGACTGGAGAGTCTTTTTTTTTTGGGCACAGCTTCTGAGGATATATACATGCTTTGCCTGATATCACACAATTAATGGCTACCATCCATTCCCTAACCGTTGTGACACTACCTCTAGTAATGTAGAACCTTCACCGTCGTGCGTAGTTGCATTTGCTTGAAATCAACCTGAAATGTGGCCCATTCAGACAAGAAGATGCAGAGGATAAATTACCTGCTAATTTTTTCACCAGGGGACAGGAGTGTCCCCTGTGGAAAAGCTATTCCCCATTCTGATGTCTAATGTGCAACCCCTAAATATCTTTGAATAATTATTAGGGCCTTTAGTATTACATCTTACGAATCTGTAGATCCAGCCATCATTAACAACTACTCCATTAGGATACGTTAAATTCTTCTGATGAGGAGGCTATGCCTTCTGGCCAATTTGTAACCTGATGTTAGTCCTCCCTTGGTCTACAACATCATATCTCGATTTTAAGCCTGTCTAAAACAAAACTTCAACATTCCTCACCCGGGATGCAGCAGTTATAACCCCTACTAAATACACAGTCCCTCACATATCTCTCGGATATCCACTCAAATCACCAGACTTGGATCGCAAAAACATCCAAATAATGTCTGTTCGATGGCATATGTTGCTGCAGATACACATGTGTGGCACAGTCCGCTGCCTGGTGTTGGGCTCGGAGTATTACAAGTTGTTTTTCTTCGAAGAAGTCTTTTTGGTCACGGGACCGAAGGACTCCTCCCTCCTCGGCTCCATTGCGCATGGGCGTCGACTCCATCTTAGATTGTTTTTTTCCGCTGTCGGGTTCGGACGTATTCCTTTTCGCTCCGTGTTTCGGTTCGGAAAGTTAGTCAGAATCTCGGAAGAAAGCGTCGGTATTGTTCCGTTCGGTATCGGGATAGTTAGGTACATCGACACCGATCATCGGAAGACTTTGGGGTAGCTTCGATTCCCCCATCGGGGCCTGGTCGGCCCGACCGCGTGTGACATCGAAGCCGATGGAACGGACCCCGTTTCGTTTCTGCCCAAAATGTCACAGTAAGTATCCTTATACAGATCAGCACTTGGTCTGAAACTTGTGCTTGTCCCCCGAGCACAAGGAGGATACCTGTGAAGCCTGTCGAGCCTTCCGGTCCAGAACAACACTCCGGGACCGAAGAGCCAGGCGTCAACAAATGGCGTCCACGTCAACAAAACAACGTTTCGACGAGGAAGAGGAAACATTCTCGGTTCCGGAATCAGAATCCGGAGACTCCGACGTCGAACAACAGCAACAAACTGTGAGTAAGACGTCGAAAAGTAAATCCATCGACAAACCGAAAGCCCAGGGGACGCCACTGCCAACAGGCCATGGCTCGACCCATAAAACAGGCGACCCGTCGAAGGCGCCGAAAAAGGGCACGCCCATAGCGAAGACACCCGACTCCGGTCGAGGGACCGCCATGGAGCAACCTCGGAGCCGAGAAAGCGGCTCCGAGAGACAAAAACAAGATACCGGCACGGAAAAACATCGGCACCGAGATTCCATGCCGAAAGGAACAAAAATTCTGTCGGTGCCGAAACCGAAAAAAGATTCTCTCTCGGCGCCGAAAAATACCACACCTTCATCCTACTCAGAGGAACAAGGAATAAGTGGCCAAATGCACAAATTTGGACAAGAGCTCCAAAGTGTAGAATCGGACTACACACAAAAGGGACTGTACATCCAGCACGACACAGGGAAGATATCAACCCTTCCCCCAATCATGAGGAAAAGAAGGATCGAACTTCCAAAGGATGACGCACAACCACAAGCCAAAGTGGTTAAAAAAGTCACGCCTCCGCCCTCTCCACCACAGGCATCGCCGGCACAAACACCGCCACAAATGCACTCACCAGCGCAAACTACCATAAGTCATGACGATCAGGATCAAGACGCTTGGGACCTGTATGACACCCCAGTGCCGGACAATGATCCCGAGTCATACCCCACAAAGCCGTCACCGCCAGAGGACAGTACCTCATACTCGCAACTGGTGGCTAGGGCAGCAGAATTCCACAATGTCCAACTGCATTCCGATCCTATAGAGGATGATTTTTTATTTAACACCCTCTCGGCTACACACAGCCAATATCAATGTCTCCCAATGCTACCAGGGATGTTACGGCACGCAAAACAAATTTTTGAAGAGCCCGTAAAATCAAGAGCCATCACCCCAAGGGTGGATAAGAAATACAAACCACCACCCACAGACCCAGTGTTTATTACTTCGCAGTTACCACCTGACTCCGTGGTAGTAGGAGCAGCTCGCAAGAGAGCAAATTCACATACATCTGGCGACGCCCCACCTCCGGACAAAGAAAGCCGAAAATTTGATGCGGCAGGGAAAAGAGTAGCATCACAGGCAGCCAACCAGTGGCGCATCGCAAATTCACAAGCGCTGCTGGCCAGATATGACCGAGCACACTGGGACGAGATGCAACTTCTCGTAGACCATCTTCCCCAGGAATACCAAAAAAGGGCGCAGCAAATAGTGGAAGAGGGACAAACGATCTCAAACAATCAAATCCGCTCTTCACTAGACGCAGCCGATACTGCAGCAAGAACAGTCAACACTGCTGTCACCATAAGGAGACACGCTTGGCTACGCACTTCAGGCTTCAAACCTGAAATCCAGCAGGCTGTCCTTAATATGCCCTTCAACGAGAAACAACTTTTTGGCTCTGAAGTGGATACAGCCATTGAAAAACTTAAAAAGGACACAGACACGGCCAAGGCCATGGGCGCACTCTACTCCCCGCAGAGCAGAGGCTCTTTCAGAAAAACTCCATTTAGAGGGGGGTTTCTTCGTGGCCAACCCACAGACACCACCAGCCAACAAACAAGAACCACACCATATCAGGGTTCCTTCCAAAGGGGAGGTTTCAGGGGATATCGGGGGGTCAATTCCCAAGGAGTAGGGGAAGATTCCAGACTCCAAAAACACCTCCACCTAAACAGTGACTTTTAAGTCACGCAACCCCTTCACTCAACACCAGTGGGGGGAAGACTAAGCCAATTCTACCAATCTTGGCAACAGATTACAACAGACAATTGGGTATTAGCAATAATCCAACATGGCTATTGCATAGAATTCCACAACTTCCCACCAAACATCCCCCCCAAAACACGCAAAATGTCACCACAACATTTAGAACTTTTAGGACTAGAAGTTCAAGCACTACTGCAAAAGGATGCAATAGAGTTAGTACCAGTACAACAAAAAAACACAGGAGTTTACTCCCTGTACTTTCTAATTCCAAAAAAAGACAAAACATTAAGACCAATATTAGATCTCAGGACACTAAATACCTACATCATATCGGACCATTTTCACATGGTCACACTACAAGACATCATTCCACTGCTCAAACAGCAAGATTACATGACCACATTAGACCTAAAGGATGCGTACTTTCATATACCAATACACCCTTCTCACAGAAAGTACCTACGGTTCGTATTCAAAGGAATACATTACCAATTCAAGGTGTTGCCATTCGGAATAACAACTGCACCAAGAGTGTTCACAAAATGTCTAGCAGTAGTAGCAGCACACATCAGGAGACAACAGATACATGTGTTCCCTTACCTAGACGATTGGCTAATCAAGACCAACACAGTAAAAAAATGCGCAAACGACACCACATTTGTCATACAAACCCTTCACAAACTGGGGTTTTCCATCAACTATACAAAATCACACCTAGAACCGTGTCAAACACAACAATATCTAGGAGCAACCATCAACACATCAAAAGGAATTGCCACTCCAAGTCCACAAAGAGTGCAGGCATTCCACAAGGTAATAAGTGCTATGTTTCCAAACCAAAAGATACAAGCAAAACATGTGCTAAAACTTCTAGGCATGATGTCATCATGCATAGCCATTGTCCCAAACGCAAGACTACACATGCGACCCTTACAACAGTGTCTAGCATCACAATGGTCACAGGCACAGGGTCAACTTCAAAATCTGGTGTTGGTAAACCGCCAAACATACCTCTCGCTTCTATGGTGGAACAGCAAAAATTTAAACAAAGGGCGGACATTTCAGGACCCAGTGCCTCAATACGTTATAACAACAGACGCTTCCATGACAGGGTGGGGAGCACACCTCAATCACCACAGCATTCAAGGACAATGGGATATACACGAAACAAAATTTCATATCAATTACCTAGAACTGTTAGCAGTATTTCTAGCGTTAAAAGCCTTCCAACCCATAATAACACACAAATACATTCTTGTCAAAACAGACAACATGACAACAATGTATTATTTAAACAAACAAGGAGGAACACACTCAACACAATTGTGCCTCCTAACACAAAGAATTTGGCAGTGGGCGATTCACAACAACATTCGCCTAATAGCACAATTTATTCCAGGAATACAAAACCAACTAGCAGACAACCTTTCGCGAGACCACCAACAAGTCCACGAATGGGAAATTCACCCCCAAGTTCTGAACAAGTACTTTCAAATTTGGGGAACACCCCAGATAGATTTGTTCGCAACAAAAGAAAACTCAAAATGCCAAAACTTCGCATCCAGGTACCCACACCGCGAATCACAAGGCAATGCTCTATGGATGAGTTGGTCAGGGATATTTGCGTACGCTTTTCCCCCTCTCCCTCTCCTTCCATATCTAGTAAACAAGTTGAGTCAAAACCAACTCAAACTCATACTGATAGCACCCACATGGGCAAGACAACCTTGGTATACAACTCTACTAGACTTCTCACTAGTACCGCATGTCAAACTACCCAACAGGCCAGATCTGTTAACACAACACAAACAACAGATCAGGCACCCAAACCCAGCATCATTGAATCTGGCAATTTGGCTCCTGAAATCCTAGAATTCGGACACTTAGACCTCACACAAGAATGCATGGAGGTCATAAAACAAGCAAGAAAACCTTCCACTAGACACTGCTATGCATCTAAGTGGAAAAGATTTGTTTACTACTGCCATTCCAATCAAATACAACCATTACATGCCTCTACTAAAGACATAGTAGGATACTTACTACATTTGCAAAAAGCAAATCTCGCTTTTTCATCTATAAAAATACACCTCGCAGCAATATCTGCTTACCTACAAACTACTCATTCATCGTCTCTATTTAGAATACCAGTTATTAAAGCATTCATGGAAGGGCTAAAAAGAATTATACCACCAAGAACACCACCAGTTCCTTCATGGAATCTTAACATCGTCTTAACAAGACTCATGGGTCCACCTTTCGAACCCATGCATTCCTGTGAAATGCAATATCTAACCTGGAAGGTCGCATTTCTCATTGCAATCACATCCCTCAGAAGAGTAAGTGAAATACAGGCATTTACCATACAAGAACCATTTATTCAAATACACAACAATAAAATAGTTCTAAGAACAAATCCAAAATTTCTGCCAAAAGTAATCTCACCATTCCATTTAAATCAAACAGTAGAATTGCCAGTGTTCTTCCCTCAACCAAATTCTGTGGCTGAAAGGGCACTACATACATTAGACATCAAAAGAGCACTAATGTATTACATTGACAGAACAAAGCTAATCAGAAAAACAAAACAACTGTTCATAGCTTTTCAAAAACCACACATAGGAAATCCAATCTCTAAACAAGGCATTGCTAGATGGATAGTCAGATGCATTCAAACATGCTATCTTAAAGCCAAAAGAGAATTGCCTATTACACCAAAGGCACACTCAACCAGAAAGAAAGGTGCTACAATGGCCTTTCTAGGAAACATTCCTATGAGCGAAATATGTAAGGCTGCAACCTGGTCTACGCCTCACACGTTTACTAAACACTACTGTGTAGACGTACTAAATGCACAACAAGCTACAGTGGGCCAAGCTGTACTAAGAACATTATTCCAAACTACTTCAACTCCTACAGGCTAAACCACCGCTTTTAGGGGAGGTAACTGCTTTATAATCTATGCCACACATGTGTATCTGCAGCAACATATGCCATCGAACTGAAAATGTCACTTACCCAGTGTACATCTGTTCGTGGCATTAGTCGCTGCAGATTCACATGTACCCTCCCACCTCCCCGGGAAGCCTGTAGCCGTTTAGAAGTAGATCATAAATCTTAAACATCTGAACATTTGTAAATAATTATTAGAAACTCTTAACGTACATACATATTCACTCCATTGCATGGGCACTATTTATACCAAACAACTCCATCCTCACCCTCTGCGGGGAAAACAATCTAAGATGGAGTCGACGCCCATGCGCAATGGAGCCGAGGAGGGAGGAGTCCTTCGGTCCAGTGACCAAAAAGACTTCTTCGAAGAAAAACAACTTGTAATACTCCGAGCCCAACACCAGGCAGCGGACTGTGCCACACATGTGAATCTGCAGCGACTAATGCCACGAACAGATGTACACTGGGTAAGTGACATTTTCATTAATGTGCACTCCTCTTCTATTAATCCTTCCATCTGCTTCAAATACAACACTGAAAAAATACAACAAAATATAAATATCAAACATTAGCGGGACACCACATCAGTGCATCCTCAAATTCACATACCATCTTGGGAGGTGTCCAGGCTGTCTGGTCTCTGGATAGCAAGGTCCATATTGGACTAGAGGGTGTAACAAGTAAGCAATCACAGTGGTCCTCCACATTTCTAATGCATTCAGTCTCCTCTCACTTTCTGATATCACATCACCCCTAATCTCAGTATGTCATACAAAGGGTGCCCTTTGTGCTCACCACCACACATCGTGCAGAGTGAGTTAGTTTCTAATTCAGTCTCATTGCCACAAGTTGTTCCCTAGATAAACCCCCTGGGCTCAGTCATTTCCTTTATTTTTGTGTGTTTTCCTCCTTTTGACCCCATCCAAGCAACCAACCCCATTCCATCTCAGGTGATTCGAAGAGATGTGCATTTCCATATTTAATTGCTTTTATTTTGCAGGGACCAACAGCATATAACTTAGCTTTGTCTCCATGTAACTACTTCAAAGATCATTGATAGTAAACTATATGGGTGCAGTCCAGAATACTCAAGCATACAGACCTCCAAACTATGCAGCTCTCAATCCTTGCTCTTTGCAGTGTCTATTCCTATCACAGTGATCCAGAAATTTGGTTAATTATTGCCTGTGTTGGAGCACCAGAATTTTGCTCACCACCACATGTCTTCTAATGGGAGTTGCAGGTGATCCCTTCATTTCGTTACAACCAACTCATGCCGAAATAAGTCTCTTATGGCCATCAGAATATCAGCGCTTACTGCTTTATATTCTGTCTTTGAACCTTGCAATGATGGTTTTGACTATATGGGGTCCTGATCTGCAGCAGTTGATGTGCAGTGTAATATTTTGTGGGTCAGTGTCATGCCTCATAGACTTCAAAGCACATTATGATTACTAACAGGATATTCCATTCATTCTGTGATATTTGATCTAAATACTAAGGATCACTGATACATTACCCTCGAGGAAGTCAAGTAGCTTGTTTAAAAAATAAAAAAAAAGTATGTCCTTCTATCTCCATCTGTAGACCAGTTGTACCTCAGGTCCTTCGGAGTACACAAGGATTAGTAAGTGCTCTTTATTTTGCATACATTTGGTGGGAGCATATGTCTCATAGAAGTACTTCATTCACTTGATTACCCAGCGTGAGGTTAGTGTCTACTTCTGCTCAAGTTTCCCATTCAGGTGTTAGGGAAGCATAATTTTTCTGTTTGTTGGGAATTAACCTCAGGTTCCAACCATTTAGGGTGTATATTTCTATCCCGTTCCCAACTTTTACTTATTTTTATGTACATCGACAATTACGCATGAGTCTATCTACTTTACTTCCTGTGTACTTCAGCGGGTTTTGGATTTTCAATGCCACCCCATGCCCAGTTTTATTTGTTCTCTCTCAGCACCTCAGATGATGCTGTCTCTGTCAGCAAGGTGCACAGATCCTGCTCCCCACCTTGTGCACTTACCTCTTTCCATCTCAGAAGCTGCACACCTATTCAGAGCCACCCGGGCACCTTCTGTCTTTCGCACAGGAAGTGATGACGTTATCAGTCCAGCATTGCCTTCTGCGCTGAGAGCACCAGATAGGCTTAGTTTATTTTACAAGGTGGCAATTCAATGCGAGCACCCACCTCCAATTGTTTTCCCGGCTGCAGCAGCCTTAAGTAGGGACTGAATCCTTTTAAAGAGCAGCAAAATATTTCCACTTCATTTCCATTTCCTTAAAAGCAGACAGTGTTTTAATATGAGCATAATTATTTAAGGATGTTCTGACGGACAATGGAGCTTGTGGAGATCATATCTTAATAGCTGTCTTAAATACCAACCTCTCTTTGTTTTCCTGATTGGCATCAATCATCAGTGTTTTGCTTCACTTCCTTTTTGACAACACCAAGGAGAAAAGCTGTTGCATGAGGCATATTAGTTTTAGCTTAAAATGTAAACCAGTGGTACTATGAATTATTACTGTGTCCTTTATTGGCCATTCTAGCCTGGCTGATAGAAATACCAACATTTCAAGCACTTTGCCTGTTAAGGTGAAGCAAGATAATTTTGGACATCCCCAGCCTCTCACTTGAATGAAGTGAAGAGGTCTAATCAGCACTTGAGCAATAAATTGTAACCCTACTGAGAATAAGTTTCTTTACATATCCAGTATTCGATCTTTCATAGATTCATATGCTTCAATCTCTCCCGTCGTCGACGTGGGAGTCCCACGGTATCCTAAAAAGCAGTATTTAGCAATAACCAAACTGACCAGAGTTTGTAATGAAAAACAGGCCCAAATTTGACAGACTGTCCATGTCATTATATAAGATGGACCAAACTTGAATCACAGCCAATCAGGCAACAACACCCTCTAGAACACTCCCAAGAGAAGCTCCCTTCCTCAGATTTTCACCACACGTTGAGTGTGAAGGGAGTCTCCCTGAGCTCTGCTCAGTTCTTTCCACAGTTTATTCTTCAGAGAAGGTTTGGATTTTCTTATTTCCAAAACCTATGTCTGATTCTAAAGGCCTCTTTCGTCCCTGCAAGACCTGTGGGGAAAAAGAGCGTTCATGTGGATAATCCACATAAAAACTGTATTTATTGCCTTCATCCCACTCATAAGGCAAAGGACTGTAAGATCTGTTGTACTTTCCCACCAAAAACCAGAGCCAGAGAGGGAAGATTGTTATTGTGGCTACAGAAAACCAAAGCTCAGAGAACATCAGCTGATGAGGACTCTGTGCCTAAATCCCATAAGAGGGCTATATGTCTTGATGGAACTTCTGAGGAGAGCAGGAAGTCCCTAAAATGCATCATCACTCTAAGGAATCCAAAAAGAGTGAAAGAGAAAAGCAGCCCTCTTCAGAGGTAGCTTCCTCTGCTCCAGCTACCCCCTGTAAGCCACTGAAACAAAAAGGGCACAAATCTCCAGTCGTTCTGTCATCAACAACCAAGTCACCGTCGACGACCGTCGTCATCACTGTATCATCGACGAGATCATCAGCGTCGACAATGACATTCTCCACGCTGGGGCCAATTTTGTCTGCGAGGCCCTCTGAGACATCCAAGATTTCACCTGATTCGTCATCGACGGCATTACCTCTAGTGACGTTTCCATCGTCGACGTTGCCACCGTCTACACTTTCATCGTCAACGCTCCCATCAGCGTCGTCTTCATTGTCGATGCCTCCGCTGTCGATGCCTCCGCCGTCGATGGTACCACCGTTGATGGTTCCTCCGTATACAGTTCCATCGTCAACGATACCGTCGTCGACGAGCATCAAAATTAGAACCTACCACAAGTCTACCATGACTTATGCGATGAAAATTTCACCTCTTCTTCCAAGTCACCTTTTAGACATGGAAGACTCGGACAAGGAAGGACCTTTCGGACAGGCTCATAGTCCCTCAGAGCTCTATGTGAAATATCAGGACGAGGAAGAGGAAAACGAATACTATGACTATCAGACTCAACAGGTTTAGGGATACTATTGCCAACCCTCTACTCAAAAGTACGCAGAACACCAATATTATACGAACTACCATAGTCCGCAGGAGCAGGCGGTTATGCCTCGTTTACTTATAGAGGACTTTCATAGCATGCTGGCAGACTATAGATGCCGCTTTCCGTCACAGGCAGAAGTACCACCATCTACTCTGCCAAACACAACTTCTGTTCCGCTCTCAGACATGCCATCTCCAATGACACGCTTAATGACACCACCTCCTCATGCTGTTCCTCCGCCTAGAGATGATCCTTCTACAATGGAGGACGAAACTAGGTAAGAGGGTGAATTGCCATCTCAACAGGACGGATGGCAGGATTATGTTATCCCTACCCCATCCCCACCTCAGTATCCTACAGCGGACTCTCCTGCTGAAGATATTGGGGGGTTTCACGCGATTATGGAAAGAGCAGCAGAGAGGTTTCATTTACCCATTACAGTAAAGCATTCTGATTGCTTCTTGTGCGACTTCAAGGATCAAGCACGAAAATCGATAAGATGAATTCCGATCATTGATCATTTATGGCAGGAGGGTGTCAGGATCATGAAAAATTCTGCTAAGGTGCCAGCTGTCTTTCCACTGATCGATAAGAAATACAGGGCTCCGGAAGATGCTCCTGCATGTTTCACGGGTCATCCTCGGCCAGAGTCTGTGATATCTCAAGCTGCACAGAGGCGTTCTAAGAATCCAGCAACCCCTATCTCAGTGCGACCAAACAGGGATGGTCGACGCCTTGACACGATTGGAAAAAGGTTTTCGCTCATGACAGCTGTTATAGTAAGAGCTGTTAATGACTTAGCCATGTTAGCTCGGTTCGACAGGCAGATGTAGTCAGATATTAATCCTTTCCTGGATCTCATCCCTGAGGAGCAATGACAAGAAGCTAAGAAGATTTTACAGGAGGGGGAGCGCGCCTCTTCTGAGATTATTGATAATGCCATGGACATAGCCTCAGCTGGATTTCGGCAACTGGCAGGTGCTGCCGTTCTGAGACGCCAGGGATGGTTGAAGGCCACTTCTTTTAACCCGGTGGTACAAACAAAGGTCTTGGACATGGCATATGACGGAGGCATGCTTTTTGGCAAGCATATAGATGAGGCTCTTCTTGCCATTAAAACTGACACTGATACCGCTTAGTCCCTTGGGGCATATGTACGAACGCGTTTTCCCATTGGCACAGAATGGGTAATACCCTTTGATACATCTGGCCCGTAGTTCTTTACAATATAGGAAACTGCCTTTCCGAGGTTCTTCCTCCTACAGAGGATCATATTTCCGTTCTCAACAGTTTCAGCCGTACCAACAATATAGACCTTCACAATCGTTTAGACATCCAACAATGGCTGGTTTCTCCAGACAGGGTGCCCGTCGAAAATCTTCTCATCAGCCCAGAGACACAGGTCGTAAACAATGACCCTGCACTAGTACCAGCTACTCTCCTATCTCACCACCACGTAGGAGCGAACATAACCAGATATCTGTGCAACTGGAAGTCAATCACCTCGGACATCTCTGGACCTGGAGGACGCTTATTTTCACATCCCTAACCATCCCAAGCATCGCAGATACCCCTGTTTCACAATGGCTGGTACTCACTATCAGTTCTGAGTCCTATGCAGCAGGGTCACCAGGTATTCCCATATCCGGACGACTGGCTCCTCAAGGCACCCACCAAACAACAAACTGTAGCAGCAGCAAAAGCTTGTATCGCGCTTTTAAAAAAACTGGGTCTCCCACTCAATGTAAAAAATTCTGTACAACACCCACTCAAAGGATGATTTTTCTCGGAGCAATTCTTGACACGCAGATGAAAGCTTTCGTTACACAGGAACGTCAGCATCATCTAACATCCCTGGCACAAACAATATTTAAAAAAAAGGTCCGTTTCAGTGAGGTCGTATAAGTCGCTCCTGGGAGTGATATCTTCCACCATCATTCTGGTGCCACATGTGTCTCAAAATTAGACCGTTAACAAGAAAAATTGCAGGCTCAGTGGAACCAACCACAAGGTTCGTTCGAATATCGCATTCTGGTAACACCAAAAATGATAAGGGCGTTGGGTTGATGGACTTACCAGTCTCATTTTTCTCAAGGTCTCACGTTCATTCTGTTAGTCCCACAATTTATTATCACCACAAACGCTTCCATGGAAGGTTGGGGAGAACATCTCCAAGATCTCCAAGTTCAGGGAAAATGGTCAGATCACCAAAGGCTTATACATATCAATAGCCTAGAACTCAAAGCCATTTTCTTCACATTGCAAGCGTTCCTTCCAAGGATAGAAGATTCTTGAGTGCTGGTATGGACAGACAACGCTACCAGCATGTATAATATAAACAAACAGGGAGGCATGGAGTCTTTAACACTGTCACAAGAAGACCAGGAACTATGGGACTGGCTTACAAGGCACATCATTTCTCTCACAGCTGAGCATGGTCCAGGGGTGCGCAACACGCTAGCGGACGCGCTCGGCAGAAACCACAACGATTGTCATGAATGGGAGCAGAATCAAGTTCAGCTAGACAAAACTTTTGTGACATGGGGAAAGCCAGCCCTATACCTATTTGCAACGAACAACAATGCCAAAAGCTGATTTTACGGAAGTCATTATCCCCTACCAAGGTCTTGGGGGAATGCCCTTTTGATGTGATGGTCCAGGATCTTTGCGTACGCTTTCCCCTCCATCCCATTGATCCCTAGGGTTATAGCCAAGATGAAGAGGGAACCCTGTTGCCTAATACTAATCGCTCCCAAATGGCCCCGGCAATGCTGGTACACGGAGCTTCTTCTGATAACGGAAACAGCGCCTTTCTCCAATCCCAGCGCTGCTTTCAATGCGTCAGGGGCAGATTCTACATCCGGATCCGATGTCACTACACTTGCACGCGTGGCTCCTGAATTCCACGAGTTTCAGTATCTCAAAATAGAGACACAATGCAGAGATATACTGTCTAACGTTAGAGCAATCTGCACAAACAAAATGTATCGACTCAAATGGAAGAGGTTCTGTTGTTGGTGTCAGTGGCACAACCCACACCCTTTTGAGGCTTCTCCAGAGCAGATTCTACCATACCTGCTGCTATTGGCAACATCTGGGCTTATGCACTCTTCAGTTAAGGTACATCTGGCAGCAATTTCGACATACAGGCGTTCTTCGGATACGGTCTCTCTTTGCTCGTCACGTCTGATTAAGCAGTTCATGAAGAGTCTATTCAGAGTTTTTCCTCCAGTAACGTTATCTCCACCCGAATGGCACCTTACTGTGGTGCTTTCTCAACTAATGAAGCCTCCGTTCGAACCCATACATACAGCGGATCTTAAATTCCTCACTTGAAAGGTAGCCTTCCTTCTAGCGATCACATCCACCAGAATGGTCCATGAAATACAAGCCTTCACAGTACAGCAACATTTTCTGTGTTTCACGAATTATTTTGTCATTCTCAAAACAAATCAGAAGTTAATTTCTAAGGTTCTTTCTCAATTTCACCTGAATCAGTCAGTGATTCTCCGAACATATTTTCCTAATCCACATCTCCTGCAGAAAAGTCCTTCCACACGTTGGATGTGAAAAGATGTCTTAAATTTTATCTCCAGCAAACTAAGACTTTTTGCAAATCTGGTCAATTATTGCTTTCCTATGGACTTGGGCGTCTGGGTTCCTCAGTGACAAAGGCAACAGTAGCTAGATGCATATCAGCAACTATTCAATTCTGCCACTCTGCAGCAGGGAAACCCCTGCAAAGGCGACCTAGGGCGCATTCAACGAGTGCAGTTTCAACCTCTGCGTCTCGGTTTGCTGGGGTGTCGCTAGATCAAGTATGCAATGCTGCTACATGGAAGAGTACCCACTCCTTCGCAAAGTACTATTGCCTTCAGGCTACCCATAAGACAGATGCGGCCGTGGGCCAAGCAGTTCTCCGTCACCTGTTCCAGTAAAGGTGAGCCTCTTGGTAATGTAGAATTTTATTGTCTATTAATATTATTATTATTAATCTTATTTTATATCTCTTGTTCTTGTATTAATCTGTTTTTTCTCTTCAAGTTCGACATCTATGCCTTCGCCATAGTCTTGATATCATTTGTTTGCTTACTTACCTCTTTGTTTAAAAAAAAAAAAAAAAAAAAGAAGAAAGAAGAGAGTTCATATGTATAAGTATATCTGGAATAAGAGAGAAAGGGAAAACGCAATGTTTTTTCATTCCCTCCACCCATGTTAATGTTATGATACTGCTTGTTACTCGGATTCAAGCATGTTAATCTATGAAAGATCCAATACTGGTTAAGAAATTAGTTACTTACCTGTAACTGCAGTTATCCAGTATTGGTATCTTTCATAGATTCACATGCGAACCACCCTCCTCCCCTTAGACGCTCCCTTTTACTTACTCAGGTTATCTTCTTCACTCTCACACTGAAAATCTGAGGAAGGGAGCTTCTCTTGGGAGTGCTGTCGCCTGATTGGCTGTGATTCAAGTTTGGTCCATCTTATATAATGACATGGACAGTCTGTCAAATTTGGGCCTGCTCTGCATTACAAACTCCATGGTCAGTTTTGTTATTGCTATATACTGCTTTTTAGGATACCGTGGGACTCCCACTTCGACGACAGGAGAGATTCAAGCATGTGAATCTTTGGAAGATACCAATACTGGATAACTGCAGTTACAGGTAAGTAACTAATTTCTTATGTCTGAATCACACACCTGTTGCATTTCCTTTATCTGACAGCAAATTCTAGCCGTAGATTCTGGAAGCTTTTTGAGCAGTATCTCTGTGCGCCTCTAAGTGGCATTGATGGGCTCTGTGTCAGCGTCCTCTGCACCGGAAGTGACGTGTAGTGCCGATATAGGCGCCAACCCACTGACATCAGGTTCTTCTTTCCCCGCCATCAAAGAGAGCTACTTCTGTCCACTTTTTGGACAACATTTATTTTTTCTCTTTTATTTTTTTTTGTAAAACTTTTTGTGACAGTCTCTTTGTGTGTGATGGATGTTCCCCCAAAAAAAATGTGGTGTATAAACTCTGTGGTTCCTGTCACAGACTTATGTCTGGGACAGACCCTCATCTAGTTTTGTGCCTGGAGCCAGACCACAACTGCAAGGCCTGTGAGGACCGTCACGGCATGAACCCTAGAGTGCTGCCAGAGCATACTTTGAAGCTCCTCGTCGCCCAGTGCCTTTCGCCTCCATGATGTTCCAGATCCCCGTCACAATGAAGGTCCTGGGCCTTTTCGTGAAGCTGTTCCAGGCGCCCATCACTGCACTCAGTCGTAAGGAAAGTCCTACTAGAAGCCAAAGAAGTAGAAGCGCTCTTTGACTTTGCAGCACCAGTCCAAGTTATCGGACGAGGCATGTGAATGATATCACTCTAGGCCCTGCTCTCATGTGGAGCCTGCCTCTGGTTTCACTCTGCGCCTCACTGAGTTTCCCAAGCAACCCTCGCCCAACTGTGAGTTGTTTGAGGCCATGCACCTAATTTTTGGGTGGGCTGACACCTCTGGAGTTACCTTCAGGCCCTGTGGGTTCGCCTGGTTGCCCCACTGGATTTGCACTGGTATATCCATCCTTGGGGCCACTGGGGCCTCCTGGATTCAGTTCTGGATCTTTTCAAGAAGACCTACAGGAGGTACAAACAAACCATTCACAAGCATATATCATTTTCTTAAGTTAGTACTGATGATACCTGTACAAAAGTTCTCCAGAAAGGTGTTTAGGTTGTGCCACCCCTCTCTTAAATACAACAGGACTTTCTTTAGGATGGAGTCTCCATATTTTCCTCCCAGTCATTCTCCGAAATCTGCCCATTAGTGCCCAGCACTGCATCAGCAGTAGGAACCACACATTCCGAATAATCCTGATCTCTGATGTCTTGAGATTAATTAGGTAATGATAAACAAGACAATCAGTCTGCTCAAATACCTAACTCCTTGGATGTACTTCAAATGCATATCATATTACTGTAGTTTGGACAATAGGCGAACTATTTTTGCAGAATCTTTTCCTAATCCATTACCTGAAAGTAAATATACTAGAGATTTACGGTCAGTAAAA
Source organism: Pleurodeles waltl (assembly GCF_031143425.1). Classification (NCBI taxonomy): domain Eukaryota; kingdom Metazoa; phylum Chordata; class Amphibia; order Caudata; family Salamandridae; genus Pleurodeles; species Pleurodeles waltl. The sequence goes on from NC_090448.1 coordinate 1,012,566,642, forward strand.
ACTTCAAACTGTTTACCCCAAATGAAAGCTTTACATTTTTGCATAGACCATATACAGGCTAAGGCTTCACGTTCTATTTCGCTTCATGTAGCTTCTGCTTCTTTGAGTGCCCTGGAGGCAAATGCTGTGGTCACAGTTTTAACTCCAATGAATTGCCCAAACATCGAACCAATTCCCTTCAAACTGGCATTAACAGAAATAAAAGACTTGCAGTGTGGATTATATGGTTTGAATGTAGGAGCATTAATCTCGATTTATTTTTTTTATGTCCTCAGTTGCCTCATTGATCTCATCCTTCCATACAAATTCCACACCTTTGCGAACTACATTTCTCATGGGTTAAAGAAGTAAAGTATAACCTGGGACGAACCAGGCATACTATTCACACAACTCTAAGAAAGAATGTGATGTTCCATTGTCATAAAGAGGTATTACTTTTTCAATGTCATCTAGGTTGCCAAACTTAGGTTTGATGCCCTCAGCAGAGATGGTATGTCCCGGATATTCTACTTGTTGCACCAATACATTTCACTTCTCCAGTCTCACTGGCGTGACTCTTTCCCTGACTATTCCCAATAGTTCCTCTAGAACTATGATATGTTCTTTTTATTTAGTGAAAATTAGGATCTCATCTTGGAAAGCTTGTACGCAATCCAATGCCCCAAATAGGATTACATCTCTTGTATATGTGGCATGGGATGACTATCCACCATCATGTTATGATTAAGAGACCTTACCACTACACATAATCTTAGCTCACCTGACTTTTTTCTTTTGTTAGAACAATGGGGGAAACCTATTCCGAGAAATCATTTGGTTGTATGATTCCCTCCTTACACAAATTGTTCAGTAGAACTTAAAGTTTCTTGCAAACACTTAGTGGAATGGGTTACACCTTCTGTACAACTGAACAATATTCCTTCTTCAACTTAATACAGTGTTCAAAACCCAATACAGTTCCTATTTCATTTTTAAATACACTGGGAAATTTGTTTATCATGATTTCCAAAACATTCTATTCTCCTCCATTTGTATTGCAAATATGGGTAATTCCACTAGCACAATTGATTCTTTATGTCCAGGACGCAATATGGTGCATTATTGGACTGGTTCCTTCGACCCCATAATATCACGTCCTCTGACTGCCACCTTTATTTTAGTACAAATTTTCCTTCCCAAACACTTCAAACTGCCATCACAATAACTTAGAAGATCAATATCAAATTCCCCAGAGGCTTTGGGATTGATATTGGGTTTCTCTAATTTAAAGTCTTTTGACCAGCATTTTAAGAATGTAACATCTGCCAAAATAGGAACTGGTGCCCCAGAGTCTGTCATAACTTGAATGTGTTTGCCATCTTCTTTTGCCTGCATCAGGGGACCTTTAATTTTTGTGATGTAATTTCTTTCATCAATGGTCAAAAGTACATTGTCAAACTTCTTCATACATTCTTGAACATTCAGATCACAGACTTCAGTATTACTTAGTTTTATCTTACTACCACTTCCCTTGTACGGATGCCCAGTGCTTCTACACATAGCTTGGAAGTGTCCCTGTTTTTCTTTTCAAGCATTACACCTTTTGGAAAATTGCTAATGTGGTTATGAGATCCACAGTGGAAGCAAGTAAGCCAACCCTTTTTTTAAATTTACCATTAACGCACAAACAATACTCTCATCTTTAACACATGCCACTGGTGAAAGTCCCTCATTACTTGATGAAGCTAGAGAATTAACAATAGAATGCCTAATACTTTTGGCCACATCGGTGACCTCAGACAATGTTGAATTCCTACACGTTAACAACTTTTCTTGTGTTTTCTTCAAAAAACAAATACAAACAAATTGATCTTTAATGTGGATCTCAATGCAATTTTCAAATTTGCATGTGGATGCAAGAATGCGCAAGGCAGAAATGAACTCTCCAACTGTTTCATAACTGCCCTGCTTGCACTTGAACAAATTATGTCTCTCAAGTAACAACTTGTTTTCTCAGAATACTGTCTGCGTAACCTCTCTTTCGCTTCTTCATAAACGTTCCAACAAACATTTTCATCATTGGGTGCATGTGCTGCAGCTAAATTATCAAAGACTCTGGCCAGCAATTCCCAAATGGTTAAAAAGAAGCATAGTTTTATGTTGTGCTTCATACCCAGCGGCCTCTATGGCTGTCAAATAAACGTCTGGTTTCACTGGACTTTGTAGGAATAATGGAGGCTTCACTACGTTACTGCCATACTTTAGTAAGACTATGAAATATAAATGAAACTGCTGGATGACGAATATATAAGTACAGAAATAAGAAAATAAACAAAATAAAATTCCAAAAATAGTAAGCACTGTGAATAAAATAGCAAATTTGAAATAAACTGTCACCTTGTGTTTATAAAACACTTCAAAACGTGCTTCGGTAAAGATGCGAAGCAAGTCTTATGCTGCGTCATGCCACGTTGTGGCAGGCTCATCAGTTACAAATCAGGTGCAAAAACGCGGATACCAAATGAGCCTAAATTATGCCCAAACCAAAATAGCTGCTGGATGTTGACTGCATGAAACGTCAGGTACAGAATTCCTTACAGACTTGTTCCCATCCAGTAAATGAAAATCCAGTATGTCTGCCTTCTGAACAAGCAGAGGAAAGTCGGCCTTTCAGGTCTTCACATCATGCGCATAAATGTGCAGTGACTTACGGGCAAAATGTCAGATGGGGTGCTCAAATGCAGCTGTCACAGCTCTGTGACGCGAGACAGCATCTCATGAGTCATCACTCACGAGCCAGTGGACATTGGTGTTTCAACAAACAACACCAAATAATACACTTTTATTTTTTTTTAAATGTCATCAACTACGCTTTTTAAGGAAAGGAAACCGTGTTTCGGTTATAGTCACTCTCCGTCTGTCACTCTTCTCACAGATATACAATTTTAGCTGAGAATCCACACAAAACACTGTCTGGGTTTCAGGGTTTAATCCACATCCAATCTTCACTAACCCCACTATTGATACCATAATATGTAGTAGGGCAGTAAAAGCAACAATGAGACTTGCTGGTGAAGGAAGAAGATTTATTACTTATCAAAACAACCCAGGGAGAAGAGGAGAAAAGTCACCGGTCACCTTGGCAGCTCAGAGGAGAAATGCTGCCATTAGCAACCAGAGAATTCTCTCCTTATTCTTCCTTCTGGAATGCCATGATGCATTCATACAATAAACATAAAAGAAACATTTGTGTGTGTGTGTGTGTAATATATATATATTTCATACATGAATACTTTCCTTGATACAGTAATACACATAAATCATGAATACATAAATAAAAACACAACTGTACCATACTACACAGGGTTACTCCATCCCTTTTTAAGAAAACCTGCACCCATGGCACCATTCCCAAAAAGGCTGACTGAGGAGAAGCTTTCCGTGATCCGTACAGAAAGTAGTCTCTTTTAGCCAGCAGAGCCATTGAGAAGCTGCAGGCATTAGAAGTAGGTCATGGTTTCTAATACCACTACTTTCTCATACCTAAAAAGGACAGACTCCTCCACCCATTTTAGACTTTCACCCTCTCAACTTCTTCTGAAGAAGGAGAAATTCGAAATGCTCATGTTGGCTCAGGTTCTGTCTGAGATGGATTATGGAGACTGGATAATAATGCTAGACTTGATCACGCCTGCTTCCACATCTTCGTCTTGCCTGCCCACACTGGTCACTGTGGCCATGAGCATTTACTGTGTTTCTTTTTGGCCTCATCAGCACCCTTTGGGTTTCTACCAAGGTGATGGGGGTGGGTGCAGGACATCTGTGCAGGTCAAGGGTCCCATTCTTCCACTATCTTGACAAATGGCTGTTGAAAGCGGACTCATCAAAGGCAGTCGTCTCAAACCTCCAGACTATGGCGTATCTCCTGCATTTGCCGGGGTTCACTGTCAACGTGCCAAAGTGACATCTGACTCACTCTCAGATGCTGCCTTTCATCTGAGCCTGTCTGGACACTGCCATTTCGAGCATATCCCTCGGAGGGGGGAGTCAGGATATTTAGGCTATGATTCTGATGTTTCAGCCTCTATCCTGGATTTTAGTGAGATTGACTCTGAGGTTGCTGGGACTCACGGCCTCCTGCTGGTAATACATGCCCGCTGGCATATCCGGGCTCTACAGTGGGACCTGAAGTGAAAGTGGGCTGTGCTTTGGGGAAGTTTCTCTGACCTGGTCCAGACATCGGAGGGAACTGCAAAGGATCTGCAGTGGTAGCTGATAAACTGCGATTGGATCACCAACATACTCTTCTCCTTTCCCGAGATGGAGCTCACAGTGGTGTCAGATGTGTCATTCCTGGGTTGGTGATCTAGTAGAGGTGGCGATCTGAAAACTCTGGTCTCCGGTAGGGTCTGGGCTTTACCTCAGCCTGTTGGAGTTGAGAACGATCCTACTTGCATTGAAAGCCTTTCTTCCTTATGTCATGGAAGGCTGGTTTAGGTGTTCATGGACAACACCACCACCATGTTGTATTTCAAAAGAAGGGAGGGGTGCAGTTGTGGTCCCTGTGTCAAAAGGCCCTGCATCTCTGGACATGGCTGGAATGTCAGTATGTATTCCTAAACATCTGATGTGGTGAGCTTTCTGAACGCCAGACCAGATAAAAATCAGTTTGTTTATTATTGATCTGGCAGATCATTATTAAACAAACACACATGATGGACGAAATGCGGGACCAATCAAACATTCACCCCCAGTCACTGATCTGAGTTTAATCCATCAATTCTTTTGCTCACCATGCCACCCCAATTTGGATCCAGCCATATGCAAGTCAGTCTTGACCCTGTTCCCTATGGGAACAGTCCAGCCCAAACTGCCATGCCTGGTACTCCCTGGACCGGAAACAAGCATCCTGGGACTGGTTTCAGGGTATCACTCTTCATCACCAGGCTAGCTTGAATCCAGTGCACAGTCAGCCCGGGACCCACGTCTGGGCATACCCGGCGCACTTAGGGCAACAAAAGCAAGCAAACACAAATGAAGGACGGAATACGAACCAATCAAACAATCGCCCCCAGTCACAGATCTGGGTTTAATCCTTCAATTCTTTTGCTCACCATGCCACCCAAGGTTGCACCCAGCCATATGCAAATCAGTCTTGATCCTGTTCCCCATGGGAACAGTCCAGCCCAAACTGCTAGGCCATGGTCTCCCTGGGCCGGAAACAAGCATCCTGGGACAGGTTTCAGTTTATCATTAATAGCATCTACATACGGAGGTGCTGCAAGGTCTCTTCACAGATTAGGGAGAACCCTTGGTTAGATCTATTTGCCACTGTCGAGAATGCACAATGTTGGCACCCCTGGTCACTGGAATGTTTAAGGCGACTCTTGCTCAGAGATGCATTTTGCCTCAAGTGAAGTGCCTCCTGTACAACTTTCGATCACTACCATTCCTGCCCAGAGTTCTTAAGAAGCTCAGGAACAACCAGGCCCAAGTTATTCTTGCAGCAGTGGATAGGGCGTGGAACTCCTGAGCATGGGCACCGGTCCTCCAATCAGGCTGCCCCTTCGGGAGGATCTACTGTCACAGCAACAGGGCAGGGTCCTGCACCTGAACCTGAACATGCTCCGCCTTCGTGCATGGAGATTTACCGGTGGCAGTTGACAGTTTTTGACCTTCCTACAGAAGCCTGTGATGTCATTCTGGCAGCAAGTCGTCCCTCAGCCAAGACAGTATACACCTGCCTTTGGGGCAAATTTCTGACTTGGTATGCTTCCATAAATGTTAATTCCTTTTCTGCACCCTTAGCTGAGGCTTTGTTGTTTGTTCTTTCACTAGCCCAGTAAGACTTTGTGTTGGGCATAGTTAAAGGGTATCTTTTGGCTATATCGCCATTCTTGTGGTTACCAGATCAGTCCTCTCTGTTTAAGCCAACTGTTGCAACTTGTTCCTCAAAGGTCTGCAACATATGTTACCTCCAAAACCCTCTATCATGCACCAATAGCACCTGAATCTGGTTTTGCCATTCTTTAAAAAAAAATCTTTTCATTGAAGATTTCAAAGACAAATTAAAAGACCACATATCGCCCCTCTTCACAAATTGGTAGACTTGTTACCCATTTATCACATGCAGATTTGGCAAAACGTGTTTGTCCCTTGTCTGCAGAGACCCAACCTGGTCTCCAGAAATCAAACCTGTTCAGGTCACAGGCCGATGAGAATCAATGGTTGCCATATCCGGTCCCACTCTTTTTGTTCAATCACAACTCTTGTAGATTTGTTTCTCATGCAGGGAGAACCAGTCCATTTTCTTTCTCCATTGATCCAGGTTTGGTGGGCCTGGAGAACCTCTTTGTTGAACAGTATTTCTTCTGGCGACCATCAGGCCTACACTGTAAAGTATATTTTCATATTGTTGTAGGGTTACATCTCCCCATATGTTGAGTGCCCTGGTTTTGGCTGTGAGAGGATCTTCCAACCCAGTCATTTCTGTAAGACAGCGCTCCAACCCAGTCCAGAATGCCTTCAGTGCAGGGCAGTCCCCAGTGTGTGTAGTAGGATCTCCCTCTGATTACAAGTACACAGGCAGTGATCATTTTGAGCACTTCCTATTCTGACCAGGAACTCTCTCTTGAGATTCACCCTGTGCAAGATCTTTAGCTGCACCAGTCTGAAGCCAGACCGTACCGCCACCTCTCTTGGTGCTGCAAATGCTCCCGCCCATTCTCCTACTTCAAAGGGACCCATGTCTTAGCCTTATGGTCAACCAGTGGGTCTTGGGTGTTGGCAGTAATGGTGCAGTATATAAAGAATGTTTTTTTAAGTGTGTGGGGGGAGGTTGCGGGGGGTGATGTCAGGAGTGTTCAATTTAAGGTTGGCGTGCCACCAGTACATGGTGCAGCTGTAGGAGTCTAAATGCTTCAGTGCCAGCCAGTTCGAATTCCTCTTGTAGGTCCCCCCAGAGTTTGTGGTTCTTTAACACAGAGCTCATCACCTAGTATGCTGATCCCAATCAGAGTCCCCGCAGAGTCCCCACCTACCGGATTAAGGCGCTGAACCAAAGGTGTGTTTCTCTTTTTAGGATCCCATCCCACTGAAGATTACATCAAGACCCGTCCCAAGACCGACCACTGCCAGCGTGTGCTGTGGAAGTGATGCAAGGCTTTCCCTCCTGGATATTATCGCCGGATAGTTCGTCTCCCATTGCGTATCTGTCAATTCTCAGGGAAGGCCCCTCAAGAGGGGCAAAGCCAATTTATTGAGTACTGTTAAATGGGGTGCCCAGTAGTACTCCTGTTCATTTGGGGAGGGCAGTTCCCACATACAGTCCCATAGTCAGTCCAAAGGTAGTTCTGTCTGGGTTCTCAGTCCGAACGTTTGTCTCTAACCGTCTGAAGAACTCTGGGGGTATCCAGTAGGGAGTGTTTTGGAGTACATAAGTGAATTAAGGGACAATAATTATCTTACACATTCAGCCCTGCTTAAGAGAGACAGAGGCAGGCTGCACCAGTGCATGACATAATTACGAAATATGTTTAAGATTACATAAAGGTTCTTACAGAAAAATTCCTCTCTGTCTATGCTAACATATATCTCTATTTAAATCCCCCCTCGGTAGTGGGAATGGGTCTCCTCTGGTTTCTTAGTGGAAGTCACTCAGAAAGTGGATACAGGACCAACTTCTCCCAGTTAACATATATGCCTGAATATGCTTCAAACAGATCCAATATATGAAGTAGTTGGTTTGTGTTCAGCTCAGAGTCTGCTGTGCACTGTAGGACATGGTCAGTGTGTAAGGATATGCCTTCCTTCCAGTTGCCATCCCAGCTGAGCCTGAGTTCCAGAGCAAACATCATAGGAGAAAGTGGGCCTTCATGCCTGGTCCAAGTGGAAGGGTTTGGAGAATGTTCCATTCACTCTTACTCTGGCAAGGAGCTCTGTATAAAGCAGATCCACTCAGGACAAACACCACGACCAAAGCCTGTATGTTTAATTACCTCCCACATATATGCCCATTAAGGCACATCAGATGCTTTGGTATCATCCAGCAAGGGAATTGCAGTCGACTCTTGTTTGTCGTCAGTATAGGTGATGCAGTCAAATAGCTGCCTGAGATTCAGACGCATACTGATGTCAGGCATGAAGCCTGTTTTATCCAGATGTATTAGTGTTATGATAACTCGTCTGAGTCAGTAGAGCTAGTATTTTTATTAGTATTTTTGGCTCTGTATTAAGGAGTGATATCAGTCGTTAGGAGCCTTCTTGGGTACCAGCACAGTCGTTGCCACACACCATATGGCAAATTTCCATGTCACTTGCACCCTCAAACATAGGCAGAGATGAGTCCTCAATTTACTTGCCAAGGAATCCAGTGGGCCCAGCGGCCTTCCCGGATTGCAGCTCTTCAATGGCCTTGCCTACTTCCCACTATGTCAAGGTAGCTTCATGGTCTGACCTGTGAGCCTGTGACAGCTTGTGCACCTGTATATGTTTCAAGGAGTCCTGTGCTTTTGCTGCCCCTTGCCTGCCATTGATCAGTAGAAGGTTCTGTAGAACTCTATGAACATGTTGGCAATCTCCTTGTTTTCCAACTAAGTTTCCATATGCAGTCCTGAGGGACACCACCCAATTGAGATGCCTCTTGCATCTACTCAGCCAGGCCAACAATTTGCCCGCCTTATCTCTGACCTCATAACAGCGTCTCTGCAAGACCAAGTACTAGTTCCGGGCCTCATCTTGTAATAAGGCTCTAAATTCCTGTTGCTTTATGCAGAACACATGTTCCCTATGCCCATCTTGAGTAGTAGAGTACACCCTTTCTAACCAGAGAATGTCCACCTACGTAGCCTCTGCCAGACATTCGTTGCTTAGGACCGCTATCAACGAGATACCTTGGCCTCCGATAACTGTTTTATAGACTTCCCATAGTGTCTCCGTGAATGCGACTGAGTCCTTTTTGTGCAGGAAGTAGTGTTTCGTATCGTCCCTCACTTTTCTGTTTTTCAGGATCCAAGGATCCAGCTGCCAGTTGTGGTGACCCCAAGACACCTCACTCAGAAAGTCCACCCTGAGAGGGGAGTGGTCAGGTATCCCTCTAGCCAGGTATGCCAACACAGAACTGGGAACTAGAATGCCCATACGTGAGGTAATGTCCTATGCAGGAGAGCTTGGATAGGCTCCAGAGTAAAGAGTACTGCTTGGTGGTGGGATGTTGCAGTCTCAGTATCTTCAACAGCTCCATCGCTGCTAGAAAGCTGACCAGTGTAATCTCGTCCCTATCCTCTGCCCCCCAAATGTAGTGTACAGTGTCTAGTTCAGACGTCAGTGACAAGTCCAGGTCACTGCCTGCCAGAGTGGACTCTAGTGATGGCCAGAGCATCTGTGCCCCAATAATGTCTAAAGTGAGCCCCTGTAGGTGGGGAGGCAGATAGAGAGAAGGTTGAATCATCTGTTATTCAAGTTGCCAGTCACTACCACAAACCTGCCCTGAGGGTTTACCTACATCCTGTCCTCCACAAAGGGAACCACCTTTTAATCAGGACCACTCCTCGAGTCAGTTGTGAATCCTGCAAAAAGCTTGTAGCTGCCTCTATTGAGCATTTTGCAAGAGGCCCCCTTAAGGTGTCCCCTGAACAAGTACTACATCGGGCCCATGCCTTTTTAAATGACACATGACCACTCCTCTCCTAAAGTTGCTCCCCAGCCCATTGACGTTCAGTGATAGAATACCTAATGTCTGAGGTTCAAGCGGGGGGCTATGTGTTTCCTGCATGTGTCCCTGTATAGTGTGGAGTCAGTGCATTCAGTGTGCCCTAACTCTTATGTTGCAGTATAACTCTAGGCACAAGCCTTCTGTGTGGTCATATATGTAACATCAAACCCCCTCTACGAAACCACCCAGCTACACCTCCTCCCCATCACCCTGTGCTGCAGGCCTAAATATACCACTTTTCTCCCCAATAAAACTGCCCCCCCCCCCCCCCCCCCATGCCCAAATCGTAGGAAGCCTGTCGTCCTCCCCAAGTGGAAACCATTACACTATAACATCTACTCTAGTAGATAGTTCCTGTGCGGAGGAGTGTTCCTCAGCTAGTGACCCCCATCTTGAAACAGGATCATGTTCCCACAGACACTGTGTGTCACTGGGGAGCAGAATGCTAGGTTCAGGCTTGTTCCTGAGAGACCGTGAGCTCCTCATCCCCTGGAGTGGGTGCTCTAGAGGAATGGTGTTAAAGCTTGGGGCCCTGGGGAGACCCATCTCCTGAGTGATGCTTGTTTCTGCTTCATCTGTACAGTTTCAACACCTGCCTTCATGGGTCAAGACCAATGGTTTTCCATCTTCTGACACTCAAAACTGCCTTTCTTGTTGCCATTACTTCTGCCAGGATGGTTAGCAAGCTGCAGGCACTATCTGTGCACCCTCCATACACCACATTCTTCCCAGACAAACTTATTCTGAGAACACTTGCCTCTTTCCAGCTAAAAGTGGTGACTCCCTTCCATGTTGGCCAGACTACTACACTGCCGACGTTCTTTGCTCCGCCTCACTCTTCCAAAGAGGAAGAGACTCCATCGCCTGGATCCAAAAAGAGCATTGCCATTCTACACTGATTGTACGAAGGAACACCTGGTGGACGATCAACTCTCATTGGCATTCACCGGACCAAAGAAAGGAAAGGCTTGCAGAAAAGGACCATCTCACAATAGATCGTACTCTGCATTCAAATCTGATGTGCACTGGCCAGTACACAGCCTCCTGAGGGCTTGCATGCACATTACACCAGAACCAGGACTGCAACCACTGTGTTAGCTCGCAGAGTCCCTGTCCTGGACATCTATCAGGCCGCGATGTGGGCATCTATACACACGTTCACTAAGCACTACTGCCTGGACAGACAGGCCCGTTGTGACTGGCAATTTTCCGGTTCATTTCTCCAAGACTTCCTGGCCTAAATCTGTTCTATGATAAGGAATCTGTGGTTACAAGTCTCTAGCAGATGAACAACTTACTGAACTTTGGTAATGCCTTATTTGGTAAAGACTATCTAGCTGCAGATACCTCACCGACCCTCCATTCGCCCTGCTCTGCAAAGAATTTCTCCATATAAGGTGAGCCCTATGCGGTCATTAGTGTCTACACACTTGTACATTGGCATCCTTTGTGGTTCCGTGCTGCTGGCGTGGAAAACTCATGAAAATGAACTGATGTGAGCTCGCTGGAGTGGCGCCTGTGTAGACACCACACACGTCAATTCTGAGGTGGCCGACACAGAGCTGGATGACGCTAGCCACCGGCTCAGAGGTGCTGCTTGAAAAGTTTCTGTATCCAGTCTGATGCCTGGGAAATATTTTAAGGAAAGTAATTTGTGGCTCGATAGTATCAACTAGATAGGGCGTTACCAAAGATAAGTAACTTGCCCATCAGATCATTGCCCATACCGTAGGTACTTCCCAGCTTCTTGGGAGTGAGGTCAGTTTGTTTTCTGTAGCGCAAATAAACCATATCACTTCACTTCCACTGACAAAAGTGTGACATGACGGTTCTTTAGAACAAAGAAAAAGGACAAGATAGTTGGCTCAGCCAAAGTGTCTGACATTTCAAACTGAAAAGCAGTGACCGTTCATGAAATAAAAGGTTGGTCAGTTGCAGAGAGCGCTTTACAGAAATATACAGAACTGTTCATAGCAGACCTTTTTTTAATCAAACAGGCCAAACAACATTTAAAAGATCTGTTCATTTCTTTTCACCATGGCATAGCTTCATCCACACTAAATTGTTGTTCTGTCTATGTTGTGGCAGTTTAAAAGTTCTCTAATCAGTGCTTTACCATTCAGAACTATGAAGACAAGCATTTTTTGTCCTGTTAACCTCTGTGTTTTGAAAGTGGCACTTAGACATTATTCCAAATGGTATCTTTCAGAGGCAAATGCCTATTTGGTTCTCTAACACATATACATTGGCAGAGCCAATGCATTCTTCAGGTAAAGTTTTAAATAAAACCTCACTGACTGGATTTGTTGATTGGATTGCTGATATTTTGCTACTTGGTACTTCTTTGTATTATTGCAGTCTGTCATACATTTGTCTTCTACACATAAAGTGATGGGAGGAATGCTTGCAGTTTGCCTATCGACTGGTAATCACTCGGGTTAACATTGCAACTATAATTCTTTTCCTCACCATGCCACTTCAGTTTCGGCCCAGCTATATGCAAATCAGTCTTGACTTGGGCCCCTAAAGGAACAGTCCAGCCTCGACTGTTAGGTCAGGTCCTCCCTGAACTGGAACTCAGGCAACCTAAGACTGGTTTTGCCGTGATTGAGGCACTTCATTTGAGTGTAGCTTGCCTTCAGTGGCACAGTGAGCACATCTGGTATTCTTGCATCCTATAATCCCAAGTACGAGAACATTGGGTAACTCTGAATCAGCCTGGACCATATCCCCTGAGGGTACAGTGGCAGATGACGCTTAATGAGGGCCTTAGTGGAGTTCACACTTTGCCCGTTAATAAGTGTATTTTTTCTGTATCTCAAAGATGTAGGTTACTACTAGATCTTGCACATTCTTGAAATGTTCATCTGTAAAGATTTGTAGAGAAGCACTTTTGGATTTCTCACCCATACCTCTCAGTGACACTCAGACAACCAAAAAAATTCCTGTCCCCAAAACAAGTCCTTCTTGATGTAGCAATGAGATAAATATTTCGTCGTCTTTTGCATTGTGTCTAAGGCATTCTGCTCTTGGATAACTGCATAGGGCGCCTTTTGGTTATCTCACTGTGAGTTGGCAAAAAAAAAATTGTGACCCAGAATTTTGTTTTGACGTTCCAAGTCTTGATCCCTGTCCTCCAGTTCCCATCTCTTGACTCTCCTGGCTACATTTCACTTGACCATTCTAGAAATATTATCTCTTAAAGTAGCTAACTGAGTGACTGTTTCTGCATTATCTTGCAGGAATGATGCCGTCCTCCGACATACTGACTTGATTATGTCTCCATGCTTCAAGAGTTTGCTCTCTAGCTGCCAGAGTCTCTGTTGGGGATGCATGCAAGCCCGAAGTATGAGCACCACAGGCGAGTGGTCAGAGAGGGGAGAGACTCCAGTCTGTGGCATACCCAGAAAGTAGTCTAATCTGTCTTATGTCTGGTTGGATGCCGAATAGAATGTAAAATTTCTATTGGCAGGGTGTTGAGTCTGCCAGGTGTCAGATTGCCCCAGGTCCTTCAGCCAATTTAGTCTTGTTTTAGAGAAGGCCCCTGTATGCCCCACCTATTGGGCTGACTGGTCCAAGTCCGAATCCATTACCATATTTAAGTCCCCCCCCCCCCCCCCCCCCCCCCCCCCCCCCCGCATCAGAATCTCTGATTCAGGGGACGTCATGATTTGCAAGAGTGTGTTCTGCAGGGACCTCTCCTGATTATCGTTCGGGGTGTATACGTTGCCATCTGTAAAGACGTGTCTGTAGCTCGATCTGCACAGCCAACATTCTGCCCGGTATTAAAGCAAAGTTGAAGAGAATCTTACTCTTGAATTTATTGGCTAATAATATAGCTACTCCACCCCTTTTGTTGGGGCTGGATTATAAGGGCTGCCTGGTAAACCAGATAGATTGTAAACATCCCCAGTTTTTCTTCCCAAGATGTGTTTCTGGCAATAGACAGATGTCACCTTCTGATTCCTTAAACATACTGAGCGCTGGAATGTGGTGGGAGGGAGGACGGTGTTGATTCCCCGGACATTATTGCTGATGACCTTCAGTGTTAGGGGCCCTGAAACTCACTTTAGTGCCTTGGGGCATGTGTGTGGGGTGGCTGTTCGTCCCTTCTATGTACTATTGGTGGCTGTGCATGGAAGTTGTTAAGGACGAATTGAGAAAGCGTTATTGTCCCTGAAGTGCCAACCTCGATAAATGAATCAGTTTGGGATTATTCATATATCGTCACAAATGGGGAACCCCTTGCCCATTGGGGCATTAATCAAGAAAGTGTTGGAGGATACTCTAAGTGACAAGGTATATTGTTGATTAAACTTTATATATATGTAGATTGATGCAATCAATTCTTGGAGTTCAATGATACTTTTTATTATAGTAATCTAATAGTTCTGGAACATTTATGTTATACATTTTTGATCCATCTTTCATGCATACAGTATTGCCTACAGCCTTGAAAAAGCCCCAGGCCTGCGCGCCTCCAGGGGGCGAAACGTGTTGGCTGCTTACTGTTCACTAGTCTTTGCTTTCAACCTGGAGCATCTTGTTGATTCTTACACTCAAAAGTATCTTTCAACTCTAATAATTGATTGCATCAATCTACATATACCATTTAATCAACAATATACCTCATCACTCAGAGTATCCTCCGACACTTTCTTGATGGAAGTTGTTAAGGACTGTACTATGTGTCTGAGAGTCCCCCCCTCACCCCAACTTCCATAACAAAAACAACCACGCTAAGAACTCCCTTCACCATTGGATCCATGAGCAATCTTTCAAATTCAACAGTAGCCAAGCCCCTTCTGGGTGGATGTAGCCTGCCCACTCATTGCGGTCACTCAGTCTCGGTAGGAGTCTAATGCAACTAGTAAAGGGGGCCATCAGCCCATAATCTCAGGATTGTTGATCTGCATCTTGTTAATAACCGCCTTCCTTTCGGCCCTGGGGGCCCCAAAAAAAGAAGCTGCTCCTGTATGTCAAGGGGAGCTGAAAGCCCTCCGCCATAGTGAGGCACCTCTCTGCCGTCGGTCCTGACCAGTTCAATGCTATTCAGCCCCAGGCCTGCAGGCAGTAAGCATGCTGATGATCCTGTGCTATGATTGGCCACTTGCGCCCCCAGCTGGATTCATGGGTCCCGGGACGGCGCGCTGCCTGCCAGGTCCTGCTTGCAGTCCAGATACGGGGCAGACGTGTGAGCCGAGGAGAGGAGCTCAAACTCCGCTGCCATCTGTGCCATGCCTCCTGGAATTGGGAAGGAATGTTGAGAGGAGTCAGAGTGAAACATGGCAGATTTCAAGGAAAAGTACCTCTATAGGGTGTTATCATGTTGTTATTATTTTATGGGTGATGTAGATTTTTTTTCTACTTGGTATGCATTCTATGTATGATAATTATGTCTGTCTTGCACTGCATTTATGATCAGTAAGTTGGATATGTATGATAGTTCTATTGTACTTTTGTAACCTTTAGGTGCAGCTTTTTCCCGATTAAAAAAGTAATTAACTGCTAGTAATTTGGTTTGGTAGCGGAGAAGATGTCTTGTAGATGATAAAGAAGTGTGTTGCTTAATAGGTTCTTCCAAGGGCAGTGGAAGACTGACTGCTACAGGAAGAGCAGAAACCGGAAGCACACTGTGCACGCCAGGGGAGCTAGGAGGAGCCAAGCGCCCAGGAACCTTCCCCAGCGCCCCAGAGCCCTGCCGCGGAGTGGCACTGCCCTGCAGTGTGAACAGCGCATCCCCCACGCCTAAGTTCGGGAGCACATTTGAAGTCTGAAGAGGCGGCAGTAGAGCCAGCAGCAACAGCAGCGCGAGTAGTGCACTCTACCCGCGGCCAATCCGGCCCATCCGGCGGTCTCCCCCATGGACCCCTGCAGAAGCGACCCAACGGGGTGCGGCTTGTGGGGGGTGAGGGGGGCCCAGCCCCTCTGATCATTGCGTGAGAGGGGCTTTGCCACTAAGAACCAGCCTCCACCTCCACCCCTTGCCCACACTTACAACACTGCTGGTAAGAGAAAAGGAGAGGAAAGGAGAAGATCGGATTGGTCCTCAGCCTGGAAAGCACTGCATAGCGCAGGAAACCGGGGGACACAGTGGGGACCCGCATAGAGCACAGAGGAGTAGCAGACAGCTGGTCATTGCTGGTCATTGGAGCCTAGGAGACCAGGAGCACAGGAGCCCAGGAGTGCACGGTGAGGCCCGGAGAGGGAGTTGGAAGCGGTGAGACTGTGTGTTTGGCGAGCACAGTGGGTTAGCCACCACTGCGGAGTGTGTGCCCCGCCTCTCTGCGGAAGCGGCCCGGCTAGGTTGGGCGTGGCTTGTGGGGTAGATTTGCGGGTCTCGCTCCCCCTGCACCATTGCGCATTTCCCACCCCTCATCCCATCGAAGGATCCCACCAGAGCTAGAAAGCACATTGCAGCTAGCAAGCAAGCAAGCACAGAACCCTGTAAGAACTCTATAAGAACCTTATAAGTTATAAGCAGCACATAACCCGCATCAAACATCCAAGTAAGTAAACAACTCTCCGTTAGGTTACAACAGCGGTCCGGCCATCTTGCAATCACCCTTAGCCGGTCCCAACTGCGGACATCAGAGATGAGATCAGGCAAAATAAGAGACAGACCTTCACTTACAAATAAAAGAAAGAGAAAGGAGGAATCATTGGCTGTGGGAACGCAAACAACACGAAGAGCGGGTGCAGCTAGCAGAGTTTACCTGGTGAGATCGCCCTGGGCCCACTGCACAAGCCCCTTGAGTTCCTCCACGTCATATATGGATCCTTCACCACCGCAGGATCCCGCATTCAAAATGGCAATGGTCATGACTCACAGTGAGGCCTGTAATCTCCAGTCCAGGGGGGTAGTCTCCCCCTCCACCCTGGCCTCAGGAGCAGCCGCATCTGACAAAATAATGGATTATTTTGGAGCAACAAGCAGGACTATGAAGCCTGATTCACCCCTCTCCATCTCATTGGCCCAGGTCCTGGCCTCGGAGCAGAGAAGGGGGCAGAAGGAGACTAAAAGTAACACCCCATCGCCCTTACCACTGTCCTCAATCGTCAGCATATTGGAGGGCTAGGTCTCCGATCTCGAAAGACTCTAAAAACCCGGAAGTCAGTCTCCCCGCGCCAGGAGGGTCAGGGTCCATTACAAGTGGCCAGGAATCAGAACCTCATTTCAGGGTGGGGGAAAGTATGACCTAAAGCACATCTTACCCCTTCAAACAAGTCCATAAATGAAGAGGTCATTGACCCGTGGGGAGGAGGGAGAGCAGGGCAACAGTCCCCTTTAATGAGCACCAGCCTCAATTATTTCCATTTTCCAAGAGGATATAGCGTCAAGGACGTTGGAGGACATTGGGGACAGATGGTGTCCCGCCCAGTATTCCCCTGCCTCTAGGACACCACAAAGGAATGACTCAAATACTCCTGCGGCCTCCCTGGCGCCCGTAACAGACCTATGGGCAGCAATATTGAATTCAATGCAGACTACAGTAACAGCCTTACAGTTTCAGTCCCATACAATGGACATCCAGGTTGACTTGTTAAACACTCTTGCAGTCTTCATCTCAGGAATCGATAGTAAACTGCAAGAACTAAACTCATTAATTAAAAGAACACAACAAAATCAATGTAAGGACTTTACCATTTGCTCCTGCAAGGAGGTAATTGACGGATTGGGCCACCTACCAGTAATCTTCAAAGAGATCCTGGATGAGATTCGCCACCCTACTAATAAAGAGAGCTTGGCCCGGACGTCCCATCTATCCTTGGGGTTGCCCCATCCCTCAAACCCTCAACCCCCCTCAGAGGAGAATTGGCCTATTCTGCAAGACGCCCTAGCCCTAAGGTCACCTAACCTGGAGGGGAATCCAACTAGGGAAATAGTGGTGGCCCCTCAACAAAGAGCACAGGATCATTCTTCTCAAACAACAGAGCCCAAAGTTTTGGAAAGGCACTCTGGCTTTCGGCTGACAAAAAAAGAAAGGAAGCAGGCAAGGAAAGGCAGAAAGAACATCCAGGCGACGTCCGGATCTGGAATGGGATCCCCACACAGTGCAGGAGGTAGTATGGCGGAAACAAATTCCTTGACAGCACAGTCCCGCGCACCGGACCAAGAGGACCTGGACCCGGCCCGGTGGTGATAGGCTCAGAGCCATTGGACAGGGCTCTTGGACCCCAAGGCCGACAAGCACTCACTGCATTGTGGTCCCAAACGCCCACCCAGGTAAAGCTAAGGCCTAGCTCCGCAGAGGTAAAACCCAAAGTTGTGGAGCTGGATGTAACAACAAGGAATCATCACCCAAGGGCAAATTTAGCGGAGACAAGAATGATCCATCCAAATCTAGCAGAGAGTTCAAACCAGGCTCTGCGTGACTAAGGACTGCAATTACTATGGAACCCAGAGTACAAATCTAGAGTTCTTCAAGATGATGTGCGCAATCGCTCCACCATTCTCAAGTTAATAAAAGCACTACCAGACTTGGCAGCAGTGAGTTCGGATGATATCACCACTGTTAAATTCATCCAAACACAGGGGAGCCAGTCCAAGGAACCTACGGTGGTAATATTTGCCTCTTTTGAATTACCAAAGCAAATCATAGAAAAAAAAGCATCCTGAAAGCCTGGGGAATTGAGGTAGGCTACTATTTAGGAGAAAGATATCCACAGCCGTTAGCACAAAGAACCAATGCGGATCGTGGGTATGCAGCCACTCGGTCTGTCCTACGAGGAGTATCTGGGTACCCACAGATTGGAGAATCTGGCCAGGAACCAGCACAACAAGCAACTGTATCACCTCTAGATTTACAGATCGAAATAAGGGAAGGTGAGGACTGGAGAAGGATAGCAGTGGCCCAACCCCTGAGAGACAGTCCTCTACAAGATAATTGGGCTTGGCTGCCAACAGTGCTAGCCCCCAGACTGCCACAAAAAGCCTGAATGACAACCAATCAATAATCCCTGACACAAGAATCTTTAAGTATCTGCTCATGGAATATAGGGGGGTCTACAATCAAAACTGGAAGACGCGTAGATCACCAAATTCCTGGGCACCTTTGATATCATAATGTTGCAGGAAACATGGGCACTTACAAACCTTCCTTTGATTAGTTACAAAGAGTTAAACAAAACACGTTTGGAAGAGCAAAAGGAGGGCTGTCAATTTATATCAACGCCAAGCTAGAGGCAAAATTATCGGGAGGGCAGCCGGGTGACCAGCTCTTCCTATGGCTCCGCTTGAACAATTGGGCAAAAAACATACAGGACCCCCTAATCCTGATCAATGTGTATATTAACCCTAAAAAGAAAAAGTTGGACGCTGATATCCTGCTAAAACATCTGCTCCAGATAATAAACACATACAATTCGGCCTACTGGTTAGGGTCAGGAGATTTAAACCTTAATCTATTTCATGAACCAAGCGAGAACCATGTACAACTAGTGGTTCTATTACCCATTCAAAAATTACCTCCGAGGAGAAAGCAGGATAAAGTGGGCCTAAAGCTAATTAAGAGCTGTGAGCTAGCAGGCCTCTTCGCACTAAATGGGCGGCTATCTGTCTGATACACGCCCGGCCTGGACAAGAGCCACCGAAAGGGCTGTCTCACATTTGGACTACACTTTGGTAAATTCCGATTGGTGAGAGACTTTAGAATTCAAGCCCACACAGAAAGCGATGACAATCCACAAATAATTACGATCTGGAGCCAGGGGTCTACTCAAGAAGAAGCAAAACTCCTTAGTGGGAATCTTTGTGCTGAAAACTTAAAAAGGTTAAAATGGAGTTCGCCTACGATCACAGCTCAAGCTGAGGATGTTGTAGGGGAACTGGAAAATATGGCCAATGACCCATTAAGAGTAGTTGCCAAATGGGAATCATTCACTGAAAGCATTGTAAAACAACCTTCTGTGAGGGGGAGGGAAAGCGGGGGCCCCCTGGGGCATAGCAAGACCATACGTATGCCACAGACAATACGAAAGAGGAGAGCGGAAGTAAGAAGGCTCTTGAGACTGGCACAGTGGGGTCCAACAGATGAACTAATCTTAGAAACCCTACCACAAGAAAGGAAACTGCTAAAGAGGGCCAATGGCTTTTTAGACAAACAAAGCTAGAAACATTATGGGCAAAACTTCACTATGCATCAACATTGGCAAACTTGAGCCGGTTCTGGAGCCTGATCAATAATATCGAGAAAGGCATCCTGCAGCATTTAGAACGGTGGGCCATGGATAAAGGGAGGCTCCTGATTAACCAAACAGGTTTTACAAAAAAACAGGGTACGGTGACTAACCTTATGGCTTTAAGCCTAGTAATAAATATGGCAAGGTCCACAGGGACACCCCTTTATATGTGCTTTGTGGATTTTAAGGCAGCATTTGATTGTGTCCCTAGAGATAAATTATGGTTAAAACTACATAAGTGGGGGCTGCCGATGAATCTATTAAATGCTATCATCATGCTCTATTCTGACACTTGGGTTAAAATCAAACTGGGCGACTGCTCGTTTTTATCTAGACTCATCAAAACCACTGTTGGCCTGAAACAGGGTTGTGTATTAGCAGCGCTTCTCTTTAATCTGTATATATCGGACCTATCCCCTGCATTGGACGAGCAGTCTGCCCACCCACCAAGCTTAGGGGGGCGTCAAGTTTCTAACCTACTCTACGCAGATGACCTGCTGTTGCTTAGCAATACCAGGGTAGGCTTACAGAAACTCTTGAACTGCCTAGGAGGTTATGCACAAGCCAACGACCTAGAAATTAATTATGGGAAGTCTAAAATAATCCCCCTTAACCGTAAACCGACCCCACGCCGTACGTGGCTGTTAAATGGGCAGTACAATGAGGAGGTAGCGGTGTACACATACTTAGGGGTCAGGTTCGACTCCAGGGGTACATTCTCGGCGCACAAAGAAGAAATAATAGAGAAGGCACAAGCTCTAAACCGGGCTTTTGGCACCCTGGCAAAATCCACCCTGGGGCGGCCCCTAAAACCAATGACCATGATCATGCGAGCAAAAATATTGCTAACCCTTGCATATGGGACGGAAATAATGAGGGGGGCGGAGGTAGCCACACTGGATAAGTTATTGGTGAAATCCTATAAGCAAGTCTTCCAGTTACCTAGATCGGCATCAACGGCCCAGGTCAGACTGGAGTTTTACCTAACAGAGTAATCATTGGCAAGGCTAGCTGCTTTTGCGAGCAGCTGCTAAAAACTATTCTGCGCCCATGGGACTTTAGCAAACCTAGTCTGACATGAAATCACCCTTGCAAGGGTAACAATAATTTTAAGGTCCACTGGGAAAAAAGTTTAGCTCGGCTTAAACTGAGTGATTTGTGGGATAGCACATTATCATCACTAGCCTTCAGAAAAGGAGCCAACAAATCGGCCAAGATCTTAAACGGACTAGAAGATAAGGAGGCGCTATCAAACCGATCGCATGGATGGCTAGTCCTTAATTGATATGTGGGGGATAAGGAACCACGTATCCTATCCACCACATTACAACGGGAAACCAGGCTGGCCCTCCTACGGATGAGGTTGGGAGATTTACCAACTCTGGACAGAGATGCAGGATGGCAACACAGGTTTGTAGACTTTGCCATCAGACCAGGGAGACCCTAATCCATGTGGTTTGCATCTGCCCAGTTATGGGATGCCAGAGAAGGTAACTGCTGAGGAACGAATTCAACATCTTGGGACTCCGGTCATGCAGGGCGACCTTCATGACTGCCCTCGACCCAAGCAATGGGAACCTGAATACCAGACTAATCCAGTTCCTGAGAATCTTTACAGCCTTGGCAGTCCCAGTAAATGCAGTCTAGTAAAAGTCAATTGTCTACTCCCATAATACTAGAACCCGCCCCGTGGTTACCAGCTATCGGAGATGTAGGGCTCGGCCCATCCTGAAGGCATACTCTGATTAATAGGTGGCCCAGTCCAGTGTTAGTTCAGCTCATTTCTTCTGCCCAATTGTACTTGGGTACCCCCCCGTTGTTTCCAAGAGGGTTGCACTCCAGTTGTAGCACTTATTCTTAATGTTGTCTATATTTTATTATACATTTGTGTTAGGACATTCTTTGGATGTATCTGAGGTATCCTATTAATGTGTTTCTTCTTTTTTTATGTTTTTTATTAACTAATAAAAAAAAATTCTACCTTAATAGGTTCTTGATTATGGCTTGACTGAAATGATGAGGAGTTAGTCCAACACAAAAAAATAATTTAAAAAAAAGTGTGTTGTGGACTACATTGCTTCCTGTCAGCTTTTGCCTCAAAGCTGCCTTGCCTTTAGGCTGCCTTGGCTTTTATTGAATATGCATGGGTTCCCTGACAAGAATGAACCTTTCACCAAGTTACACTTCAGGTTGTTGATACCTCAACAGGCTCTGATGTCTTCAGAGCCAGCTTTCGATGTAAAGGGTGCCTCTAGTTGACAGCCTATCAAAGGAGCAAAATAACTTTGTCCCAAGTCAGGGGAATGCTATCTATTTTGGGACGGGCAACCTTGCTTCTGGAACTCCTGCTAATGCCACAGGTCCAGTGCTTTAAGGAAGATGAGTGATGTTTTCAAAGTAGCAACACAAAAGGATGATGGACGTAGTGTTGAAACGTTTCAAACACTCACCCCCAGTCACAGATCTGGGTTTAATCCATTGTTTATTTGCTCACCATGCCACCCCAGTTTGGACCCAGCCATATGTAAATCAGTCTTCTCCCTGTTCCCCAGGGGAATAGTCCAGCCCGAACTGCCAAGCCAGGTCCTCCCTGGGCCGGAAACAAGCATCCTGGGACTGGTTTCAGGGTATCACCCTTCATTAGGCAGGCTAGCTTGAATCCAGTGGCACAGTGAGAAATGGACCCACGTCTGGGCATACCATGTTTTCAAAATATTCTGAGGCTGGCCCCATAAGAACTGCCTTCAATGCCTTGAAGTCCAGCAACCTTGCATCACACTTTCTATTTGTTATTCCTTGTCAATGAAAAACTGTTTGCAGAAATAAGTGGCCTTTTTCTGGTGTTCGTAAACATCTTTATTATTGCCTGCTTTGTGTGGGACCGGTTTCCAAACCTCTGTCTGAAGATCTACGCCTTAGATTCCCCTGAGGTGCCTGCTGGGATAGACATTGGTGCTCATCCCGGAGTATTAAGCGATTAGGTTTTCATTAGATTTTGTTTTCATACTGCACACAAGTTACTATGGTGCTTGTTCCAAGGTGAGGGGACCAACAATCTTTTTGAGATGTTGCCTTCACAGTGTCAAATCAGGGTAAATTCCACAGATTATGTTCCAGAGGGTGTCTCAGTACCCTTAAATATAGCTTGTTTTAAAGGCTTTCTCTGTGGCACCCTCCTTTCCTCGACACCAATAATTGATTTCAATTTAAATGTGATTTACAGTAGTCAAAATAGTACAGGCAGGGTCACCATTCCTGTTGGTAGTGCACCTGCACTCCTAGATGTGCAGTTATGTTCCACCACCTCAAGGTGAGGGGTGTCTAGAGGGAATCTTGGTGATTCTTCTGGGTTCAGCTCCTGTATTCTGTGTTTAGTTTGGGCATTCATCAAGCGGGGAGAATGTCCAGGCAATGACAAAGCAGAGCAGCGTGGGCATGAGCACTGATTCGGTCTTAGTCAAAGCCATGAGAAAGCTTTAGTCTGCTGAAGATGTCCAAGAAGGTACCAGATAATTATGTGACAATGTGGTACTTCAGACTGCGGAGGTGGTGATCAGTCCATGTTAGGCAGCAGCCCATTGCCAATCAAGTTGAAATGCACAGTTCAAGATTGGGTACCAGCCTGTCCTTTGGGGCAAACATTATGGTTTTTCTTACATTATAAGAAAATTGGATATAAAACCTAGGATGACAACCTTGCTAGAAGAAGAGTGGATGCTGATTCATGGAGTCTTGTGGCTTTATGTACTCTGTGGTTATGTACAGCCAGGCAGGCATTCAAGGGAAACTGCTCTATGGAGAAACTTTGGCATTATAACTAGGTGGCTGTCTAAGGAAGAAGAGTATGTGACGAGCTGACCATGATGGACCAGTACCTCAAAGCTTGCTTGCCAAAGAGAGCTGTTTGGGTCTGGGGGGAACTCCATCATTTTCCTACACCCACAGTTTCTGACAAACGTGCATCCTCTACATACCTTCAAGACCTTCATGATAGGTTCATTCATGCATGTAATTTTTTTTATTTAGCTCCAGGCTAGAGTGGAAGTTGAAGTTCCAATAGCTCCTGGGTTTCTGGATCCCTGCCCACCTTCCACCCTCTTAACAGTGCTTGTTCATTAAGCACCACTGTTTGTAGCTCTTGCCGTGGTCTGCTACCTTGACTGAAGTCTTAAACAAGTGCAAGTCATGAGTCATGCAAGATAGTTCCTTCCTGTTCATTTCTTTCAAGCCTCAGCCAAAGGCATTGCAGTCACTCTGTGGGTTGGAGGCCTTTCAATCCTAATAGTTGGAGGAGATCCATGGCTTTGCTGTAACTTGCCAAACAGACAAGTTTGCAGTGGATCCAAGAAGGAAGCCCACAGGTCTTCCAATGTTTACTTCTCATGCCCAGCCAGTACAGAAGAAAATGAACTCCCTGAACACTGTACTGTTAAAGCATCTCTTCACAGCTTGAGGGAGATTGTTTGTGTTCTTGTAGTCTTGCACTTGCATCTCATGACACATTTTTGTCGCTGGTAGTCTAGTGACTCTCCCTTCTACTGATTTCCCTGATGTGATTTCTGAATGCAGTGCTCTGGAGTGCATGCTTGTCTGTGTGCATCTCCGCTTGTCTTTATGTTCATTGTGTCCTTGGTCTCATTGCTTCAGCCTACTCACTTGTCATGCCTTTTTTGTAGAGGCCTAGAGCAGTACCTGGAGTTTGGGCTCTTGCTTTCTTTTCTCTTCTTTAGCCCTCAGTTGACAAACCACAAGATGACTGGATACAGTAACTCAGTTGGGAATTATATCTTACGTCCTTCCCCTTTTTTTCCACCTGCACTCTCTCAATGCTAGCTAGAGTTTGTGGATGACTTCAGTGGTTGTTAGCCGCCCCTTGACATGTACATTTAAAGGGCAGATACACTACAATTGCAGCAGAGATGTAGGAGTTGGGTAGATGGAAAAAGCCCTCTTGCTTGTACATTTCTCTGCACCGTTAGATACATCCATTCTTCTAACAATCCTCCACAAGATGTGTGGCATATGTAATCAAGGGCACAGCCTAATACATGTGGAATAAAATTCTGTCCTTTAGTTTATGTAGCACCGTTATCCTGGATATAAGGAACAAACCATTAGCCAAGCTAAATTTACCTTGATTGCTTGCTATTGCTATCCTTGCAGAGTCCACTACAGAAAGGAGGCAAGTTGGTTATTAATTTTGAGATGGCATTGTGTCTCAGGTAAATGGTAAAGAATAGTATCCACTTTGTTACTTCATCCCATTGTCATCAAAATAAGACAATGTGTTGCATCCCCATTTTGTGACAGGCATGCAAATACATTTTTTGTTCTTCAGCCTGTGAAAGTCAGAAATGGAGAGCCTCATAGGGTCCTTGTTCATTGCCTGTTTTTTTGCTTAGGCTCATCCCTGACAGGCTGTGGCCCACTTAAAGCTTTGCCTACTTGCTCTCACATTTAGAGACTTTGATTTCCTTTGTGCATTATATTTTACAATTGGAGCCAGTCTGTGTGACATAAGGCTATTGTAAGATACGTCTTGAAACTTTTAAGAAAGCTCTGTTCTGCCTCGTAGGAGCTTCATTGACACTCATAAACACTTGAACAATTTTGCGCTGCCTGCATGGACCCCGGAGCACTTCTTTAATATACGTAGAGTCTATCTTTTTATTTCAGATGGATTGTTCATGTCCATCTGATTTCATCATGAGGTGCATCCTATCATAGCCTTTCAGAGGCTGGATTTTCATTAACCATTGCCCTATCACCTCAATCTTTACACTATCCTGGATAGCAGTAAAAAACACATCTGACTGCAACCTACCATATGGCATTAAGAAAGAAGAAAAGTGGAAGAGGTTCATCCTTCACCTCTCTCTTGAAGAGGTGAGACTTCCGTTTTATTTTTTTGTAAAGTGGGGCAGCACTAGGGCAGTCCTAATGGCTGTGAGGATTTCATCCAGATCTTGGGTGCAAGGATGCAAAAGACCTGCTGCCTTATTTTTTTGTTCTTACACTTCTTAGTTTCCAGTATGGTGTCCTAGCCACGTGTGTGCAAGAACAATCAGACTTGGCAAACTTATTTTGCAAGAAAAGCGAGGGTGCTGGTCGTAATCACTTTGTAACTCTTCTGGTTGTCAAGATAGTGCGAGCCAGCAAGGCAAGCTAATATGTTGTTCCATCATAATGGGGGTGATATGTTCATAATCCTTCAGGCCGTGGATGGGACATGCTGAGTCATTTATGATAACGTGAAAAGGTGCCATTGTGGAATCTGTGAAGCCATGGAACATGGTACGGGCCCCTCTTTGTGGGCAGCTGGTACCAGCCTCTTTGTGTGTTTGGCAATGTGCTCCTTGGGTGTGAGGTTAGTATCCAGGATAGATACAAGTGTCTTGGCATTTGATGAAAGTTGTGGTTCGAAACTCTCAGGGTTCATGTCGCTGAGTCAAATGTGTATTGCTTCTTGTTTGTTGTTATTGGCAATACAAGAAATTCAGTCTTGGTTGAGTTTGAGGTAAGTGGTGGACACCCAGGTCTGGATAAACTGCAGGCAGTTTTTGAGACACTGGATGCCTGAAGTAGAGGAGACTTTCAAGCAGAATTGACTATCATTGGTATATTGGTGAATCTTGATGCTATTATCTGTCAGTAGAGCACCAAGTGGCTCGATGTAGAGATTGAAGATGAAAGTAGCCATTATGGAACCCTATGGGACCCCTTGGTATTTTGGGGACCTGGAGTTGCGCATGTGAAAATACTGGTGTTGGTTAGAGAGGTATGAGGAAGCCTCTAGGGCTGAGTAGATGTTTTTTTTTTTTTAAGTTATCCAGTTTTGGCGTAGTCCGTGAATTGAGAGGCTCCCCTCCCTCAACTCCGCACAGGAAAGAAAAGACTCAGTTGTACAAAACGAAAGGTACTTTATTTTTAGTCACACAATACCACAAAGTACTAGAAGGGCAATCATCCAATAGGAGGTAAGTAATGCTCTAAATATATACCCTAGTACACAGTAATATGCATATAAAAGGTTAGAAAACTGTGCAAATAGCAATAATCAATAGTGACCGTAGGGGGAGCCCAAACCATATATTAAAATATGGAATGCAAACACAGGACCCCCACCTAGGTAAGTGGCATGTGTAGAGGGTAGCTGGGAGTACTAAAAAACCACAGAGGTAAGTAACACAGTACCCCCCAGAGACCAGGAAGCAGGAGTAAATCACTGCAATTTCCCCCAAACCACCCAAAAGAAGGAAAAAGAAGAAAAGAAAACACCAGACTGATTGCAAGAATCCAACGGTGGATTCTTGAGGAAGGGAGGACCTGTGAAGAGAGAGAACCAAGTCCAAACATCACAGTGGAGTCCAGGAGGAGTAGGAGCTACTACCCAGCTGTACTTGCAAGAGTTGATCGATTGTGAGGAAGAACAGGTCAGCACTGCATTCCCTTAGCTGGGGAAGAGTTCCTGATGGATGCAGAAGATGTCCCATGCTGAAGTGAAGATTGCTGGCGGGTGTCTGTGCAGGAATTCCACCAACAAGCCTTGGCAAAGGCAAACGTGCGATTAGTGGAAAAGTGGTGCTACCGGAGACCAGGCAAGGCCCAGGAGGACTCAGTCCAGGATGGGGAGTCACAGGGGACCCTCAGCGACACAGAGGACCCACAGAAGCGGAAGCAGCACCCAGAGGAGTCCCACAGGACAGAAGTTGCAGAAGGAGCCCACGCAGCACCACAGAAAGGGATCCCACACCACAGGAGAACCACACACAGGTCTGTGTGTCACAGGAAGGAGTGCTGGGGACTGGAGCTACATGTCGCCTGATGATCTATTGGAATAGATGCAAACAAGCCTTGGCAGCTGCAAGAGACGCAGTGCACGTCTACTGCAGCTGCCAAGGCAGCACGTGGGGTATTGTCCTGCGTTGGACAGATGGTAGAGAGGACCAAGAGGACTACTCCGGACCACCACCCGTGATGAGGTAACCACGCTTCTCAAGCTGAGAGGAGATCCACGCAGCCGGTCCACGTTAAAGCAGATGGCTGCGGATGCAGGGAAGTGACTCCTTCACTCCACAGGAGATTCCTTCTTTCTTCTAGTGCAGTCTGAAGACACACCACCCTCAGTGGATGCACAACCTATGGAAATGTTGCAGTTGCTGGAAGGAGCCCTGGAAACAATGTTGCAGAAGAGTTCTTCTTGGAGGCAGCTTGTTGTGGAGGTTCCAGTTGCAGTTCCAGAGGCCAGAAGTCGAAGTGGAGGTTGTAGAGGAGTCCTGCTGGAATCTTGCAAACCGGATCTGAGGACCCACCCAAGAGAGAGACCCTAAATAGCCCTGAAAGGGGGATTGGTCACCTAGCCAGGTAAGCACCTATCAGGAGGGGGTTCTGACTTCACCTGCTTGGCCACTCAGATACTCCCAGAGTTTCCTCCCAACCTTGGAAACAAGATGGCAGGACCCAGGGTCCCTCTGGAGGAGCTCTGAGCATCACCCCTGGGGTGATGATGGAAAGGGGAGTGGTCACTCCCCTTTCCATTGTCCTGTTTCGCACCAGAGCAGGGACCGGGGGGACCTGAACCGGTGTGGACTGGTTTACGCATGGAGTGCAAAATGTGCCCTTCAAAGCATAACCAGTGACTTGGGGAGGCTAGCCCTCCTAAGCCAGTCACACCTATTTCCAAAGAGAGGGGGTGTTCCCTCCCTCTCTCAAAGGAAATCCTTTGTTCTGCCTTCCTGGGCTTGATTAGGTCAAGCAGCAGGAGGGCAGAAACCTGTCTGAGGGGTACCACCAGCTTGGGCTACCTGGCAGACCCGTAAGACTGGTAGTAGCAATGCTGAGGGTCCTCTAAGGAGCCCCCAGAGTGCATGGAATCATACTTGCAATGCTTGCAACAGTTTTGGAGAATGATTCTGACATGTTTGATACTAAACATGAGTAGGTTCAGAGTTACCATTATGTAGCTGGACATAGGTAGTCACCTATGTCCAGTACACGCATAAAAAGGCATCCCTGCACTCATGACGTCCAGGAAAATGGTGCCGGAGCTGGAGTTAGTGGGGGCACCTCTGCTAGTGCAGGCGTGCCCTCACACACAGGTACTTGCACCCTGCCCTCTGGGCTAGGAGGGCTTGCCATAGGGGTGTCTTACAGTGACCTGATTCAGTGACCTGATTCAGTGACCTAGTAGTGAAAGGATGCATGCAGCCGTTCATGCAGGCTGCAAAGGCAGGCCTGCAGAACACTTTGCATGGGCTCCTTATGGGTGGCATAATACAGCCCATAGGGATCCCCTGGTACCTCAGTGCCCTAGGTCGCTAGGTACCATATACGAGGGACTTACATGGGGGCACCAGTGTGCCACATGTGGGGTGAAAAAGGTTCAGGCAACCACGTTTACAAGGAGAGAGCATAATCACTGGGATCCTGATTAGCATGATCCCAGTGAACACAGTCAAACACACTAACAAACAGGCAAAAAGTGGGGCTAACCATGCTAGAAAGAGGCTACTTCCTACAACTAAATGTAAACTTTATTATTTCATACTTTTCATTAAAACCATCAGAATTTAATTGGAGGGTATGTAATCAGTTGGTCTATTCTTGCTCTCTGGTTTTGTTTGAAATGGCCATATCTTCTAAGACCTCCATTTCCCGTAGGGTTTTATTTCTTTATTTTTCATTGCTCTGACCTGTATTAAGCTGCCAGCCCTTAAAGAGTTAACAATAAAGAGAGAGGAATGATGTCTCATTTCTATCCTGAAACATGTCGCTGTTGTTACAATGGAGCACAACTCTGCATGCAAGCTTGCATCAGTTGCTCGTTGTAGCTCACCCCTTTGGCATACAGAACCCGTTTCATAGCTATAGCTGTCCCTTCCTCCCAGGTCCTGTTTATCCAGAGTCTGACATATATTGTAAAGGAACACCCTGCATAACTTACATCTCTTGCTGTGGTATTTCTTTAAGCTGGCTTTTCACACCCTGAACTGGAATCAGGTAAAAGAGTGAGGTGGACCTTTCATGGTGGATCCTCTGTACATCTCCTGGTCTGGCACAGTAACAGACTTGCCCTCTGCGGTGCATATGTCCTACCAGTTCGTAATAGAAGTGAAGCTACTGATTAAGAATACCAGAAGTAATGCTGATAAGTAGCCTTGATGCCTTGAAAGAGATGTTGCACCAGGAAGATGAAATTGTAGACAACGTTACTTTGTTGATGAGGAAGAACTCGTGTACACTATTACAGTGACCTTTCAACCTCCACGTCAGTAGTCTATAGGTGTTAGCTGGTAAAGCCAGGAAAGAGGGACACATTTTACAGACCTGTTATTTTTTCTCACTAGGCTAGAACAACATTGAAAGTATTCCAGATTAACAAAGGAAGACTGGAGACAGCCCTGCAAGACGCAAAAGAGGAACATATCCGCTTTCAGGAAAGCAATGAACAGGTACTATATGGTTAACGTCCTCTATGCAATTGTTGTGATGGGACAGTTCTCTCTGGTGAATATATTTTAAATTAATGGAAAGTGCCTCTGTGCTGGAGACTTTCTGGCTCACAGACATGCCATTTTATGCTGGTCCCCTTAGCTATGTTCCATTTCTCTTGCATGTTTTATTGCACATCCTCCCAACTGGTTGTGTAACCGATGCACCACATGTAACACCAACAATGTGATTTATCTTACTGAAAAGAGATAATATGCAAATACATGAGTGTACAGGTATGTTATTTCAAACCAAAGTCATTGCTATATTTTATCACCATTCTCATACGCCCTCCCTCTAATTATTTAAACAATTGAATTAGGTAAGTTTTAATGAGTATGCACACAACTTAAAAAAGTATAAGGCCCCATAGCTAGTCTCCTGTAAGTTGCCTTTGCACTGCAGCGGAAACACATTTCAATCTGAGTCATGATTTGTCTAGGACGCTCTCTCTGTTGTGTTTTTCTTCAGCCCTTTTGGAAACCAGCATTGGCAAAGCCAACAGGTCCTAGTGCATGAATAATTTGTAGAGGAGAGAAGAAACGTTTTTGAAAGTTTTGGAAAAGACCTCTAGTTTTACTGAACAAGCAGCTCAAACCGAAGTTTGTCCCCAGCCTTAGCTATAGCCAGGGCCACTGGAATTATGTGGCAGGGAATGGCCAAATTATATGGTAGGATTGAGTAAATTATACAGCACTAAAAGGCAAATTA
Source organism: Pleurodeles waltl (assembly GCF_031143425.1). Classification (NCBI taxonomy): domain Eukaryota; kingdom Metazoa; phylum Chordata; class Amphibia; order Caudata; family Salamandridae; genus Pleurodeles; species Pleurodeles waltl. Next base: position 1,012,597,717 of record NC_090448.1, read on the forward strand.
TGCAGCAATAAAATGCACATTGTGCAATAATATTACTTCATTATTTAGTCATTTTTACACTTCTTAACACTGTCAGAGCATTGGTTGCACCCCACTAGTACAGGTTTAGCACTCAAATACAACAATAAGCAACAGACAATTTGCAAAGGGTTTCCACTGTGGTGCAACACGTGTTGCTGCATTTTTAGTAATTTAGGAACCGTTTCAGCAAGAAACAATATTTTCATGTTAAAGTCAGCAAATTATGCAGCACATGTCGAATTATGTGACAAATACAGCAAATCTATAACCATGAAAAAAAACAGTGGCTGCACAGTTGCATAATTCCAGCGGTCTTAGCTATAGCCGCCGGACCGTGCACATTTGAATCTAGATACCATGAGGAGAGCAGTCTTCGTCGATCAAGAAACCCGCGCAGGATTATAAAAAAAAAAAGCCATGGTTGTAGAAATAGTGGAGATTGATCATACACAGTTTCAAGGCAAAGACATAAGGGCTTTTTTTTTTAATTTCTTTATTGCATTTTAACAAAATAGTACCATTGCAGGTACCTACATGCACAAAGTGCAGTGTTGGCGTGGTTATACTTGGCTGTTCGAGCAGTAGCAGCCCCCCCATCTGCTGCCCCCTCAGAACCTTGAGACCCTCACAGGTGAATAGTGCGCTTTACAAATGCCTTGATTGATTGTTTGTATCACCTCTGCAAGACTGGTGTTCCCCCGCTCCATTACAGACATGCACTTTAAACTTTATACAATTGGGAAGCTGCCACTTGTCCGCGGCTGCGCTCTATAGCTTGGTAATCGCCTATAGAGCGCCCAATCAGGTAATTGCCAAGAGCAGGGGTATAGCTCCAGTGTGGGTGTTTGGGGTGTTACACCCACATAATAAACGTACTTTCTGGTAAATACTTTAGTACAGGTTATTTCAGTCGGGTTTGGTGAGGTGGCTGTCAGATTTTTACTTACATACATTCAGACAGAAACGCGCACACACTCTCAGCCTCTTTGTTTTGAAAAGCTTCAAAAATGTTTTATATTGTGTTTTCTCTCACTCCCTACCAAACCACATTTCTCTCCCTTTCACTGCCCTTTAAGCCCCTCCCCATGCATCCTGCTTGTCGTATAATGTATTTTATCAATGTATGGCAGAGTGGTTGTTGGCGAATCTGATTCTCAACGTCCCCCCCCCCCCCCCCCCCAAATCTTACTGACCAAGCTACGGCCCCCTGGCAGGAGTTACAGTAGAGCACAATATACATAAAAATAGAGTATGGCGGGGCAATATTCTCATTCTTTGTGAGTGGGTCCACCCCTCTGGTTCAGTTGATGGGATGTCGTTCTCATTCTGAGTGTTGTAGGTGGAGGGTGGTTGACATTAGGGTCAGCAAAAAGCTATGTATTTGTGATGTTGAATCCTAGCCAAAGGGGCCAACTCTTGACCTGCACTGCTTTAACATGTCTATTTTGCACCTGCAGTACTCCCTATCCTGTGACCCTGCAGGGCATCAGATTCCAGACCTCAATTTTCATGACTTATATATCCCATTTAGTCCCAGCCAGTCCCCTGCTCCCCCTCAGTCAGGCCAGCATGAGCACATCCATTTCTGTGTTCACCCACTTGTGTAGGTCACACAATCAGCATCTGATATCTGGTGCTGTGCTGCCTTTCCATTTCATGGCTATACAGATTTAAACAATACAAATGCTAGCTCTACGAACCTTCATAGATATTTATCAGGTTTGGGTCTGGGCATCAGGCCCAGCGGACAGACTTCCAGCGCTAGGATTGTGGCCCACCATGCTCAGAAGATTATTGGAAAAATCCATACCATGTGCTTAAAATCTGCTTTGGTCGGTGGCATTTTGGGCACTCTGAGGATGCCCCTCGGAACATGTGTTTTATGAGTTTCGGTGTTAGGTAGGTCTCATGAAAGTAATTGACTTTGGTGTACTGAAATCTTGGGTTCCTAGAGACCCTCTTTACTTGTTGTGCCATACTCTTCCATTGTTTATTGTGGATATCCCTTCCCCGGTCTATTGATCATAGGTTTCTACTGCCCATGTTGGTTTTATTGTAATGAGTAGATTATATAGGGCTGTTATGACTTTCCGGCAACTGCCATGTAATGGTAGTGCCTGCAGCAGTGCTGGCATGTCCCATTCTGTTGTACTCTTTCCCCAGTGTGCATTCATTGTGTGTTGTACGTCCTTGCATGTTACAAATTGGACAGTCAGTGGTCCCTATGTGTCACGTGTGTCTTCGAAAGGTTTGTGTTCTGTCCTGTGTGTATATGTCTCTCCTGGTGCAATACCTACCTCTGCTCCTGAGTGTACATCGTGTCTCTGTATTGAAGCTTGTTATTTGGGTACCTTTCAGAGGGGGACTTGGGGGTGGGGGGACAGTGGAGGTGGCAGCCTCGTTGAGTTTATGTACTTAAACAACATTTCTATGCCACTCCAGGTGGGTTTGCCAGGGTCCGTTTTGATGGGGCGTTATATCCTTGCAATATGTTCTTCATTCAGAACTCATTGTATGGCCCCAACAACCCGTTCTGCACTCCCCTCCCCCCCCCCCCCCAACCCCCGCGAAGGCCATTGAAGTTGTTCCACTCTATAGTACAGTTCATAATTGGGGGCCCGAATCCCCCTTCTGACAGTGGGCGCTGTAGTTTGTGTAATAAATAGCTTATATCTGACAACAAATGTCCAAAGGGGTTCACTAACAGAACATATATACATTGGGTTATAATAATATCAAAACAATATGGCCACATAATTAGAAAGCAAAGCTATTAAATCATACATGTATTAAATTGAATATACGAAGAGAGATCGCATCAAATATACATCATAAGAGTGCTCAAAAAGGGAACACATAGTGCTGGTGGGGAACAAAATAAACGGTGCAAAGTGAAATGCAAGCAACGAAAAACGACGGCGAAAAGGAATTCTTCCAAATAATACTGTGCATGAATCATGTCAGTCCAATATTAAATTATCAACGCACAATAGTAATCCACGTTTCTGCCGGTATATGTGGATGGTGTTTCGACCCTTCTTAGTTTGAGGTCATCATCAGGACAAGCAAAGCACTACAATTATGATTGCTGCCTAAGAAACAAACAATATTTCAGTAGTGGTTGGAACCAAAATTAATTGAACAACAAATTAATTTGGCCACGTCAGAAATGCCTGTGATAATTCCAGGGAATCTGCAAAGCAAAATAGAGAAAGGGAGAATGAACAAACTAACCGGATAAGAGAGCAAAGTTGCAAAGATGTCCGGCACCACACAAAAAATTGACAGTAACACTCGTGATTGGTTTGTATTGCATCCATTCACTGAGTAAACAAGCATTTGCAATACAATAGGTCTCTCATTTGCTTGAGTTTGAGCTATTGGCGTTGTAAATGCATAACTGGACTTTTCTGCCACATAAATTGGACACATAATTTGGTCCTCTCTGACACAATTTTTTTTTTTTTATATATTATTAGTTTGGGTCCCCCTAACTTAGTGTGGGGACCCAAAGAAGACCTAGAAAGAAATAGCACGTCATGCAGTAAGTTTCCAAGGACCGCGACTATTGTAGTGTCTTGACTGTTATTCTTAGAACAGCCCCTAGAGGACATCATAATAAAAATAGCATTTGTAAGAAACTGCTTCCTAGGCTCGACCTAAAAAGAGCTTTTTTCAGAGAAAGGTCACTGCAACACTGTTGAATGTGCTGTCTGGGACGTTAAGAGAAAGCATTGCGGTTTTACAGTGCCTGTAGTGTAATAGAACCCATTTTCACATATATTAACACAAAACTACACAGCTGTTGTTCGGTGCGCATTCCAATTGCAACACCTAATTTCTTTCTCATTTCCAATGCAGGACGCCTCATTCAGCTGTGTCAAGGCATACAATAAAAGGTTTTATTTTTGACAAATATATTATGCGTGCCTCTGATAGTGAAAACGAAGGTTACTGAGACTCCATATTTGACCTTTTTTAAGTGAGAAACTATTTGGTTATAGCTGACCTTTGCATAAAAGGGGCTCTAGGTTTGTTCTTTTGAAGGCAAATGTGTCCTCTATTTAACATGGGACTGATTATGATATTTAGGTAATTGCATATGCGCTTGTTATGAATGAAATCATCTAAAACTATCCACTTGGAGCAGAGCCAAGCCGCCAAGACGGTGGACACAATTTTTAAGCTTAGGTTTGTCATCGCAATTAGAAAGGCTGTGGACTTGAATCAGAGGTGAGAAGGAGCAGATGAGTGAGCTAGAGACAGAGTAACAAAACCGGCCCAAGATGAGCAAAGGGAGACATCCAAAGTCCAAACGCACAGGTGCAGTGGTGGTGTTTCTGAGTCTGGACACATCTGGGAGCCAGCAAGGTCAGAACTTTGCTCCTGGAACAGCCACTATGAGTAGAGGCCACACCATGCAACGTTTGGAACCTGCAGATGGAACAGAGTCCCGGTTCACCCTCTGACTATGAACCCGCGATAAAGAGGCAGTGCCGGGCCTTTAAACGGCCAGAGCACAGGAGACCAGGAAAAGAAGAGTTCTGGAACGACAGGGAGCAGAAAGCTCTAATCTAGAAAGAAAGAAACAATGAACGTAGGCCAGAGACAAAATCATTTGTATTATTGTGAAGTTGGTGACGGGCCAAAGCGAAAATGTCAGAATGAGACGAGATGCCGTAATCTCACATGGGCCCCGAACTGCAGTAAGAGACACCTGGTGCGACAGAGAATGCCTGATGCGAGAGCAAGGGTAGCATAAACATAACAAAATAAGCGCTACAAGACGGCAAGGCATGAGACAAACTAGCAAACATTGAACTGAACCACCCGTGGCTGGAAATACACATGCTTTCTCAGCACACACCCCCCCCCACCCCCCTAAACAGTTTTGAAAAATGCTGCAATACTAAAAGCTAAAGCGCAGTGGCCTTGAAGACACCACCGTGCTAAGTAAAAAAATTTTATAAAAGAAACATTGAGAAACTGGACCATTTTCGGCTGTATAAAAACATTGCGCTTTTTTACTTTTCCAAAAGTCCATCTTGTAAAAAACAAAAATAGAGAAAACAAGCCAAAGCATTTTGGCTCGGCCATGAAGTGCGAAGGAAAGAGAAAGGAAGCAATGTGTCTTAACTGGTGCTCATTAAAAGCGCTCCAATACTGCAGATCAAGTTAGCGTTGTTTGCAATTTCAAAGCGCCATGGCCGCCATGGAGCACCAAGGGGAGAGACCAAAGAAAAAAGAAGTTCGACCACACTGAAGTATATTGGCAATGGAGCTGTGATCCATGTAACATGGTCAGTCTGCAAGGCGTGACAAAACATCCTCAAGGCGGAACAAACGTAAAGCATATACCAGTGACATCAAGGGATTTTTGCAAGGCAAGCCCAAGAACAAATGTAAGTGATAGGCATCAGGTGGGCGTAGTTGAAGCATACAGATAAATAACAACACATTGAAAAGCAGCGCTTGTGCGTTGCTACGCTCAATTTAAAAACAGCCCAAAAAGGAAAAAATTAAGCAAGCACCTGGTAGAAAACTGATTATGGAAGGTTTAAATAGGGCTCAGAAACTCACAAATAAAACGTGGTAGCTGGTGTGCGGAGAACACCGCACTTCAGGGATAATTCAAATAATGTGGTTATCCAATATTAAAATCAATTAGCCAAAAACGTCTAAAACAAATTGGTTTGCTAAAAAGTCAGAGCCAGTTAGTAAGGGGCCAAAGGGTTCCATGTAGCATATGAAGCGGAAAGAGAAAAGGGAAAGAATTTCTCTTACAGGAAACATCCACCAGCATGGGAGCTTCTCTCATGAGACTTGAGAAACGACTTGAGTAAATAGAATGGATCAGCTTAAGTATGTGCAGGATGTAAAAAAACACCTAGAACACCTGCCGGCCTCCCAAAAGTGCCTCAGGGGACCAGTGTGTAAAAGCAGGGAAGGCATGATTCATGGAGGAATTAATGGCTACCAGTATTAGAAACTGTTGTAATGTTAGGAGTTTACAGAAAGAGCCCAGAGAAAACCATAATGATTGAATGTAGCTAAACAACCCAGATGAGAAACTGGCCCATATAAAGAGCCCACAATCTAATTGTGAGTATACAGTAAAGCAGACCCCAAAATAATGCGTGAAAACAAATTAACAACATGTAAAAGATTACATTATGTGTCCTGAAAAAGGCACATTAAGCATTAGTGGGAGTATTCAGCTTCCTGCAGAAAGTCTGAAAATACACCGTTGGCAAAATAAATAAATTACAAGTCATGTAATTTTGAACACTGAAACAATACAGAAGAAAATCTCAGGAATACACTGGTGGCAGTATAGATAAAACAAGAAGATTACAAATCATAATGTCATAATTCAGAGCATAGGAACACTGTTGCTTTAGGCAATGGAAAACATTAGATAGGAATCATAGTGTTCCATTCATCCAAAGAATTCAGCCCCTTACTGAGAGTCGCATATGGAAATCCAGCAACATTCACATTGTGTGAGAAGACGTGCAAGGTTACCGTCTTGTGCTTGTGTAGGGCGGCCCTGCGCATCCCAGTCCCTCGTATGAATTGAGACAAAAGACTGTGCAGTTCTTTGAAGATTTTTTTTTGTTTGGGGGAGAGGGGGTTCACCACTAGTGCCGTAAAGAAGTATAGTAAGTGTGGAAGTATCGGGATTTTATCTATTGCCAGTCAACCTGGTAGAGATAGTGGTAAAGAACAACAGGAGTGGAGGGAGCTAGGGATTGATGTCAGTTTCTTACCCAGGTTTCCCTCAATAGGAACTTTCTCTGTATAGTAAATGTTCACTCCTAGGTAGTAGAGTACATCAAACTGCCACTTCAGTCTCGTTATCATTACTGAGCTGCTGTGGTCTGCTTCCACTTTGCTCAGCGGGAACAGAGATAACTTAGCCCAATTTATTCAGATTCCTGACATCTGGCCAAACCCTACCAGGATATCCATTAATGCTGGTAGAGAGTTGCGTGCCTTGTGCAGGTATTGTCCGCACATAAGGATACAGCATGTCATGTATTGCATGCATGAATGGCAGAGGCTCAATAGTAAGACCAAAGATAAGCAGAGAGAGAACATCCCTGACTGGTGCTCTGGAATATGTAAAAGTGGTCCGTTATGATCTGCCCCGTGTTGACCCTGGCAATATGATGACCATATATAATTCAGACCCATTGCATAAATGTGGGGCTGAATCCCATTCTCTAAAGGACTACCTTCTGAAGGACAACCACCAGGTGAAAGGGCAGGAACAGAGTATCAAATGCTTTATAGCTGTCCAGGGACACTGCCAGACAGCCATCATTACCTGCTGTACCAATCCCATCAAACTCAGCAACTGGCGGATGTTCAGAAAAGTCTTCCTATTCAATTTAAACCATTTTTGGGTCAGTGTAAACTAGTGTCCCAACCATTGGTAGAAATCTATTTGCCAGTCTTTTCCCCAGTATCTTGTAGTCTAAGTTGAGCAGTGATACCGGCCTATATGATTGGACATCTGTGGGGTCTCGCCCCTGTTTGGGTAGTGCAACTGTCAGTGCTTCTTTCATTGACTCCAGGAGTTGGCTTGCTTCCCTCGCCTCTTTATATACCCCTAATAATGTCAGCACTACCTGCATCCTGTATGTGGAGTTAACTTCGATGGCATACTGTCTGTGCTCGGTATCTTATTTCTCGCCATGTGAGCTATGGTTGAGTTTCTATTCATATCGGTTCTTCTAATTCACTGCGTTTTAAATGGTTAAGGCGGGTTGATGGGTATCCCCTGAATGTAGTCATCTGGGTGGTCTGGAGCACGTTGAACACGCCCCCTCGCCCCCATTTAGAACACTACAGTAACCTGCAAAAGCCGAAGTTATGCTCTAATGGGTGTTAAGTATGTTACCTGTAGCAAATCTAATCACACTGTTAGTGCATGCGCTGTTTCTCCCCTCTACAGCCCTTCCCACCTGCAGATGTCTGGCCCTCTCTTCATCTTCGGGCTTGCGGGCTATATATTCCCCCTAGTCCTATCCTGTCACTGAGTTCTGTGTGTGTTTGGCAGAGCTCCAACAGGCGGTCCAATGTCGCGGGTAGTGTTGGTTTCCGTCTGGCTCATTTCACGCTCAATGTCAGAAGTATTCCTTAGTAGTACCTATCCCATGTGGTTGTTATGCATTGGCACCGCATAACTTTCAAGGCCTCCCATTCTGTGGCTCTGGTTGAGGATGACGCCTCGTTTTCAGTGAAGTATTGTGTTATGCATGTCCCTATTAACTTACAGAAGGGTGCTTTGTGTGATGCCTTGTTTCGGAGCTTCCAGGTCGCGATTTTCACTCAAACCCATCCCAGTTTGAGAGTCATTTTAAGCAACCAGTGGTCAGAGATGGTATGTGCCAGGTACTCTGTGTCTTTTATACGTATGCTTAGTGTGTCAGTGCAAAAGAACAGATTTAACTGTGTATTGACATCGTCTACTGAGGAATAGAATGAGTATTCTCTAAGGGTGGAGTGCATCATCCTCAGTGTCTCATATGCTCACCAACTTTCTATCCAGCATTGAAAATGTTGCGTCATTCTAGGGCATGTGCCTTCTGCTGGGGAAACGGGGCTGATCTGTCTAGTTCTACATCTGGGACACAGTTAAAATTACCTCCACATATGCAAGGCGCATGTGTGTAACGCAGTAACGCCGGTGTCGTCCTATCAGAAAGTCTTAGTGATTGGTGTTTGGGGCGTATAGGTCTGTCAAAGTTAGTGGGTCTCTATTTTAGCATCGCTCTACCACCACATAGCGGCCCTCCACTATTAGATGCAACCGGGGAAATAGGACCCCAGGCGCGACCCAGAGTAGCACACCACTTTCAAACGCCCAGAAGGATCATGCCATATATTTGCAACCTCCACCTCTTGCATACCATCTGAGGTTCAGAAAGCACCAAGTGTGTTTCTTGTAAACGCGCTATGTCAATTTCATGTTTGAGGTGCATGTATACTTTTTGCTGTTCGAATATTCCATTTCCACACATTGTATGCTGGAGTCTTGGCTACCCCACACATCCCACTCTGTTAGAGATGCTTCCCAGCCCGGTATCGGCCACCATGCCTCCAATGTCTCCTTCATTTGTTACCCAACCACCTTGTTGCACCAAGCTCGGGACCTTTCCCAGGGCCTAACTGCCCCCCTAACTAATGTGTCTGAGTGCCTTGCCTCTTGCTGTTCACCGAATAATTTTAACAAAAACATTCCCAACAATCCTCCTCCGGTGGTGTGATTAACAGGGATGCTGCCAGTCTGCTGTGATAAATGCATGCTTAAATATTCAACTGACAATAAAAAAATCATGTCCAAATCTGGAGTTATGAGTGGAGTGATCTGTAACCATTAACATGCTCCAGTGAAAGAGAGGACCCAGGTGGCCCAATAGTGCCAGCCCCTCTGCTAGACTACCCTGCTAGCCCCATCCTGGGCCGCCATACTTGCGTGCTTTGGGTAACCACAGCACAAAACAGTGTCTTGGTCGCCCCATCAGGTTTGTGCGTCTGCCAAGTGGGACATTGGGAGCGGTCCTTCCATCAGTGCACCAGAGTCATGGAACCCATTAGAGCCCGAGTCTGATTTTGAACCCTGCCAGGACCTAAAAAATATTCTGGTTAAGTTGCACATAAGCCACTACCTGCGCTTTTTCCATGGCTGCCTGTGTGTCGTGTGGGGCAACCCCGTTGTTTTCAACTTAGTCTCTTTCTTAGTTTCCTGTGTTCCCTCTCCTCCTAAGGGTGGGTCATCCGCTGGTGGGAGCTCCTGGCCCCAGCTTCCTCACATGCAACTTGGCAGGGAAAAGGAGATCAGATTTCAGCTCTATGCGCAAAACTGTTATTTAATAATGATGTAGGGGTTTCAGCATGATGTACCTATACCGTATAGTCCAGATGAGCTGTAATTGTAGCACCCTTCAAATTGCTTGGTGCCCTTGGACCTGAATAATTGCAATATGTGGTCTCTGTTCCTATAGTTTAGCAGCTTTGCAGTGATGGGGACAGCGCAGCTTCTGGCCTCAGGGGGAAGCCCGGGGACTTGGTGTACCCTTTCAGTGGAGAAGAGCTTTGCAACTTTGCTCGGAAGAAAAGTGTTCAGCAACATGTTCTCCAGGAATAATTCTGTGTTTGGTCCCTCTGTTCATTCGGAGAAGCCCAGAAAGCATATGTTGTTGCGAAAACTGTCATAACGACCGGCTATTATTGATGTTCATGACTGTTTACTGAAAGAAAATGGCTCTTGACGAAAGGTTAGTGGCAGTTTTATGGCCCTTTGTCTACCTCCAACAGTTTGGGCCAGAAAATGTATTTAAATTAGCAGTATTTTGAATCATGACAATGAAGTTTGCACAAACCAGTAACATCAAACATTATTGGGAGTAATAAACATGTTAAGACATTCATGAAAACTCCACATCGAAGTGTAGCCATAATTTGTGCATTAATCTGGTCCCTTTGATAGATTTAACATGGTGCATTATTGTAAAAAATTGGTCAAACTGAATAAAGTATGTTCTGCAATAGTGATCCTTTTATATTATGATATGTATATGATAATATATATGATAGATAACGGTTAACATATGTAATGGAATATAACATACACTGGTTAAGTATACTCCTAATTTAATGCTATTATATATATTTCAAGGAGATTAAGTAGAACCCCAAAAGATCAGAGATATGGGAGATTCTTATTCATTCTACAAATGTGGCATGGACAATAACAATAATAACTTGTTTGTATATGTTGCTTAATGTTGCAGTGGTGTCCTTACTAAGCAGTGTAAATAACAGTTGATATCATTACTCAAGTTGGCAAATTATCTAAAGAAAGATGGAAGATTCAGTAGGTCCCATCAAGCTTCCTTTGAAGAGGAAAATGTGCTCTGAAGCCTGTTAGTGGAGGTATCCTAGCCTGATCTGATTGTAATTCATACAGAAAAGACAGTCATTGCAAACTATGATGGAGTGATTGTAGTTAAAGATCCAGGCCACTGTTTGGCATTCTGCTGCAAACTATGATGGAGTGATTGTAGTTAAAGATCCAGGCCACTGTTTGGCATTCTGCTGCAAACTATGATGGAGTGATTGTAGTTAAAGATCCAGGCCACTGTTTGGCATTCTGCCACGTGGGATGGTGATTGTATGCACACACCTTGAATTGGTCTGTCTTTAATATGAATACTTACATTTCAGCTTGGAGGGATTGAAAAGGAAAAATAGTCTCCTTCCCCAAAGAGATTGGTACAGCGATTGAAATACATTACTTATTTATATATTTAAGTGTTTCGTTTTGTTAAGCCCTGCAGGAAACTGGTCAGCCATGGCAGTAGTATTAAGCGGGGAGTGTAGTCAATAAAGTTACAAACTAATGATGGTCTGTGCTCAGGAAGCAATCTGTGGAAGTGTGTGACTCCATGCCTATCAACTGTCATAGGCTTAAGACAAGCCACAGAGGGGGGGAGTAAAGAAATAAACAGGATAACCCAGAGATACTGGTTTGTGTACAGGAGACTTGGAAGAGCACGGTTTTCAGTTCTGGGTCTTCAGTTACTTCATACTTTTTAGTATGTCTCCATCCAGGCTGAAGAGTCCAGATAGGACGTGGCCTATTATGGAGCATATGAAGTATCAACTGAAGGAGTATCTGGGGCTCCACATCCTTACAGGGTGTTGTGAATCACTAGATAAGCGTAATCTTGTGCGAGTTGTGATTGAAACTAATAGATATGTTCATTGTTTTAAATTTGGACCCCTTTTGTTTGATAGAACTGCGTTCTAGGGTCTAAATTACAGACCTGTAGCATTTGGTTAATGGACTAAAAGCACCTTTCATGTTTTTGTCTTGAAAAATAAAGATGTAAATCAGTGGAATTAGAATATGCAAATATTCTACTTCATCATTAGAAATTAATTTTATTTTATAAAGTCTAAAAGGAAAAACATTTTTGATATGAAATGGGAAAATGCCTTGATATCTAGTTCATGAAAAAACATGGTCACTTAAAATACAGGCAAATTTGATTTGTACAAGGCACGTTGTTAGAGAACATTATTATGATCTTTTTATCTGAGCGACCCCTGTCATATGAGCCCGATGTACCAAGAGTTTTAGAGTTCACAAACTCTCCCAATTGGTAAATTAGAGAGGTTGCAAAACCCTTTTTAGGTCGAGCTTGCAAGCACTCTGACGTGTTGTAATTGGTGGGCTTTTAACCACGCCAACCACACGCCCATCACTATCACTCATTCATGGGCTTGTCCATCAATAATCCTTTGTTATCATTGGTAAATGCTTTACATTTGTCCCTCCTTGAGGCAGTTTTGTTACCGCCTTGGTCATCGACGCTGTTACATGGATAATTGCACTTTTGCCGATACGTTTGACTGCAAGTGAACTTCTTTTTTCTTTTGTGTCTCTCCTTTGCGCTCGTGCTTATTGCAGCTGTGGCGCTTTGAATCGACTCTTATGTCAACTGTTTTACTTTTCATTTTCAATTTATGTGGCAAGAACAGTCAAGTTAGGAATTTACAGTGCTAATAGCTCCAACTCGCTCCTCTTTGCCAATACTTGTTTTGTTACAGCAGCTGATGCAGCCTTATAGGCTTCAAGTACAAAACAAACTGGCTCATTCTTGTCTAAGAAAGAATAGCAACGAGGCAGATAAAAATCCTCTTCTTGGGTGCCACCGGTCCTCACAAAAGCCAGTGTGAGGCACCATTCAATATGTGCAGAATTAAAGGAGCCGACATTACAAAAAAACTATTGTGGTGCAGCCTTTCCTGTCACGTGACCTACGACCAAATTTACATATCCATAATTCCGTGTCACTTCTGAGTCCTCCTGTTGTTTCTTTTTGTGACAGCAAGTGTTTAATCAATGTACCGGATTACAACAATGAGGGCACAATTCGGGGGTACACGTGGGTACACGGCATCCACCCACTATTTTCACCACCCTGCCAAGTAGTTATACTGCACTGTAATATGCTGAACTCGTTCCGGTATAATGTTTAAACACTGCAACGCATTCTGGATGTCCTGTGCGTTGTCTGCATTCCTTATGAGCAGCAACATGCTGGCGACAGTGAGTGGACTTTTTTATACCAAATTTAAGCAAGGGCCAAACAAAGGCCAAACTAAAGTGTCCATCAGGCCTCCTTTTGTTTTCACTGGAGCTGTCTGCGCCTCACACCTACCTGCGAATACAATAGAGGTGAAACAAAGGCACACAGCCTTTTGTCACTTCACTGGTACTTAGGAGAGGCATTATTCTGAATCTGTTCGGTCCCTGTATATAAGAAATATGCATACACTGAAAGAATGTCAGTTGTGTAGTTCTGTTCCAGTATTTACACGGATAGTAATTTAAATATCACTTTTAAATTTCTTTTATGGCACTACTTATACCAGAGCAAGCTGTCAGAGTGCCTTACATCACATGGGCACATTATACATTGACAATAAATCATACAAGTGTAAATCTATGTACAGGATGTGTTACATAGGCTAGTGAGGGTTACAGGGTGTAAGAATCACGTGCCCTTCATGGCTCACTGTGCTATAATAGAGGGATTACAATTTCTGAACTAAAGTAACAAAAGGATGTTTGTGTTAAAAGCAGTAGCCCATTTCCCTATCTACATAAAAATTAAAACAACTGTCATCTGCATATTACCTGTGCTTTGCAGGAGGCATGTTAACCCTCTATGCCACTTGGATTCAAAACTGGGACTAGACACATCTCTCAAGCAAATGTGTTAACCCCCAGAGATAAGTTACCATTTTATTATTCACTGAGATTTAAGGGGCATACAAAGCTCTCTGCAGCCGGTGCCTTAACCACTTAAGATTTTTTCAAATGAGGTCTTTGCAACCAATTAAGCATAAAAAATGTATTTCCGAGTTTCTCTTTTTGTCAATTTCTTTGTGGCAGACATTTCAAAAAATAAATTTTGAAATTGAGGCCTAGATTTTGTATCAGAGTTCTGTTATTTCTTTGCCACAACTCCAACCAAAATCACATTAGTTAAATTTGGTAATTCGCTCAAATGTACTCCTTCTAGACCTGCTAAGCATGTGTGAGATCTTAAGATCAGAGGTTATGGGTTGTAATGCCACTTTTTGTGAGGTCACTTCCTGTGATGCCACTTACGACATCAGACACCATGATGTCATATCCTGTGATATCACGCACCATGATGGCACTTATATACTGTCTAACTTGGTTAGTCATCCCCCCCACTTCTTTTTTTAGGACTTGTGCCCTGACAACAATTATTGTAAGTTGGTTGTATATTAAAGGGTTGTCTAAGATGAACTTAGTAAACTAAATCACCCTGACAGTCTGGAACGGTGTTTCCTGGCACCTCAGATTGCGGCCAAGAAACATGTACTCTAGTTCAGTGGTTCCCAACCAGGGATGCCCAAGCAATTTGTACAATGTGTAGGGCATTCGCCAAGACACAATTTTCTGTTGTGTGCCATAGCCCTGGTCGTTATTGGTAGTATGATTCACCTAAGGTGAAGTATGCAGGAATCCACACTTATGGAAAGATGCTCAACTTCTCAAAATAACATTAAGAAAGGATGATAAGTGCTTGTCAGCAGGTAAGCAGTTACTGAAAGGTCCCATTGTATACCCGTTTTAAACTCATTAACGTAAACAGCCTTATTTTCATTCTCCATCCCTACTGTTTTTTTGTTTTTTTTGCTGTGGTCTCATACAAATGGAAGGCCCAGTGGGTAGCCCTGCACTCATAGCTGCAAAGATGCCCCCTGTAGCATGTGACATCGTTTTAACTCGCATCCCATTGTATTCTCGTACTTGTAGTCATGCACTGATAGGTGCCATATAGTACCAAGCCTTGTCTGTTGCCTTGTGCCAATCTTGGCTGTTTGACAGAGGTCACAAACTTTGGCATGTTTTATAGCCTTTTATTCAGATCTAGCGGTGCTACACATCTGCCAGCTATGTTTTTTTAAAGCTTTCACCCTTCTGCATTGTGGTACTCAGAGTCTTACTATTTATTTCTGCAAACATGGAAGGGCCCTTGTCTTGTTTACCATCGCAGCTAACTGTGGCCTTCTAGCCATCAGCACTTTGTACTCTGACATGCAACCCACCATTTATAATGACTTTTTAAATTGCTAAGGTGGCCCATCTCCGCTGTGGGCATTTATGTTCCATGCAGTCGCATGTTGCCACCGAGGCTTGAACGAGGAACAAATATTCTTTCTAGAGATGACAAGTTGTCTCGGAGTCTCTTGTGATTTATCCCCAGTCACACACGTATTTATTCACTTTGCATTCTGGTACTTGTGGTTTTGAGTTGCTCTATTGTAAATGCAAAGTAACGAGTGCCAGAAAATAGTGGACTTGAAAGGCAACTCACACCTGAGATGCAAGAACATAAGATCTCTAAAGGAGGCATCTTGTCTTGATTTTCTACAGAGGGTATGATATATACCAAAATATACACGCATTTTCTCAGCAGCTCAGTCAGGCTCCTGGCATGCAATGTTAATAACGGAAAATGTATGTGACACCTTTTATCATAGGACCACACTTCCAAGTCCCTGTGAACAGGAGGACCCGTATCTGCAGGTACAGAAATAGTGCAGACGTATATAACATAACCTGGGGGGACGGCTTTGTACCATCTGGACCCTCACGCTTAGAACGACAAGCCTTAACGTGGCTTCTGATTGGCGCTCTCACCTGCAAGGAGGGAAAGGTGGATTTTACACTGGCTGATCTTGTAAATGCTTTCTGTGGCATTGTAAAGGAGGCTTTATGATCTCCGTCAGGAGAAAATAAAGCCGGAAATACAAACATATATAGCATTTAAGCCTTTTGGAGAAATGTCATCATATATGCTTCTGCCAACTTTATGTGGTGTAGTGATACATTTGAAAGCACTCGCGTGTTTCTCTCTCTCTCTCTCTCTCTCTCGAGGTGCCCAGGTTTTCAGAAGGAGAAGTGCCTGCCCAGGCCTTGACGTGCACGAAAGCTGTTCAGCCTCAAAACAACAAGGGGCACAGCTCTTCTGCACAGGGGCATCAAAATGCTCGGGGCTGGGCCCAAACACAAGGGTGACACCTAGCGCTGCCGTGTGAGCATGATGGAGACAGAAAATAAAATGAGGCCAATCACCGTTCAGCTTTTGCACCTAAGGATGAATGGTGATTGGCCTGATTTTATTTTAGTCTCGCTGCCACAATGCTGTCATTCACAGCTTTTGGGTGCTGTGAGGGTGTGTGGGCGTTTTCGATGAGAGAAGGCATTCGAGACCTACGGACCCCCCTGGAATGTGTCACGAACCCCTGGGGGTCCGCGGACCACAGGTTGGGAACCGCTGCTCTAGTATCTCTTCAAACCAAATAAATCTTTCGCATTTTACTAAAGATTTCCGTGGAGAGGAACATTTTAAGAGTTTCACTCAATTTTTGAAAGCCCTGCCAAGTTCAGTGTAAGCCTTATTTAGTAAACTAAAGTATAACTAGATAATAGACAGATTGATTATTTGCTTGTTCCTCAAGTGTGACAACATTCTTTTGTTATCCATCCCTGTTACATGGCATATAAGAAGGACACATGCTGCACAAAAAACTCCATATTATCCGAAAGGATCCACTATCATGTGGGAAGGAGCGATATATAACAGGTAAGGATGGAACAATTGTTAAATGAAACACGTAACTGTATCACGTCTGTTTTATTTCTGGATCGGCTCTTGTTTCTCCTTTCTCATTGATTATTGAGATTTTATGTGCGACCTACCTCATGATTTTTAATAAGGTAGGTTGGATTGTGTCATTTGTTATTTGGGAACCAACCTACTTGTGTATAGGTTGGTACACAAAATAATTTATTAGTCACAAAAAATTGGTGCACAGATTGTAACTGCTTTTCACAACCACATTTTTCCTAAATCTGGCTCTTTGTTTTCTGTTTAAATTGGTTTCAGGTTTCTTTGCGTTATTTTTCACCAATGTTAAAAATCTTTCAGCGATTATCTTTGTCCATAAATGGATTAAATGCAGATGTCCTCTTTAACCCATTTGCTGCCGGGCCTTTTCCCCCTCCTGTGCATTTTTTTGGCTATTTGGGGCAGTTCGCGCTTAGGCCCTCATAACTTTTTGTTCACATAAGCTACCCACGCCAAATTTGCGTCCTTTTTTTCCAACATCCTAGGGATTCTAGAGGTACCCAGACTTTGTGGGTTCCCCAGAAGGAGGCCAAGAAATTAGCCAAAATACTGTGAAAATTTCGTTTTTTTAAAAAAAAAAATGGGAAAAAGGGGCTGCAGAAGAAGGCTTGTGTTTTGTTCCCTGAAAATGGCATCAACAAAGGGTTTGTGGTGCTAAAATCACCAGCTACCCAGCTTTCAGGAACAGGCAGACTTGAACCAGAAAACCCAATTTTTCAACACAATTTTGGCATTTTACTGGGACATATCCCATTTTTACGATTTTTTTGTGCTTCCAGCCTCCTTCCAGCCAGTGACGGAAATGGGCGTGAAACCAATGCTGGATCCCAGAAACCGAAACATTTCTGAAAAGTAGACAACATTCTGAATTCAGCAAGGGGTAATTTGTGTAGACCCTACAAGGGTTTCCTACAGAAAAAACTACTGGAAAAAAAGAAATTTGAAATTGAGGTGAAAAAAACTGCAATTTTTCTATAAGTTTTACTCTTTAACTTTTTCCTGCAATGTCATATTTTTGAAAGCAATATACCGTTACGTCTGCTGGACTCTTCTGGTTGCGAGGATATATAGGACTTGTAGGTTCATCAAGAACTCTAGGTACCCAGAGCCAATAAATGAGCTGCCCCCTGCAGTGGGTTTTCATTCTATTCTGGGTGTACAGCAATTCATTTGCTGAAATATAGCAAATAGAGTAAAAAAATAGCTATCAAGAAAACCTTTGTATTTCGAAAATGGGCACAAGATAAGGTGTTGAGGAGCAGTGGTTATTTGCACATCTCTGAATTCCGGGGTGCCCATACTAGCATGTGAATTACAGGGCATTTCTCAAATAGACGTCTTTTTTACACACTCTCTTATATTTGGAAGGAAAAAATGTAGAGAAAGACAAGGGGCAATAACACTTGTTTTGCTATTCTATGTTCCCCCAAGTCTCCCGATAAAAATGGTACCTCACTTGTGTGGGTAGGCCTAGCGCCCGCAACAGGAAATGCCCCAAAACACAACGTGGACACATCCCATTTTTTGACAGAAAACAGAGATGTTTTTTGCAAAGTGCCTACCTGGGGGGAAACCTACCAAACCTGTGCATTTTTGAAAACTAGGGACCTAGGGGAATCCAAGATGGGGTGACTTATGGGGCTCTGACCAGGTTCTGTTACCCAGAATCCTTTGCAAACCTCAAAATGTGCCTAAAAAAACACATTTTCCTCACATTTCGGTGACAGAAAGTTCAGGAATCTGAGAGGAGCCACAAATTTCCTTCTACCCAGCGCTCCCCCAAGTCTCCCGATAAAAATGATACCTCACTTGTGTGGGTAGGCCTAGCGCCCGCGACAGGAAATGCCCCAAAACACAACGTGGACACATCCCATTTTTTGAAAGAAAACAGAGGTGTTTTTTTGCAAAGTGCCTACCGGTAGATTTTGGCCTGTAGCTCAGCCGGCACCTAGGGAAACCTACCAAACCTGTGCATTTTGTAAAACTAGAGACCTAGGGGAATCCAAAATGGGGTGACGTGTGAGGCTCTGACCAGGTTCTGTTACCCAGAATCCTTTGCAAACCTCAAAATTTGGCAAAAAAAAACAAATTTTCCTCACATTTCGGTGACAGAAAGTTCTGGAATCTGAGAGGAGCCACAAATTTCCTTCCACCTAGCGTTCCCCCAAGTCTCCCGGTAAAAATGATACCTCACTTGTGTGGGTGGGCCAGGTGCTAGTGCTCCCTCCGGGCTCCGTGCCGAGGACGTAATGGTTACGTCCTCGGCACAGGAGCTCTGTGCCGCGGGACGTAACCATTACGTCCGCGGCACAGAAGGGGTTAACTGGGCAGCCACATTGTGTGGTTCCACTCATTATTAATCAAAAATAGTTTTAAATGAATTTCTCTACATCTACAGCATACATTTTTCGTAACTGTCAACCACTGCCTAGATCTGAAAACTCAATTTTATCTCTGTGATTAAGAATATTTATGTTCCTGTTTAGCACGATTGTAAACAGAAGGCCAAAGGTATAATTACATCAATAAACCAATTTATGAACTCCGTTTACATCCAGATATGTGATGAATTACAATATCACCCCACTTCACTATTGTTGACTTGTGTGTAATACCATACATATTTACTTCTCAATTACTGTAGCCACAAACCTGTTTCAAGAAGTGATTTAAATGATTTGCTAATGTACCACTTTTAATTTTATTGACCTGCTGGACACTTTAAGCCTAGTCACAAGCCAGTTTTCAGTCAGTATTTGTGTATTATGTCTTAGATGTCAACGACACATGAATATTCAGGGTTGATTTACTACTGATTTTTTGTGAATACCGGTGTCCTATTGCAGAAGTAGGTGTATTTACTTGTGAATTTCCAGGAGTTATATATACTTACTCATGGAAAAAAGCTTTATACAGCACAAACCTGTTTTCCTATGAGTAATATTTATGTGTAAATCCCTTCTAGGAAAGAAGTAATACTTATTTACCAATAGAACAAGCATTAGCAAGGCAGATACTCATAGCTTCTTGGACCCCTTGGCTTTGCTAAGGTCTTTTTGTAAATTCTGTACAGCTTTGTCAAAAGGAAAAGCTTGTGTGATGAAATATGTGCGTGAATACATCACCATGCATGCCTGTGGAATGACATGGACATGGACACAAGTTTGTTCATTATTTTTATTTATGTTCCAAGATGGCAAAGCCGTTTTGAGCAAATAAAAAAAAGAAGAAGCGGTCAGTCAGCAAACGGTAGCTGCTTGGCCACCAAAAAAATCAGGAAAGAAGCTGTGTGCCAGGACTGGTGGCAGAGCATTGGAGAAGCGAGTAGGCATAAGTCTGGGATGGGGTGGGAGCAAAGGAAAGTGTGGGGCGGGCAACGGAGAAGCTTGAGGTCGGAGAGGTGGAGGGAGAAACACTGAGCATACAGGAAATGAGGCGGATATTTGAGGTTGGGAGGAACACACAGTTGAGAGAGTAAGAAAACACAACCTTCTCATGAACTTCTTAAAGTAACACAAAAAATAGTTCCTTGAAGAAGATTAGTTCAACTCTACAAGTTATCCAATCAAAAGGGTGATTAAAAAACCTACTTTGTAGGGAATGGACAAACCGAAGATGAGGAAGGAAACTCATCAAATAAGAAACAAGCAAATGAGTGACAATAGTGTCGACCTGTGGTAAGCAGTGGGCTAGTTGTAAGCCCACTCTTCTGTTTTTGGTATGGTCCACAAGAAGTCTTTCAACACAGTCAGGACCTAAAACGTTTTATGCTTCTGGTCACCATTCAGCAGTATCTTTGGTTGCTTAAGATGTGTTATTGATTTCTGTTATACTAGCCTCAGGGAATTATTAGTGCATGTCATCAAATGTTCCCATTAAGCACCAGGGATGAAGCATGTGACTAGTTCACCTTTTGTATCAAGGGAAGGAGGCAGAGCAAACCTCCAGAGGCTGAAAAGTAACTGAGTAACTATGCCTTGGAAACAGAATCCACTTAGGTGAGAATCAAATGCTGATTTTGATAAGTCGTGATGTGGGATGCAGTTTGAGTAGGAGCAGCTTCACAGAGTTCATGCTTCAGTGACTCGGGGTGGAAAATAAATAACCCTTCACTATGCAAATATCCACTTGTCTCACTGTCCATTGACTTTCGTGGTTGGTTATAATTTGGGATGTTGATACATTGCTTCCTCAAGCAATACTCTTCATTGTTGTTTTACTGCTCACACCCAACATTGTTGGGGTATCTGCCTGGACATAGCTTAATTTTTATGAGAAGATCCTACTGGTCGTAATCAGCTTGTTATTCTTTTTTTAGATGAGGTTGCATGATACTGTGGTTCCTTTAAAGCCAAATATACTAAGCATGCATCCTGGTTGGTAATACAGTTCCACTAACAGTTTTGCATTAATATAGCACATGTACACAATTCAAGCTGTAATGAAGGTGTTCATGAGAAAGGCCCAAACGTATTTGCCAAATATTCCATTATAATGTGTTTATGATATTCTTGTAATGTTCAAACACCTTTGGTTTTGTCATTTTACTATCTGATAGAGATCTCTAGTTGAAGATTCCTTATCTTAGAATGTCCCCAGGTGTCAGTCTGGATCTGGAGATTTTTGTCGAGCAGTACCCCTGTGCTCCGTTAGGTGGTGTCAATTGCCTCAGCTTCCGTCATCAGCGTCGTCCATGCCGGAAGTGTATTTCTACTCTTGGAGAGTCAAGGGTTTCAAACCCTGTGGATCCTGTCATTGGGCGATGTCTGTGACAGGTCTGAACCTTGTGTGCCTTTGATGTTTGGAGTCCTATTCGAAGTGCTGTGCGTGAAGCTTTGAGGGAGCGGGTGCTTGACTTCACGTAAGTCCCGATCTCTGTTAAGAGGAAGGTCTTGGGATCATCCCACTCCAAATCCTCTGGGCAATCAAGTAAGTCGAGGCATAAGAAGTCAAAGATAGTGAATTGCGCTTCGATTTCACCCCATCAGACGAAATGAGGGACCTTTGTCGATCTAGGCCTCCTTCTGCGCGGAGCATGTGTCTGGGCCTACTCTGCACCTCCCCGAGTTTCCGGGAGTCGAAGTGATCCCTGCCCAACTCAAGAAGTTTTATGAGGCCATGCGCCTCATTTTTAATTCAACTCTGCTGGCACGCCTTTGGGCCCAGTGGAGTCAGAATGGGCCCCTTTGGATTCTGCACCGGCGGTTTTGGCCTCGGCTCTGAGGGGTGCCCATGGATCCCTTGCTGAATCTGGATGATTGCTGGTCACACCACTTCAACCTTACCCAGCGTCAGCCCCTACGTCATCGCTCCCAGAGCCTCCTGTGCCTCAGAGTGGTGTGGCTCCAATCCTCATTGTCGACTCCGATATGGAGCTGAATCTGGCGCTGACAGAGGCCTTGCCCTCTATGTCTGAGCCTTATTCCTTTGGGCTAGGCTACGGTGAGGAATAGGAGGGGTAACTTGACCCTTTGGAATACCAGCTCCAAGACCCCATTGACTTGCGTACGGACCTGGGAGAAGCCAGTGGACTGGATACCACCCCAGATACAGGAATGCTATCTCCTGCTACCGTGGCTATGGAGGAAGGAGCTTCATATTCTGTGGTGGTGCAGTGAGCAGCCGAGGTCCTGGACCTTAAGCTGCCTTCGGTGGCAGTTAGGTCTGACCTCCTGACAGAGTTGCCTCTGCCTGGGGCTTCATCCTCTGAACCTCTGCTTCCCTTTAATGAGGCCCTTAACAATGTCCTACTGGGTACCTGGTCAAAACCCAGCACAGGGGCCACTTAAAACAGGAAAAGTGCCTGCCGCAATCACCTGAGACCAGATGACCCAGATTTCCTGATGCAACACCCCACCTCTGAAAGCTTGGTTATCCAAGCCCCCACCACCCACAGCATGTTCCCTTCCGCACCCCAGGATATGGAATCCAAGAGGCTGGACACACTTGGGAAGAAGATGTTTCCTTCCGCCAGCCTGGTATTGCGGTCTGTGAACACACATGCCTCTTGGGGCTGTTATTCCAACACGCTGTGGGATCTGGTTGCACAGGTGCTGCCACAGGTCCCGGAGGAGGCATGGGCTGTACTTTCCCAAGCAGTTACTGATGGGAAAGACACAGCAAAGTTCACGATCTGACGTAGACTGGGCATGACCTACTTACTCGGCAGAGTGGTTGCTTCGACAGTGTTCTTGGGTCACCATACATGGTTGAGGATATCTGCCTTTTCAGGGGATGTCCAGGCTCATCTTATAGACATGCCCTTTGATGGCACCCATCTCACCGGATAGAAAGTAGACTCGGTGCTCTAGCTCTTCAAGGATTCTCATGCTGCGGTCGGGTCTTTAAGCCTTGCGGTGGCCCCTCGTCTCCCTCAGTCTGCTTTTCACGGCTTTTGTGGCTACGGAAGGCGCACCCATCCACATCCGTTTCCTTCCCGCCACTGTACCGCGCAAGCTGCTCAGCCTCTGGGTGGCCCGTGACATAGGATCCACCATCCTTGTGGATCAGGGAGCCAGCGGTCTGGGCAGTCCACCGCCCCCGGTAGTCTCCTCCAAACCCTCCTAATTTGACCATTCCCCACCAGGGACCAGACAGAGGCAGGATCCACCATCACCTGCTGTGCTGGAAATCCATCACGTCAGACAGGTGGGTGTTGCAGATAGTCCTAAGGGGCTATTTCCTCCCCTTCAAGACTTCCCCTCCATCCATGCCACCATACTATGATTGGATGATGGAGCATTACTTGTCACTTCTCAGAGAGGAAGGTACAGTTAGGCTCTTTAATGTAGGCCAATCCATCACCTTGTCTACTTTTTACGCACTCCTGCATCTTAATAAGGAAGAGGAGAGACTCCAGCACCTGGACCCAAAAAGAGCATTGGCTTTCTACCTTGATGGTACCAAAGAGTTCTGCCTGGTTGTGGTTATGTGGGTGCAAAGAAAGGTCGGGCAGTGCAGAAGAGAACCATCTCCAGATGGGTAGTTCCCTGCATTAAAATGTGCTACGCACTGGTTAAGAAGCAACCCCCTGAGGGCCTGTGTGATGATTCTACGAAATCTAAAGCTGCGACCACTGTTTTAGCGTACAGAGTTCCAGTCTTTGACATCTGTCAGGCAGCAACGTGGGCATCTTTGCACACGTTTACCGAAAACTACTCCCTGGACAGTCTGGCCCATAGGGACAGCACTTTGCCCGTTCAGTTTTACAGAACGTTCTAGTATGATCTTAGTTCGCAGTCCCACCTCCTGGGATGGTATTGCTTGGGTATCTATTCTAAGGTAAGGAATCTTTGACTAGATGTCTCTATCAAATGGACAAGTTACTTACCTTCGGTAATGTCTTATCTGGTAAAGAAAATATCTAGTTGCAGATTCCTTACCGATCCACCCAAGCTCCTCGCTCAGCAAACTGATTTCTAGAGATTGGGACTCCCTTTCAGGGCCCTAGTTTTGACATACCAGTGGTCAGTGTTCTTCATGGCTCTGCGCTTCTGTCATTGAATGTCATAAATAGAAACTGATGTCAATGCACCGGGGTGGCGCCTATATAGGACCCGCAACCCTATATATGGCGCAGACGACACCTAACGCCGCGCAGGGGTACTGCTTGAGAAAAATCTCCAGGTCCAGACTGACGCCTGGGGAAATTCTAAAGTAAGGAATCTGCAACTAGATATTGTCTTTAACGGATAAGGCATTGTGGAAGGTAAGCAACTTGTCCGTTAATGCTAAGAAAGGTATGGGTTGCAAGCATCTTTAAATGAACCAGCAGTCTTTTTAATCTTTAATCATTATAACCACATAGTCAACCAACCGAACTGCTCAAAATTAATTGCTCGTGGTGGGGTGGGGTTTATACTCAAATGTTGACAGTAAGAATGGCAGATAATATTAGGGCAAGCACAAAGTTCTGCCTTTACTGCCCTCTTCTCTGCCAATATAAACCAACATCCCCATATTCGAATAAAGGTGCTGCAGCACCCTTCTTAATATAGCCCAGAGCAGCTTTTTGGGAAATGATCAGATATTTTGTAAAACTTAGTGCAACTTGTCTGCATTTAGCCTTCACTTTTGAGTTATTGTATAGTCTGGTGCAGCTAGGCTACATCTCAATCATGTTTTCAGTGGTCACTTTGAAAGTCTCCTTGAAAAGGTGGGAGTAATTGCATACCATCTGCTTATATTTGCAACATCAAACTTTCAAAAACATTCTGTCATATTTAGTTATTTGAAAAGGATTAAGTCTTTGGTTTCCTTCTTGTATATTGAGATTACATTACTTCCGACCCTAGTTTTATTCAAGAGTTTCCTTGGACTAGGGTTAGAAGTAATGTAATCTCAGTATACAAGAGACTCCCCCTAGATCTGCATCCAAGTTGACGCTCTGAAATGGATTGCATGTTTTTTCTCCGAATGAACACAGAGAATCCTCCTTCCTCACTTCATTTTGCAACCCAAGCCCATAATCTGTGGAGTTCCGTAGAGATCGTCCCTCAGCCCCACCCTCTCCAACACCTACATGACCCCACTGCCCAACATCGTAGGAAACTATGAACTAAACATCATCTCCCACGCGGATGACACTCAGCTCATCCTCTCGCTATCCAAAGACCACTCCACGACAAAGGCCAACTTTCACCTCTGCATAAACAGAATTGCCGAATGGATGAAGGACAACTGTCTCAAACTCATCACTAACAAAACTGTAGTCCTGCTATTTGGAAACACAGTATCGTCAACCTGCTTCCTCACCCTCCGCATGCTATGCAGGATCCTCAAGGGGCTCCCCATCGACACCAGGCACACAGGCCCTCATCAGTAGCCGCTTGGACTATGGCACAGCTAATTACTCCACATAATATATAATTGAGATCTTGCATGGCATCTTTGATATTATCCCTGCAACATTTGCAATAAAATTATTGATAAGAAAACTGTGGATGGTGAAGGTGCGAGTTATAGTTACCTTAGGGTGCGAGTTATAGGTACTTGAAAGAACTGTAACTATAACTGATGAATTTCTATGGTTTTGTACGAGTAAATTAAGAACCTATCTATAAAGTCTCAGTAACCTTTGTTATTTTCAATAAATTTCTATGTTTTTTAATGTAAAATAATTGTAATTATTATATGTCCTTCCAACAACTTCCGCGCACGGCCTCTTGCCGTGCGTGGCAGGCATTGGTCGCAAGGTCAGGCCTGCAACCAATCTCTTATAACCACCCAACCCTTTGCCACGCAGGGCCTTTGGCCCGGCTCAGCGCTGGTTGACCACAGGGATTGTCTCTCACAGTGGATCTGTGAGTGGGTGCATGAGTGTCTGAGTGGGTCTGAAAGTGGGTGTGTGAGTCTGAGTGGGTGCATGACATCTGAGTGGGTGTGTGAATGGGTCAATGAGTCTCTGAGTGCATGTATGAGTGAATGAATTAGTGTATGAATCAGTGTGGTGTTTCTTTAAAAAAAATTCACATTTGCGAATATTTAACAAATAATTTGTAAAAACTCTTGAATTTTCACAAATATTTTGCATATTGATGCAAAATTAGTTTAAACCCATAATTTGCCCCTAATTTTCACTCCTATTGACCGTGTCCTGTGAAATAAAATGTCGGCCACAACTTTCTAGTCTGGTTGCTGTCGGCCAATCACAGCACTTCTTTTCGCACGCGCATTAGTGGAAATTTGCAAATTTTAGTGAAATAATCGCAAAGTCGCAGCAGCCAAAGATATACAAATTTGGATTTACCTAAATTTATCAAAAACTACAAAACAGATTGACACTAAATAAGCGAAAGCACAATCAGCATACCAACAGCTAGCTTTTTGCCATATTTGGTGTAATTTCGTCCAGATGTTTGGGCTGTAGACATGTCTAAAGGTCCTATGGGAATTAACATGGTAAATGCAACATTTTTTCACCACTCTGTTTTCTTGGCCCCCGTTTGACTAATCACTCCCAAACTTTCTGTGTGCAACAAAAATCACTGCAGTACTTTTTGGGGGAAATTTCTTGAAGATTCATCAAATGGCGCCAAAGATAAAGGCAAGTTAAAAAATGCTTTTTCTATGGAAACATGGTCCTAACTATAACTACTTTGTGGTGACGGCCACTAAGAAATATATGGAAAATGTCACTTACCCAGTGTACATTTGTTCGTGGCAAGTAGTGCTGCAGATTCACATGCTATTCCGCCATCTAGTGTTGGGCTCAGAGTTTTACAAGTTGTTTTTCTTCGAAGAAGTCTTTTCGGAGTCACAGGATCAAGTGACTCGTCCTCCCGGTCATACTGTGCATGGGCATCGACTCCGTAGTTAGATTGTTTTCCGGCAAAAGGGTGTAGGATGGAGTGATAGAGTTTAATAATATAAATGTTGTATAGAAATAGTAAGTAAGAATAGATGTCCATGCAAATGTATATACATATGTACAAAAGAGAAAAACCTGCAACAACTACAGGCTTTCAGGGAGAGGGTAGGTGCATGTGAATCTGCAGCACTACATGCCACAAACAGATGTACACTGGGTAAGTGACATTTTCCATTCGATGGCACGTG
Organism: Pleurodeles waltl; assembly: GCF_031143425.1. Taxonomy (NCBI): domain Eukaryota; kingdom Metazoa; phylum Chordata; class Amphibia; order Caudata; family Salamandridae; genus Pleurodeles; species Pleurodeles waltl. Next base: position 1,012,625,046 of record NC_090448.1, read on the forward strand.
TAGCTGCAGATACACGTGCTATGCATAGATTACAAAGCAGTTACTTTCCCCAAAAATAGCAGTGGCTAGCCTGTAGAAGTTGGAGTTGTTTGAAATAATGTTCTTAAGACAGATGGTCCAACATTGGCCTGCTGCTTTGAAAATACATCTACACAATAATGCTTTGTAAATGTATGTGGTGTTCACCATGTGGCAGCTTTACATATGTCTGCCATTGGTATGTTTCCTAAAAATGCCATAGATGCACCTTTCTTCCTAGTGGAATGTGCTTTAGGTGTGATTAATGCCTTAATGTAACATGTTTGTATGCATATAACAATCCATCTTGCCAACCCTTAGAGATAGGATTCCTTTTATGTGGTTGTTGAAAGGCAATGAAAAGCTGTTTTGTTTTTCTGAATTGTTTTGTTCTATCTACACAGTACATTAGAGCTCTTTTAAGGTCAAGAGTGTGAAGGGCTCTTTCTGCAATTGAATCTGGCTGTGGGAAAAAGACTGGCAATTCCACTGTTTGGTTTATGTGAAAAGGTGATGCCACTTTTGGCAGAAATTTTGGATTAGTTTGAAGTACAACTTTATGTTTGTGTACTTGGAAACAAAGTTTCTTCAAGAGTGAATGCTTGTATTTCACTAACTCTTCTCAATGATGTAATAGCCACTAGGAAAGCAACTTTCCATGTTAAGGATTGAATCCCTCAAGAATGCATGGGTTCAAAGGGTGGGCCCATTAGTCTGGTGAGTACAATGTTGAGATTCCAAGTCGAAACAGGTGGTGTTCTAAATGGAATAATACACTTTAGTCCTTCCATGAAGGCTTTTATAACTGGGACTCTAAAGAGAGAGGTATGTTGAATAGTTTAAAAGTATGCTGATATTGCAGTAAGGTGGATTTTAATAGATGGAAAGGCTAGATTTGACTTTTGCAAATGAAGTAGGTAGCATACAATATCTTGTATTGATGCTGTAAGTTGGTCAGTATTTTTAGATTGACAGTAATAAACAAATATTTTCTATTTACTAGCATAGCATTGCCTAGTTGTAGGCTTGCTTGCTTATTTGAGAACTTCCATGCATTCTAATGGAAGTTGTAAGTATCCACATTCTATGACTTCAGGAGCCAAATCGCTGAGTTGAGAGCACTGGAATTTGGTTGTCTGATTTGTCCTTTGTTTTGTGTTAACAAATCTGGTCTGTTAGGGAGTTTGGAATGAGGTACTACAGACAGGTCTAGGAATGTTGTGTACCAATGTTGACGTGGCCATGTTGGGGCTATGAGTATCATGGTCAGAGATGTTGGACGTAGTTTGCTGTTGTGATGAATGTGTCCTGCCCTGTTATTTTAGGTAATACATGGTCTTCATGTTGTCTGTTTTTATCAGAACAGTCTTGTGTTTGAAAAGGGATTGAAACGCTTTTAGGGCAAGAAACACAGCCAATAATTCTAGGTGGTTTATGTGAAATTGTTTCTGTTTGGGGTCCCATTCAACTTGAATGGTATGCTTGTTGAGATGAGCTCCCCAACCTGTTGTCAATGTGTCATGACCGTCACTTCATTAGATTGCTGAGATTCCACCACTGAAGGGACCATTGTTATGAGAGGTATTGTTGTAAGGTTAATCTTGAATGTGGGACTATGGCTATGCAAGATGCAATCATCCCTGGAAATTTCATGATAAATCTTACAGTGTATTGTTGATTTGGCTGTATGTGTGGTATGAGATTTTGGAAAGCCTGTATCCTTTGTGTATTTGGATATGCTAGGGCTTTTTGAGTATTTAGAATAGCACCTAGGTAATATTGTACCTGTGCTGGTTGAAGGTGAGATTTCTGGTAATTTAGAGTGAACCCTAGTGTATGTAGGGTTTCTATTACATACTGAGTGTGTTGTTGGCATTGTGTAAAATTGCTTGATTTTATTAGCCAATCGTCTAGATATATAATATAATGATTATCGGCACGACAAGTTTTGATCAATTGATGTTATTTCACTTTCTCTGTGAGCATCTGTAATTAACATTTTAATGTTTTCGGTATGGATGGTTGTATTGTTTTAAGGTCCAAATCCCAAAAAACCTCTGACATCAAGAAGCCCTAAAAATGTGAAAGCCTCCTTCCCTTTTTAGACTTCCTGCTCCTCAAACACTGCATGTACCTCATGTAGACCTCTGTGTTGAGCAACCTACCTGAAGCTCAACCCCACCAAGTCAGAATTCTGGTTATTCACCAAGAACAGCAAACAAGAACTATACTAAACCTGGCTGAATCGCATGAAACAAGATAGGTCTGAAACCCAACTTTTATCCAATGCCAGGTCACATGGATCCACTATGGACATCAAACTCATCCTCAAAGAGAATAATACAAAGCAAACCAAGACTGGTTGGTAACAGCCTTCTTTGCTTAAGGAAGTGAAACCATTCCTCACAGAGTGCAGCTTCTGAACTGCCTATTAAACCCTCATACTCTTGCATCTAAATGGTGGCAACACCCTGGAACTTAGACTCACCAGTGGCTCCCCTGAAAGGCATACTACACACCACAGCAGATCTCATCAGGGACCTCAAGACATATGATCACCTCACCCCCAGAATCATGGTGTCCTACTACCACCCCCCACCCCCTGCCCAGAAGCCTTGCCCGTCTATAAACCCTGCTGTATTATTTACTGAGTCATTATGATCAGCACCCTAGCCTATCTGGGTGAGGTGCACACCACCTCTAGTGGAAAAGTGCAAAACATAAATAACATAACAGTCCTTCTCCATGTGTCCTCCCATGATCTGGAGCAGCATCCCTCTATTTAAGAGGACTGACCCAATCCCTCTTGAATGCTGACAAGAGCTGAAGACGCACCTCTTTAAAGAACACTATCACAGCAGACTAACTTTCTGCTTCCTCTCTCAGAACCCAACTTGCTCTGCAGCCAGTGGTTGAGTATTTATTTCACTTCAACACTTCAGTGCAATTTGGCTTTGTTCACAGTATGCAAATATCATATACATGTGTACAGTATGGTTCGGTTGGCTTTCAACCTGAAATGGAAATTTGATACTTTTTTCCAATGGAGGAATCTGGAAGCCTCCCTAAAATCTACACGCTGAATTATGGCAAAATAATTTCCTGTTTCCTTAATTCATAGGCTTTTTTGTACCTATACGTTTTCATCACATATGGTTGTTATCTTTATTCCTCTGTGCCCGAGAATATCCAGTTTTTTCCCCCTGTAGTGCTCTCTTCCATATACATTGTTAACCAGACGTCCCTTCAGAAGCCACTTGTGCAAAGAAGAGTTCAATTTGATTCTGTCATATCTATCATCCACTCGTTAACATTTCTGAAACGTAATCCTAACAGTATGGAGTCTTTGAACAAGTTTTACATGACTGTAGTTTAGTTCTTCGACCATCTTTTAAACTATGAAAGTTCACTTGTCTGAGACACTGTTTATACTACTCATAATGTGCGTTCCTTGGGAACAAGGGTACTATGATGTTTGTTTCAATTTCATATTTTTTCTTTAGTTTGATGAACTGATGTGGTTTTACAGCATGCTGCAGTATTCCAGGCCTTAATGGGTGGGAACAAAATGTGAAATGAATGATATCACCCCTCTCATGAAACATTGCATGGATAGAAATGGGCATGCACTTTATATGATTATATAATATTTTAAAATACATTTGATGAGGTTTAAATATATACATGTAAAAATACTGAAGACTTGCTGTTTGGGGGAGGGGGCTTTGTTTGTAATGGATTATAGGCTGTGCCTTTAAACAAGTGTTTGTAATTTACATTGCAATGTATATATTGTGTACCTCTTTTTCTCTAGCTTTTACAAGAAGCTGAAGGGTGGGGTGAAAGGTTCAGCGAGCTTACCGAACAAACTAAAATGTTTGAGTCATCTAAGAGGGACCTGGAGGAAGCCCTACACAATAAGGAAAGTCAAGTAAAGGTAAATCAGAAGTAGAGTTTGAGATTTCTTTATTATAGAGTTCTGAGATGTGAAATTTTTTTAGTGTAGTTTCTTTACATTCAGAAATCTGTGTTGGTGAGTTAGTTCAACATTTTCTATGTGATTTTGTCCATACTTTGACCTTCCCCTGAAGCTGGTAGCTGTATATCCATCCCTTTAAAAGTATCACATAGATGTCTAAATAGGAAATTTGGATTTGCCCTCTGCATCATGGAAAAGCAGAAATAACTACTTTGTTGTGCCCTTCATAAGTATGCAACTTAGAATAGTTGGTTTGAAATGTCCTATATTAGGCTTCTCCAACAAGTAACTTGTGAACTACTGGTAGATCTCAGCGATCTATAAGTAGCTCTCCTGATTGCAGCCCAGCCTACTAAATGATAACCTTTTGCTTGGTTGAATTAATGTATGCATACCAAAAGTATTTGGGACAAAGTTATTTTATCTGATAGAGACTTCTAGCTGCAGATTGCTTTTCCCCATGTGTCAGACTGGATCCAGAAATCTTTGCTCCAGCAATACCTCTGCGTGCACCCTCGGTTGGCTCCATTCAGCTCTGCATGGTATTGTCGTTGGCGCAGATCTGGAGGGAGCTACCCTTCTGTTGCTTTTTGACAGGCCTTTTTTCGACGTTTGCCGAGAATTTCTCTTCACTATGTTGAGGATGTCATATAAGGATGCAGGGCTCAAACCGTGTGACGCCTGCCGGTCACCGCACCATGTCAGTTAGGGACCCCATCTCGTTTGTCTCTAGCACCTTGTGCGCAACTACGACACCAAGCCGTGCCCGGACTGCCAGGCCATGGTGCCGAAAGCCTGGAGGGAGTAGTCCCTAAAGCTGCTTGTGGCCTGGGAGTCGACAACACTGGCATGCGCGACTCCTCGGACGTCTCATTCCTGGTCAAGGAGGTCACGGGACGGCTCCAGGAGCCCTAAGTCCTCTTCGCCACACTTGGCGAAGAGGCACAAAATGAAGAAGTCCAAGAGGACTTGATTTCACCTCGTCCGTTGGCCAACAAGACGAGAAGGGAACATCAGCGTTCCTAGCATGGTTCTCTAGAGCTGCTGCCCAGTTCGACTCTTGGCCTCTGCCCGTTTCCGGGAGGTGAATTGACTCCCGCTCAGATTAAGGAATTTTATGAGGCTATGCACTGCATATTAGAGCGTGCCGGCCCATCTGACGCACCTTCGGGCCTTGCGGGGTCGGAGGAGGCCCCTTCAGGTCCCATTCCAGCAGATCCAGAGCAGCGCTGGTCGTACTCAGGTGACCTTCTACAGCGCTGGTCCCGACACCTATGCTTCTGGCGGTGTCCACCGGTGGCACCAGCCCCATTCTGATTTCCGACGATCCAGAGCCGATGATGGCACCCACTGGTGCCAGATCGTTGGCCTGAGCCTTATTTTTCACAGTCAGGCATGAGAGACGATTGGGAGGGATCCCAGGACCCTTTTGAACACCAGTTGGAGAGATTCTTGGACTGGTATAAGGAGCTAGGAGGCCCCAGTGGACTGGACACCTCTCTAGACACTGGCTTGCTCTCCCCTCCTCTATGGCTACGGAGGAGGGAGCTTATTATGCAGTGGTGGTGTGTAGGGCAGCAGAGGTTATCGACCTCGAACTGCCCTCAGTGGCTGTCAAGACGAACATCTTGACTGAAGTGCTTCAGTCTGGGGCTTCCACTTCCAAACCACTTCTGCACTTGCTGATGTCCTGCTGGGAACTTGGTTCAAGCCCATCACAGGGGCTCATGTAAATAGGATGATCACTCGCCGCAATTACCCTACACTGGGAGACCCTAATTCCCTCAGCCAACACCCCACCCCTGAGAACTTGGTAGTCCAGGCCTCCACTTCCCTTGGTTCATTCCCTTCCATTCCCCCGGACAGTGAATCCAAGGGGCTGGACCATCTTGGGAAGATATTTTCTTCCACCTGCCTGGCACTGAGGTCAGTGAACACCTCATGCTTATTGGGCCGTTTCTCACACACCATTTGGGATACGGTCATTCAAGTGCTGCCTCAGGTCCCGGAGGAGGTGCAGGCCATACATTCCCAAGCAGTAAAAGACGCGAGGGACGAAGCAAAGTTCACCATTCAGTATGGCTTGGATATGACGGACTCGCTAGGCAGAGCGGTTACATCAACAGTGGCCTTAAGGCACCACGTCTGCCTGAGAACATCTGTTTTTTGAGGTTATGTACTGGCAAACCTGATGGACATGCCCTACGATAGGACTCACTTCCTTTGCGAGAAGGCAGAATCAGTCTAGAGCGCTTTTAGTACTTTCTGTCTACGGCAAAGTTCTTGGGCCTCTTGTCGACCCCTCGTCCACCATCTGCCTTTCACCCCCTTCATGGCTACAGAAGGGGTGTGGTACTGCGCCAGTCCTTTGCCAGCCACTGTCCTTCACACCACCCCAAACAATGAGAGGATGTGGGTGCGGTGTCTTCAGACCTAGAGCTGCAGCCTCAAAACATTCCTAGCTTGGTTCTGCAGGACCATGTTAACCCAGTTGGAGGGAGAAATCGCCATCATCTCCTCCACTGGCAGTCCATCATATCGGACGTATGGGTACTGCAGATCATCTGGAAGGGCTCTGCCCTGCCTTTCCTATCCTTTCCTCCTCTAGTACCACCAGCATTCGGACGGCTGGCAGAGGATCATTTGTCTCTACTCCGAGAGGTCAGCAGAACCACAGACAAGTATTGGCAAAAGCAGGAGAAAGCTGCATGGAAGTTTGCAGGATTTTGAGAAGCTGCAAGGTCCTAGCGACTCAACCCTTGGAGGGGAGTCAGGGGTCCCCCTCAACAAGTAGGAGACCCAGCAAGGATTGTTGGAGCCCCCACAAGGATCCACTGGCAGCAGGCACATGGAGTCGCAGGGAGGCCTCAGCAGCTTAACAAAGAAAGAGTTCCATGCCGCAGGATTTGCAGAGCGCTGAAGGCTGGAGCTTCTTGGAGCTCAGAGATCTTCAGGAGGAAGAGACAACAAGCCTTAGCAACAGATGCAGTGCACAGGGGTTCCGTCCAATGACGACAGCAAGGGCCCACTGTCTCCCGAGTTGGAAAGGACACAAGTTGGACTTGGAGAGGGCCAAAGACCCACCACCTATGTTGCAGAGCCTTTCAATGTCCGTGGGACAGCAGTATCCACCAGCTGGTCATTATCTTCAAGATGCCTGCAGATGCGGGGAGTGACTCCTTCATTCCAAGTGAGATTCCTTCTTGCTTCCTGATGCAAAAAGGCATCCTTGTGACCCTGGAGGATGCACAGCCATGGATTTTGCAGAATTGAAAAGAGCTTGAGAAACAATGTTGAAGTGGGAGCCCTCCCAAATGGATACAGTCTTTTTTTTCAGTTCCTAAGGCAGACTAGCAGCGGTTCCAGAGGCCAGGTTGCAGAAGTGTCTTGCAGAGAGTTCCTTGTAGAGTCTTGCTCGACGAATCTAGGGTCCCAACCTCAGGGGAGCCCTTAAGTAACCCAGACAGGGGGTTTGACACTGCTTGCAGTGACCCACCTATCAGAAGGGGTCAGGGACGTTACCTGGCTGGCCTAGCTTGTCATATTCTCCCAGGGGCCTCTGACCATCTTGTTTCCAAGATTGGAGAATCAAGCGGCCACCTGGCAGAGCTCTGTGCACCACACTAAGGTAGGAGCTGGACAATGAAAGGGGGGTGCAATACCCTGTTTTTTGTGCGGTTTCATGCCAGCGCGGGGACCGAGGGTCCCTCTACTGGTGCGAACCGGGTTATGCAACGAGGGCACCAAGTGTGCCCCTGAAAGCTGTCTGGTGGCGCTCAGATGCCACCACACCCCAGCCCAGAGACACCCATTTCAAAGGGCGAGGTGGTCTCACGTCTCTCTTACAGGAAATCCCTAGTTCTGCCTTCCCCTGCTTGAGTTAAGCTCATCAGCAGGAGGGCCTCTGAGGAACCCGCAGAGTACATGGTATCATGCAACTAACACTGGAATCTGTGTAGTTTCATGATTCCAACATGTGTGACACAAAACATGCCTAGGTTCGGAGAAACTATTATGTAGTTGGACATCTCTTGTTGACCAGTGTCCACTACATACCTTAAGATGGCTTTCTCACACTTACAAAGCCCAGGGGATGGAGTCTGGTTGGCAGGGGCACCTCTTCTCATGCAGGGGTGCCCACACACTCAGGACCATGCGCTCTGCCCTTGGGCTGAAGGGCCTACCATAAGGATGACTTGGTGTCCAAATGCAGTGACCGGGATATAAGGCAATCCGTATATATCTAGAGTGAAAGGTGCATGCCCCATTTAATGTATGCTGCAATGGTAGGCCTACAGACACAGTTTACATGGGCTCCCATGGGTGGCATAATGCACCCTGCAGGCCATGGGAGACCCCTGGGGTACCAATGCTGTGGGTACCTAAGTATCAGTTTCTAGGGACTTACAAAGGAACACCAGTATGCCAATGGTGGTTGAAGGAATCACTTACCAAGTCCATTTTAGGGCAGAGAGCACTGACACTGGGGTCCTGGTTAGCAGGATCCCAGTGTGCTACAATCTAAAAACACTGACACCAGGCAAAAAGTTGGGGTAACCATGTCAGAAAGATCCTACTTTCCTACAGCGGGCATTTCGCACATTCAGTCCTGCAGGACTTTCTAGTTTGAAAGCATTTGTCTGCAGCTCACTGCCAGGAGGATATGGCTTAGGTATCTATTCAAAGGTAAGGAATCTATAGCTAGAACTCTCTATCAGATGAAACAGTTACTTACCTTCGGTAACGTATTATCTGGTAGAGACTCTATCAAGCTGCAGGTTCCTTGCACCCACCCATGCATCCACGCTCTGTGGACTTATTTGCTAGAGTTAGGGTGATCCTTTTTCAGGGCCCTAGTTTGGACATGTATATGTGCCAGTTCTTGTTATGGCTTTGCTCTCCTGGCATGAAAAGTCGTGATGAAAGTAACTGACAGCCACGCGCCTGAATGGTGCCTATATATGTGACAGCTACGTCATTTCCTGCTCAGATGACGCCACGCAGAGCCAAATGGAGCCACCTAACGGGTGTTGCTCGAACAAACGTTTCCGATTCCGGTCTGACGCCTGTAGAAATTCAGAGGGAAGAAATCTGAAGCTACTTAGGCCCTCATTCTGACCTTGGCGGGCGGCGGAGGCCGCCCGCCAAAGTCCCGCCGTCAGGTTACCGTTCCGCGGTCAAAAGACCGCGGCGGTAATTCTGACTTTCCCGCTGGGCTGGCGGGCGGTCGCCTTCAGACCGCCAGCCAGCCCAGCGGGAAAGAGGCTTCCACGAGGAAGCCGGCTCGGAATCGAGCCGGCGGAGTGGAAGCTGTGCGACGGGTGCAGTTGCACCCGTCGCGTATTTCACTGTCTGCGCAGCAGACAGTGAAATACTTGTAGGGGCCCTCTTACGGGGGCCCCTGCAATGCCCATGCCAGTGGCATGGGCACTGCAGGGGCCCCCAGGGGCCCCGCGACCCCCCCCTACGGCCATCCGGATCTCGGCGGTCCGACCGCCGGGATCTGGATGGCGGTAGGGGGGGTCGGAATCCCCGCGGCGGTGCAGCAAGCTGCGCCGCCGCGGAGGATTCAATGGGGCCGCAGTACACTGGCGGGACCCCGCCAGTGGTGCCGGTCCGACCGCGGCTTTACCGCCGCGGTCGGAATCCCCATTGGAGCACCGCCGGCCTGTCGGCGGTGCTCCTGCGGTCCTCCGCCCTGGCGGTCAAAGACCGCCAGGGTCAGAATGACCACCATAGTCTCTACCAGATAATTAATTACCAAACGTAAGTAACTTGTTCTTCAGAACCCCTAAGCTGATGTTTGGAGAACAAAATGTCAACATTTCCAAACTATATTTAAAGTTAATATATGAGTGATAAATCATATGATGATGGTGAGACTTATTATTATGTATATAATTACATTGGTGCCAGGGGCATTGCAGCTATACCTGTTACATATTGCCAATGTAAAGGCATTCCATATTGACAAAGCCTTTTTTATGTTACTGGTGGCAGCCATGCTAGATGCAATGGAGCTATCACTGCTGGTTATATTGCATAGAGTGGTCACTAAGGTGTAATCTTGTCTGATGCTTTCACTATTACAGCAGTAATTCTAGAAGCTCAGGATTGTTTTCATTGAACAAAAGTAGCTCTTATCAGAGAAAAGGTTAAAGACCCCTGTCTTATATAGTACACAAGAATCCACATTAACTAAGCCTGAACCTAGTTTAAGTTCACCTTGTGTGCCTTTTTTGGCTATCTAGTGGTTGGACCTGGGATTTATCTCATAATCAGTTTTATCTTTGGGCTCCAGCTGTAGTTGGAACCTTAACGAATGACTATGACATTGGCTATGAGCCCACATGTCAGCAGTGCATAAATAGATAGATTTTTCCACTAGTGGGTTCAGAACAAGACTTTAAGCTGTCTTTGTCAAAAAAGAAACAATCATTATAGTGCAGAGGACCAGACTACATCCCTTCAGAAGTTTGACAGCAGCCATAATCATCAAAATGTATAGGTGAGAGTAATATTATATTTCCTGCTGAAGCCCGAGTCCATTGGGTAGCTGGTGGGCAGATGTTGCAATTCATACATGTTTACGGTGTTGGCTCAGGCTGAAGACAGGCTGCCAGATTTGAATTGCCTCTGTTTTGGAAGCCTTGAGTGTTCTGATGAAGAGGCTTCTTGGGGGGAAACACAGCTTCCAGGGAAACAAATGAGGGGTTCTATTGATGTGAGATTGTAAGAGGATGTGGCCGCTGGGGGAGGACTGTTGACCAGACTGCTGGCTTAGACACCAAGCTGCCGATGGATCCCTTGTGATCTGGGATAGGCCTGACTGACAAAGTGGATGTACTGAAATTTACCCAGCAGTGGCCTTTCTTCAACTGCACTGAGCTAATGTGGCTGTGAAGGTCAACCTAACTTCCTGTGGTGACGTCTGCACTATCTACAGTAGAGGTTTTTTAAAAGAAATCCCTGAGGGTTGTCACACAGGGGCCTGAAGGTCCAACCGTTCTATTAGTGTCAAGTGAGGTGGCCAAAATATGATTGGAGGCTGTAGTTACTTCGGAGCATTTAGAGTTCTTAGGCACAGCATCCGATAAAGGAATCTGGATAGATGGAGAAGAGCATTGTTGACTGGGCTCCAGGATTGATGGAAGAGGTTCCGGGGAAGGGGGTCCCCACACTGCCCTACTTGTTCTTCCTGCGCCTTAGGGGAGTTAGGGGCTCCTCCCTTGTCCTGCTTGACCTCATAATTCCCAGGGACAGGAATCTGCTTCTGATAGTGCCGCCTCACCTCCCCCCTGTGATGACTTTCGACTAGATACAAGGGAAGGGGCATGACCACGCTATCTTCAGCGGTTTAGGGTGCCTTATCAGGTGTAACTAGATGAGATGTTGAGGTGGGTAGCTCATTATAATACTTTAAAGAACAGGCTCAGTATACTCACAGTGCACTCAGTGTGCTCACTCAGTGCTGCTTGCTTGCTTAGTGCTGCCTAGCATTGCGTAACCAGAGAGGACTACCTGTGCTCTAGCTGCAGGCTGCTAGGCACGGTGATGACAGATAGATATTGTAAGGTAATCACTGCTGGGTCCTGTGATGAAAACCCGTGAAGACCTAGTTGGTGCTGGCCACCACCTCACGTGCAAGCTGCATCAGCATAGCGCTAGTCACTTCTGCACTGCAGAGGGTTAAGCCTGCGACCTAGCGCATCAAGCACTAACCGCAGCTACTGAAAACCCTCTCTGATCCTGGTTGCTTTGCAGGTAACTAAAGGACCCTAGAGGGATATTACGGCTGATGAGGAATGAACTCGAGCTCTCACCCTGATGAGACCGGCTTCTTCTGGGCTAGTGGGTTACCAGCTACCAACCAACAAAGCCCTGCGGAGCTCAGACATGGCGGCAAATGCAGGCAATGCTGCATGCTACATTCTGCACCATGTCCCCGGCCTGCTCACTTCACCCCACCCACTCCACCAGCATGAGCTTGCTGCGGCTACAAGCAAAACCTTCGGGCTGCTGTCAGGGGCGGTGAGGTATTCAGAAGACCGGGAGTCTAGGCCGCAGCACAGCACAGCATGGCACCAGCACCAGAAACTTCCTGAGGCTTGCAGCAGGAACAGCACATGACACCAAAACGTTGTGTATCTTGTCTCTCATCAGGAAGCAACCAGCAAAATGTACTGTTTTTTTCCAATGTTTTCGACAGTCGAATAAATAATGTTAACAGTTTATTTCCCTTCAGCTCTGCCTGGATGGACTGCTAGATTATGTAAAATATTCTTTAGATTTTTTTCCAAATTACTTGTAAGTTTACTGTAGAGGATGAGCATCTGGTATGCAGTTTTTGATAGTTGAAAGGCAGGAAGCCAGAGGATTGTTACGCTTTCTCATTATTTAAATCTAAAATCTTGAAACCAATCAGGAAAAGTAGCATTGGCACTTTGGGCATTTTAAAATCGGTCAAAGGAGTCCCTATCAGTGATACACAGACAACATCAAGCATCCATGACAGAAATGGGTTTCTCTGAAGATGGAGATAGACCTGATTGAAGAATCTTGGAGGAACAATTGTTTGTACCAGGCATCTAGGATGTATCCTCATCTAGTGTTGAGGTTCCAGATTCTATCCTGAAGCAAATTCTTAAAAAGAAGCCAAAAGACCCCAAGTCACCAATGCCTCATGACAAAACTATGGAAGATGGAAATGGCTCTTAAGTCAAGAAAAGGCCTGTTGAAGTCAACCAACACAACAGCAGTCTATTTGGGAGTCCAAAAAATGACATCCTTCTAAGTCAAAAAAAGAAGAAATCAATAAGGACAAGTCACAGTGTATCAAATCATTCTTCTTAGAACGTATGTCACTAATAAGGACAGAAGAGGATAGATGGGAAACAGAAGCGTTAACAAAAAAAGTGAAGAACTGGTCACTCATGGCACTCTTAAAGTGAAGAGTCAGAAGAAGACAATATGTAGTAGGAATGACTTAAGTCACCCGTCAGATTCCATAAATGATATTTCATACAGTTGCAGTGAGATGAGGATACACATGGCACTTCACTTACACAGATGCCATGCACACAAAAAAAGTTATTCTTATAGGTCATCCTTTCCTGACTATGTAGCAATGGATTATGCACTTTTTAAGCAAGCTATATGGCACCCAATTGGAGGAGAAGCAGGAAAAGTTAGTGGAAAGGAAGATGGAAAGAGCCGCACAGTGGTGATTTGTTAATGACAACTTACGAGGTCAAGCTCAGGGAGCAAAGGTAAGTACTGGGTGCTGATCAGAACCATGCCAGCAGGTCACACCGGGCAGCACTGGAGCGGCAGGGTGCTGTAAGGCACTGGGTGTCTAGAGGTTCTCTATGGGAGTTGGACCTCATGACAAACAGGCAGCAGACTCGGGCTAGAAAGTCAGTCACAACAAGCAGGTAGGTTGTAGTCTCGGGGTGCTCAGGGAAGTAGGTTTCTCCAGGGCCCAGGGGCGATGGAGGGAGAGGTGTCCTTAGGTGTAGGGTTTTCTCGTTCAGGAGCACTTGCAGTCAGGGGGTCGTGTGTGTTGAGGCTGCAGGCATCGTTGGGGAGTCCGGCACGGGTGGACCCAGGATAGACTCAAGCTTTTAGGAGCTGGGGGGCATCGTTGGCACCAGTGACTCACCTCAGATCAGGTCAGGGGCGTCAGGTGCAGTGGTTGCTGGAGGTGTTGGGTTTTCTCTCCGCACAAGGCTGCAAAAGAGGGGGCCTGCATGCAGAGGCTGCAGGCGTCTCGGGTGACTCCAAGATGGGTGAGACCACACTGCACTCGGTCTCAGGCCGGCTGGTAAACCTCATTGGTGCAATCGGATGGCTTCACCTCAGGTTGTGGATGTCTGTCAAGTGGTCACTTCAGGTGTCTTGTCTTTGGGGTTCCAGTTGCTGCAGAGTCCTTTTCTTGAAGTCTTGTTGCAGAGCAGGTCCACTGCTCACAGGAGACTTGAGTCTTTATGGAAGGCAGGACAAGCCTGCTTTTTGGGAAGAGTCCCTTGAGGTCAGCAGGCAGTCCGGCATTGTCAGCTGCTTCTTCTTTTTCTCTTCTGCAGGTGCAACTCTTCTTTGTCCTTGTCTTCCTGGGTCGTCAGGATCGGAGTTCTAGGATTCAGGAGTGCTCAATTTACGGGGGGGGGTAACAGGGAGAGTGCCAGGTGGTAGCCAATGGACTGCCCACCTTTAGGGTGACTACACCCTTTCTTTACCACTTCCGTTGGGAAGTAGACATAACCCTAACCTTAGTGGCCTAATTCCTTCCAAACAAGATTGAGGAATTTAAAAAGTAGCGCCCGCCCTAGGGGTAGGACAGGCATGAAGTGGGCACACCAACTAATCTGCCTAATTTTCCCACCTGTGCTGCCGCCAAAAGTGGGACAGGACAGGGGGAGGTCGGTCATCTCCACCATCTTGAGAGACCTGGGTCGCATTACAAAGGTGGCTAGGCCTTTGAAGTTTCCCACTCTGGAATGTCCATCCTGCTTTGGTGAAGTGATAACACCCCGCCCAGTGCAGGCTTTTGTCTCTGGCCCTCGACAGCACTGGTTGTCACCTTGGGGGCCAGAGTCACGTCTATGGTGTCTGAACTGCTCAGGACCAGTCTGTCAATCCACTAGTAGCTGGTAGGTTTTGAGGGGCACCTCTTAGGTGCTCTCTGAATGCAGTTATTATTAATTCTCTCACTGGGATCAGTGAGGGTTTATTAATCTGAGATGTTTGATAACAAACATCCCTATATTCAGAGAAGCCATCATGTAGCTGGGAAACTCGCAGTGAACAGTGTCCAGCACATGCATTTAAAATGGTGCCCCTAGTACTTACTATGTTTGAGAATTGGCAAAGACATGGCAGGGGCATATTTTCTCATGCAGATATGGCCTCACATGTAATATAATGCACTCTTTCTTAGGGCTGTATGGCCTGCTAGAGGGGTGACTTAAACATGTTGCTTGCAGTATTTAAGGGACATGGCACACAGACTGTGTGCCATGTCGTGTTTTCACTTTTGTCTGCACCATGACACAGAACCTGCAATGGCAGCTGGTCATGTGGTTGGTGAGGGGTCAGTTAGGGTGGCCCAATTTGTGCTGCAGCCCTTAGGGACCCTCCTGAGTACCCCAGGCCCTAGGTACCAGGGTTACCATTTACTAGGGACTTAGAATGGGTGCTAGAGGTTTTGCCAATTGGGAAAAACAACAGTGCAGTTTTGGGGGGGGGGGGGATCTGGCACTGGGGTACTGGTTAGCAGAAATGTAATGCACCTTCATTCGAAATTACACCAGAAACTAGGCAATAAGTGGGGGGAGACCATGTCAAAAGAGGCACTTTCCTACAGCCATCCTCCACTTCCTATCTTGCACATGCTCAGGAGAGGAAACAATGCTACCAAGACAACTCTTGTGTGAGATGAAGAGCTTAACAGGTTCTTCCCCAATCATAAAAAAACAGCTCTACTCAATTGAGTCCACAACATCTAATATGGTTAGGGGGCAAAATAAACCACAGCCTAAAACTGCGGCAGTCAGTAACAGCAGACAAGTGCCTCTAATAATGCATGGATACTCTATTGAGTTCATCTAGATACCACCAACTATCAGACCCCAAAACTAAGCATACTAAAGAGAACATATACCTCTAGTACATAAGGAGATAGAGAAGCTAGCACTAAAAGGGACGATAGAGTAAGGAGTCCATCTAAAAGAGGGAAAACAAGGAGAATATACTAAATACTATGTATATTTCCTCTTCCTTAAGCACGGCTCCACCTTGGACTTGTTTGGTTGTGTGTTTCCTAAAAAAAAAGACACATAAGTTTCAGTAGGCAGTGCTTCTCAATATCATATGTCTTACAGCAGATTTGAACAGATTTAAGAGACGCACTCAAGGTGGTATCTCATTCATGTATATGCATTGTAGAGAACTGGCTTGTAGAGGGGAATTCGTTTGGGCAGCGTGAATCAAGCATTCAACCAACAGTAACCTTCTGTTTCGATTGGGTGTTTAGAGTCAAGGTGAATAAATCATCACTACTTTCCACAGTAGTGATGATCACTACAGAGACATCAGTAGTGTTTTGAGTACTATAGAAGTGTTGACGTTTGTGGATCACACTTGCCTTTACAAGACCCTTCAGTCTCTAACATCTTAGAACGATAATGAGATTTCTGGGGATGATCCATATTTGACCAAACATACAATTGTATATCTGATCAATGCATAAACAGTAAATGGCCATAAATGCTGGCGGATTAGAAGGAGATATTGAGTGTCACAAACAAATTACAAAAGCTGTTAAAATGGCAGACATGTAGTAACATGACAAAGGGAAGACATTTCATAGAGCCAGTCCCTATATCCATAAACACAACAGATGAGTCACACAGGTGATAGATAAAACATGTAAGTTATCTGGTTCTAAAAACTGTCTTTGTAGCCCTTAACGCATTTCAAGTTAAGTAAACTGACATGTAGATAATATGACCATGTTCTATTTAAACAGGGAAGTGTGCACAAAGTGTTTCATTCTGCCAAGATTCGAACAAGACATCTGGCACTGGTTCATTCCTAAGTAATTAAATCACAGAATTTTTGCCAGGAGAAAAAAATGCCATGATAAGTGCATTAAGCACAAAAATGGAAATATCTCACAAATGGGAGTTAAAACAAGAATTCATTTTCTAACAGTGGGAAACACAGAGCATTGATCTTTTTGCGCCAGGTGAACATGCAAAAATGCCAATACTTTGCCTTCAGGTATCCACAGCCTCTGTCTCCGTGGAATGCACTGTCATGTGTATGCTTTCCCACTGTTAGCACTAGTTACTCTGATTCCTCACCTAATCAACAACTGCATGGTCTCAAGCATGGCTTTTCAAATATCTGCACAGTGGGTGAGACAACTATGATACTCACATCTAGTAAGGATGTCACAATAAAACAAGTCTTATCCAACATGTTAACCATGGAAAAGGGAAAGATTTATCACCCAGATCAAAAGAGCCTATACCGGTCAGCATGGCCTCACACCCCAAATAACATCAGCATCTGAACTTAGTAGAGAAAGGTATAACAATTGTCAAGGAGGTCAGAAATCCATGTACTAGAAAATATTATTCTGCCAAAGGGACTTGGCACTGAAAGCAGTCTAGAGACATTTGGAAGTTGAAGTAATTCAAAGGGTGATGGTGCTATATCTTATATCTTCGGTATTATAGTAATTGTTCATTATTAGTTCACTTAAAAGTGATTGCAGTTTAAAACAGGGACATAGACCAGAAATGCAATAACAGCTATTCAGTGTTTTCACGAAAGAGCAATGTATCCATACTATCCACATGCAGCAACTGCACCAAAATAGAATTTGAATATGATCTTGACAGGCCTTATGAACTCATTCTTTGAACCAATGCAGAAAACTACTTTAAGATATTTTATTTTAAAGATGGCCTTTTTAATAGCAGTCATATGACTAGGAATTGGTGAGATTCAGGCTTTAACTGTGCAAGGGCCGTACCTTGTTACACATAATGATAAGGTAGTCATGGAAACAAATCCAAGTTTTGTTTTGACTGTATTTTTTCAGTTTCATGTAGATCAGACACTTCACATGCCTTATTTTTTAGAATCCAATGACTTTTGCTGAAGGGGCATAACATAATCTAAATGGTAGAATAGTAGTCATGTATTACATACAGGACACAAAACCAGTAAGAAAACATAAATCGTTTTGTTGCACATCTGGCACTTGTTTTGGGTTCCCCATTTACTGAGGAGATTATAGTAAGATGGACCTTGCAAACAATCCAACTTTGTTACTCTTTATCTCACAAGACTTTAGAAGTTGGACCAGAGACCCATTATTCACAAAAAGGGCAATGCTAATGTTCATTTAATGTTTCATTAAATTACATTAGTGCATCAGCAAAGTGGTATCTAGACATACAATTACCGTACATCACTACTAGGTAATTGTATGGCCATTTTATTACAATAAGAAACTCACATTTCAAACAGTAATTAAATATTTTACAATTGTTGTCCTTCACACCTTCCTCCACAATTTGGAAATACCACTATTTAAACGACAACATATGAATGTAGAATGGGTCCAGGTGGCTGGAAAAGAAACAAGTTACTTATCTTTCACAGTAGCTTTGCAACCTGAACCTCGTCTTGATTTACATGGTCCCTTCATGGTGAAGGAGGAGAGTTAGTGTTCAGAGGAAATTCATAGCAGTTTAGCCAAGCACAAAAACGACAATTCATTATAGACTTACTGTCAGTGTCGTAGAGACTCCTTCAGACTCAGCCTACGCTTAATGCATCAAAGGTGTACTTTGTTTGCTTCAAGGAAAATTTCAAACCTAATCATTAGATGATTTGTTATTTTTCTTTATTTGCTCCACGTAATAGATGTTCTACTGCTTCAAAAAGTGAAATTTAGAAAATTTTCTTTTGGAATGCAAGATTAAACATAATGCTAGTTATTTTGTTATTTCTTCTTAGTCTCTCACTGAATGTTTGCTGACAATGAAAGATTGGAGTTTAGAGTTGGGCCAGGAGAACAATATGGACAATAACAACCTGGAAGATGATGTATCAACTCAAACTGAAAATGAAGAGCTCCTGGGTAACGTTCAGTGTTTTTACACCTAAAGTCAACAAGGTTTTGAATTACATGCTGTTTAAAAACAATGTGCAAGAACCCTATTCATAGCGTTTTACCATCTATTGAGTCCCCTGAAGTTTAATTTACTGGAATGCATACACTTTTTTTATAAACATCATAACCCCGACAATGGCCTGTCAACTGGTGCATTTCTTACTAACTTCATTCAAGAGATCTTGTCCAAAATAACCCAGTATATCATTCAACTAAAGATTGAAATAGGAGCCCTTTCTGCATTATTTGACTTGGAGGAATGCATTTTGAGGTTGACAGAAAAGGCACTCGAACCAAGGGAATCATAGATTTGAATATTTTTTGACTGCATGACAAGTCAGTGTTGAGGACAGCAATTGTAAACATAAAAAGACCGGTCCACTGATCGTAATTTCACTTGCCACAAGAAATCAAACAAGATGTCTGATGAGGGCTGGTCTGTAAAGTTTGCAAAAAATATAAAATGTATCATAGTATGAACAGATCATTTGTAACATACAGATTCATCAAACACCCACCTACTTGGGAATGATACAAGGTGATATGAAATCCAAACACTGAATCTACATAACACATTGCATTCTTGTATCTTAAACCCGAGATTCATATCAGGCATTAATCTAGATGAAGATTTAATTTAAACAAATTGTCTTGGCTTTAGGTGGGGCAACTTTAGTTGCTTCCTGTAGAATAACTCTTCTTTCTTTAAATGCCTTTTGCCTAGTGTTTCAGATTTACTGATGTTCCACGTGCTAGCATACTATTCAGTATGACACAGATCCTTACAAAATGCCTTGGCATTAATTAACCATTTAATTTTATTAGAGGAATCCTAGCACGTACAATCACAGGTGACCTACCTATGAGTATAGCCCCTCGGTTGGTACAAACTAAAAACCATAAGGACGGTGCTCAATTTGTAGAAAAGTAGGTACCAGGGCCCTTCTCAGGAGCCCAGGGCAGTCAGCACCACCCATTTCCCCTGCCAGCACTGTCAATAACAGTACCATCACAAGTACTAACCTCACCTTCCTTCAAGTTACAATTCAGACTATTCCAGGCCACCCAAAGCTATTAGATTATTGTGGAATTGTCTGAAATGTCATTTTTAACGTACATTTTTGAAGTACATTTTTAATGTACATTGAATTATCAAACAATGTGATTGTGCTCATCTCAAAATTAGACAGATTGGACTGATAGTAGTGCCAGTGCTGAGAATTATGTGCCTGCACTGCGCACCGGAAACCACTGGCTCAAATTAAGCACTGCATAAGGAAGATGGTGCAAATTTGATAGCATATTTGAAGTACTTGAGTCGTAGTTCCTTCTGGCAAGTGAATCAGCATGTGATTTGTGGAACACCCAAAACATGTCTACCAAATCTGTTTTCCCTGGTTTGCAGGTCTGCAGCATCCATGGTACCCCAGACACCTGCACCATGTGAGGCAAATGATGCACATTTTCTGTGCAAGAGTTTACTCCCTATTTTTGGACAAGAAATTAAAGACTGCCACGACAAATCATATAAACTGAACCCTTGTGACTTGTAGGGGAGTTGCTACCTAATATTAGTGTTGTCAAATGGTACACCTAGGTACAAAAAAATTGCCTTTTCTGAATGTTGTAATCATTCATAGTAGGGGTTCTAAATATTTTAGACTTGGCCCCTAGGGTTAAGACAGATGTCTCGGGAAAATGCGTGGTGGGATCCCACCTATCCATAAAAATCACATTGTGTTCTATCAAATTATTTAAACCATTAGCAGTACGTGACATCAAAATGGCATTGTCTTCATGTAAAAGCAAGCAAACAAATATGGAGCCTCCTGTAAGAGTGCACTATCCAGCTTCCGTTAAATGTCCCTACTACTGATTGATATAGAGAATAAGTAAAAGAAGGACCAACACACATGCATGACAGACACACGTTGACATATCATATCATAGCTCTTGGCACTTAGAACACTCCCCACCTGATCCATGAGGAAGCTAGCTCAGGCGGTTAGCTCAAGAGGCACAATCCATTGATTAACTTTGTTGCTAAAGGAAGGGTAGGTATGCAGCTGCTATTTAATTATGCATCTGCCATGCTAGAATTGTCTATCGGAAAATCGTCCAATTTAACATTAAAATCTGCAAGATTCTTTTATAAACAGTACGTTTATTGAAACATTTTCATATTTCCTTATTGTGATAGTTGGTGTGCAATACAAATATCAATAAAATGCCATCCAAGTGTGTCTCATTGATATAAAACATTATTAAAGTAAGAACCAGTGGATTGTAGAGGATGGTAGAGAAGCTACAGAAGCTGGTAAAAAAGGGAAAAGCAAGGAAACCAAATCCCCCAGGTCCTGGCAGTGAATCCTTGCAAACCCCTATGGTACAGGATGGAGATGAAAATTATATTTTTCAAGAGGTCCAATTTAAAAAGCAAAGAACATTTCTCTCCTAGAACTGTTATTGACATAATATGCATCTAGTCAAGGGAATAACGGCACAATCCCAATATTAGCCATAGAAACTGTAGACTTCAACACATCAAGACATCTTGTGAGAGGTTCTACAATATGCTTAATAGCAAAACAATACTTTGTGTGCCTGTTCATCTTTTTCCCCCTATGAGAAACCTAATGTTCCATTCATTTTCCATTTCAATATCAAGTTTGAGACATGTTGAGACATCAGCCATCCACCTGTTTGGACCCATATATATGTTTTAAACAGTTTCTAGATTTGCTCAAAAAGGAACATTTTGTCCCCTAAGAGAGTGGTCAACTTTTCCTAAAAAGACTTTGAATGCAAGGGGAAGTTCCTGTTTTCAAGTGCTGAGCTAATATTAATCGGCTAGCTAATAAAACGTTAGAGATGAGTCTACCCAGAAGATTATGCTGATTATATATAGTCTGTTCTCATTGAGGCCTAATAGAATTACTGCAGGATCAAGGTGGGCAGTCACCCCCATTGTATCTCTCACCAGATTGATGATTGCGTACCACTGGAGTTTGATATTAGGGCAAGTCCACAATACGGCAGCTTGGTACCTTTTAGTTGACTCTATCTCCAACATAGATCCTGACTCCCAGCCATAGCTTTAAGTCTGATTGGGGTCATATGTCAACGTGTGAAACATGTAAAAGTACTCTCCTTGTATTAAGTGCATATTTAATTGTTTTGGTTCTGCGGTGTATCATATTCCAATAATCTTCTGATTGATCTTAGCCCACTACTTCCTGACTCTTTACCTTGTAATTGTGTGCTATATCATGACTGAGGGCCCAGAAAAGGCCTCATCTAGAATTGTGATCGCCATGAAAGGTGAATGTTGTAATAACTCCAACTCAGTTGGAGTAAGCTCTGTACTTCATTGGGGTATCTTTCCCCAGAGCTCGCCCAATGCAGGGCTTGGGTTAATTTAGAACTTTCTTTTGGAGTTATATGAAACTATTCTGTACAATCCATTCTGTTTCTTAGTACTCCATCTAAAGAAAAATCCTTTAGATGGAGTGGCCTTCTGTTGTTAGGGCTGAAAACGAGAGTATCATTAACCCCTGGAGTAAACTATAGCTTAAAAAGATATGGGTGTCATCTGGGAGGGGAATGTTGTTTCTTTTCTACTTCTATTTAGATCATCTGAGTGACCACGGAAGGTCTTTGTAGAAGAATGTCGCCTCTTCGACGTTTGCATTACAATAAAAGCCATAACAAATGTCTCAAGGTAATAGAGGCATAATTCTCCTCAACCCTGAGCCATGGTTTTGAGCATCATTCATTCATCCAATCCGGAGCTAATATTATTTAAGAAGCGTGTAGCTATCTCTTTATACCAGGAAGACCTAGTCCACTGTCAGCTGGTTTTCTGTATAGAGGAAATCTGATAGAGACTTCTATCTGCAAATTCTTTACCTTTGAATTCTCCCCAGGTGTCATACTGGATCTGGAAGATTTTCATGAGCAACACACCCTTCACGTCGGTGGGTTGCATAGATCAGCTCTGCATCAGTTCTCAGTGCCATCCGCACTGGAATTGACGTCACAAGCCCTATTAAGGTGCCACCCAGGTGCGCCGTCGGTTCTTTTCTTTAGGCACCAGCCAACGCTGATCTGAAGAGAGCGACCCCTCAATCAATTGTTGACTGGCTTTTTTCAACTTTTTGTCAAGTCTTTTTTGAGAGTTTTCTCCTGGTGTGTCGAGGATGTCTTCTAGGAAGACAGGTTAGTAGCCCTGTGGATCCTATCATTGGGTGATGTCCATGACGAATCCGTAGCTCGTGTGTCTTTGGTGTCTGAAGTGCAACCATAACCTGAAGTCGTGCTCCGAGTCCTGGGCCATGCACCCGAAGGCTATGAAGGGGCGGTCCCTAAAGCTGATGGTGGCGTGATATGCGACTCCACAAGAATCCAAAGTTGTTGTTGTCCCATTCCAGGTCCTTGGGGAACTTGGTAAGTCGAGGCATAAGAAAAAATCTAAGAAATCGAAGCGCTTTTCGACTTCTCCTCGTCTGCCGGACGATGAAGGGTGCACTTACTCTCTAGGCCTCGTTCTGCAAAACCTGTGACTGAGCGGGCTCCATGCGACCCCTGCCCAACTTCAAGAATTTTTTGAGGCCATGCGCCTCATTTCTGGCCAGCCTGACCGTGCTAGATCCTTCTCTGAGAGGAAATCACAACTGTCTTGGCCACCGGAGCCATAGAGAGGATTCCACTGCCAGAAGTAGGCTGCGGTTGTTATTCCCGCTACTTTCTGGTCCCGAAAAAGTACACATGCCTTCCCCCTGTCCTAGACCTTCGATCCTTCAATCTCTTCCTCAAGAAGAGGTTCAAGATGTTCACGTTGGCTCTGGTCTTGACTGCCCTACACCCAGGAGACTGGTTGGTAGCATTGGCCTTGCCGGACGCTTATTTTCATATCCCCATCCTGCCAGCCCACAGACGTTACTTGTGGTTCACCGTTGGCCACAAGAGAAAGGAGGAGGGGTGGGTTGGTAAGGAATCTGCAGATAAATATAGTCTCTACCAGATAAGGCGTTACCGAAGGTAAGTAACTTGTCTGTTAAGCCACTCTGAGTGACTCATCAGTCCAGACAAAGTTTACTATACAATTTCATATGTTGTAAAGGGTACACAGGAAGAATTATGGAATGATGTGTTCCTAACAAGCTAGAATTATTATTCATAAAGTGATCTATAAAATGAAACAATTAAAATTAAATGAGTTTCAGAAGCATTAAACATAAATGTAAAAGTTAGGTTAAAAAGTGCCTCCTTCATACATTTTCGTTTCTATGCTCATACATGGGTACTGTTTGGCACCTTATCGCTCACAGTGCTATTAACTGATCCAGCAACCCATGTAAGTATCAAGACTAGTTTTCCCCAGAGGGAGATGGAGTCCTAGCCACGACACACAAGACAAAGCCATCCAGATGTTCACTGTGCCTCAACAAGGTTTCTTGTAACATTATAATCTGAAATTTGGTAATCAACAATACTTTATCACAGAGCTTCATATAAAAACCAGGAGGATTCTACGAAAAGAGGACTAATATTCTTACGATTGTCCGGAACTGATGGAGCCTTCTGATAGGAGCAAAACTGTTTGCTTTGAGATCCTTGCACCTTGGCGCAACAGCTGCTAGTCATTCACGATCCTTCCAAGCTTCTACTGGCATGAATCTGTTAAACTGCTCAAAACTCTTGTTGTTCGAAGGCCAGCTTTCACTGTTGAAGGAAAGTGTTGTGGGTCTAACAGTCTGATAAACTGTCAAATATCCAAGTGGATTGGCATGATCAAAGCTTACAAGGACTGGTATTGTGTTGAAATAAGCAGTCAAATTGTGAACCTATCTGAAATGCTTTAAATTTACAACAATACAGCTTCTAAAATAACATTTATTGATTGTCTTAAATCATGTTAATGTCAATATGATTCATTGATAACCTATTATTTACTCTACTGTTCACATTTAACCAACGAACAATCTATTTTTAGTTGTGTGTAATTCTGTTTCTGAGACCAGTTTAAGGGGTGGGATACATTTTGTAGCTCCATGAACATATGGAGTTATCTGGGGCGATAGTAATAGAACATCCACGTTTCATTGCTTATACTTTATTGCTTTATGTATCCTTAAAGTTGGTACATTTAGTAGCTTGGTCCTCAGAAATTGCTTCTTTGCTTGAATGAAATATATTAGGAAAAATTAAATCAGCAACAATACCTAAGTGGGTATCCATTGACAGTGCATGCTGAGTGATGACACAATAACTATGTTTGAGTACCTTCAGGAGCATTGTTTAAAGATAAGTTGCAAATGGGACAGTGGTCCACATTTGACAGTTTTTGTGCAGTTTTATATAACACAGGCAAGAAAACAGACCCAGATCTCCAGAAACTCCACCTATTCTGTTTGTTTTTGGGTGGTTGTTTTTTTTAAACATCTCTTCCCTTTTGCCAGCCCATGAGTAACAGAAGGTAGTTACTATGGCTCCCAAGTTCCCTCGACTGTCAGATACAGATCGTCATATGACAGTTTTATGATCAGATTCCCCGAGTTGCTGCCACAAGTTATAGCTTGTTCATGTACCAAGGGACCCCACAAATTATTTTTCCACCCTCATTCTTTAATGTGAGTAGCATTAATATGAACAACAGTGTGCTCAATATCTTTATTTAGAACCCTCAGAGCCCTTTCCAGAAAACTATCAGTAGTGGATGAAGAGTGGCCTCTTTTACCTGAATAAGTGTTGGAGGGTGGGCCAAATACCTTCCATTTGCCCTTGTTGACTGTAGCATCAACACTGTCAAAGGGGCCCCAAAAGTAGTATGTCAAGTAATGGGGCCCAGCCTCTTCTTGCCTCTGACACTCTGCGGATGGACCTCGCTGGGCTTTGCCTGGTGTGTCCAGCACCATGGGAATAAATGTTTTTCGAGCATTTGTGTGAAGAAGTTTCTTCAGTTATTTTAAGGAAACAGAAGCGCAGATTATGTCTATATTTCTTTACTTCAATTTTGACAGTAGCTAATAACCAGCTAACAATAAAATTGCATATCCCATGAACAGTCACAGAACTGCTTCCCTCCCATGCAAAAATCACATTAGACATAGGCTCACAAAACCCCAAGACACCATCTTGGGTCCTCTTTATTTGCAGAAAAACAACAAATAATGTGAGCCAAGTCCAAACTAAATTCCGCCACAGCTAAACAGTCACAGATCGAACATCTTCCTGACCTGGGAATCAAGCTGCTTGTGATGTCTTCTGAGCCACCATCCCCTATCTATTCTTGTTTTTGATCTGAACCTCAAACAGGAAGATAATGGTAATCCCCATATCTCTATACACATATCAGCAGACGGGAGAAGGGGTTGTAGAAAGACAACATCATATTAAAAATATCCATTGATCAATATGTTTTCAATTGCAGCCCAATATATATATAGGCTTCCTTGTCTTTAAAAGAATTGAAAATTTGTGACATAGATGCTAGAAATTGTTTTATTCTATTTCAGGACCAGAGACTTAGATTATGCTTGTTCAAAGCGTATCCACCACTACAGACGGTACATTAACAATTGACTAGTAATAAAATTGTTTAAACATAGACTCTGAAGACTAGTACACTGTACTCAAAATACCCTCTTAGAGTATGTCTTGGAGGCCATGGCTGCCCTGGCTGAATTTGCACTAAATTGTGTTACATCAGTGCTTGCCTTCACCATAAGCCGTCCTACCCATCTAGGCAACATGGCTGAACATACAGGTTTAGAAGAGTTTTGTAAAGCAATTAGTAACTGTCACTCGGGGTCAATGTGAAACTCCTCAGAACATACTTCATGAGCTTTTGAGCACTTCAATACACATAACTTGGCTTTTTTTCTGAAAGGCAGTATATTAAAAACATCTTAAGAAAGTTTTAGCACGTTTAGAAATCGAAAAAGACACTTGTTATGGAAAGTAAACTTTACCTGCTGATTCCAGGGCTCAAACATCTTACACTCTTCTGCAGGATACTAAGTATAAAATCTTGGTTAACTTAGCCAAAAGTATTTTATGGGATGTTTGTTGATTGTCTGATCATTGCGCTAAGGAGAGATCCTTTAAATGCAGTTCACATTCCACAATTAAGTATACTGAGGTTTGGGAGGATAAGACACCTTAATTCCCATGTCCCCTTAGAAACCATTGGATGCATACCAGCTATCTTACCTTCAAAGAGTCAATGCCTTGCGGAAAAAGCAGAGTAAAAATAGTTTACTGACCTGTAAGACATCCCCTCAGTTGCTCGTTGCAAGAGAAAATTAAAGATGTCAGCTAAAGGAGCCTCTACAATATCTGTATGCTATTCAACACACCAACATACCCGAGATCTCCATACTGTTGCATAGCGTTTGTGGGTCGTAACTGCATAGAACTGTTTTGTATAGCAATCAGCTTTGCTCGAAATGCCTGGCAGATGCCAGCATTGCTCACAATCTCCCAGGCCACTAAAGCCATCTGACTCTGAGTGGCCAGCGGATGCAACACCACCAGCGGATCCCTCAGTATCTCCAGGAATACCAGCAGAGCCACCAGAAAGTCCAGTGACATCTCTAGCAGCAATGGAAACCAAGGGTGCACTCTCCAGATCATAGTCAGCAATGCTAACTTTGCTTCCTGCCTCTTCGCCTGAGCCTCCAGTCTTGGAATCATGGCAGAAAGGTTGGGGGGGCAGGGGCGTAGGCGTAATTAATTTTTTAAGACCAGTCCTGTAGGAACACCTCTGTCGCATTCACCAGTGGATCTGGTCTCCAGCTGTAAAATTCCTGCAGTTGAGTCCTCGGCCTTGAAGCAAACAAATTGATCTTGCGAAGACCCAACATTCTCTGGATGTCCTGGAAAACCACCTGGTTAAGCTGCCAGTTGCTCATATCTGCCAGGAACCTGAAGTTCCAATCTGCTACTACACTGGACTACCCCAGAAACTATTACTAAACTGGATATGAAAAAATGGTCCTGTCATTCCATGCTTCCATGTGCTCCTTCCATTTGACCAACTCCTTTCTGGCTTCCGGTTATTTTACAATCTGAGTGGAGTAAGCCAAGCCTTTCCTCAGATGCTGGATCTTGAGACCCTGCAACACCCTGTAGGCAACAGGCCTGGGAACACAGTTTGTGTGGAGGATGCTAGCAGGATGGCCACTATTCTCACAGAGACTGTTTGTTTACTTAGGGCTGATCTAAGCGCCTTCTTGATGTCCTTTATCTTTTGTTTGGGCAACAACAGCTGAGCTTTGATCAAGTCTACCTGAAAGCCTAAAGAGTACATTAACTGCACTGGATTTAGTAGCAACTTGTTGATGACAAATCCCACCCCCTGAAACAGATGGATTGTCCCGATGCAGTATTAGGTGTATCTGGGACTGCACCATAATGATGAATTTGTCTAGGTGAACTATCAGACACACACCCCTCACTCTCAGTTGCGACAGATAGGCGTGACAGATAGGCATCTTTGAGGTCCAAGTTGACCATCTGTTCCTTTTTCTGCAAAAGATTCATGAAAAGTTAAATGCCCTCAATCTTGACATGCCTGTAGAACACCCCTGCTTCAAATCTTTCAGATTCAAGACCAGCTGGTGACCACACAACCCCCCACTCTTTTTCAATAATAAAATGCTGCTGCTGAAACTCCTGGGGTGAGGACATGTGGGGTAAATTGCCTGCTTGGACAAGAGCTTCTGAAGCTCCACATCTGTAAAAGCTGCTTTGTGTTTGGAACAAAGTTAGTTAGGGACCCTGGTTTAGAAACTACTTTGATTAAACTGCAAATTAAAACCCTGCACAGACTCTATTACCCACGCCTCTGAGTCAGAACCCTCCAGCCTCATTCCACCCAATGTCACCTGCGTAGCAGAAATACTTCTTGCCTGCAAATACTGTTGTTGAGGCTGGTTAGGAGGCTCTTTTACATCTACCTCTGACATAGCAGCCTCTAGCGAAATGTGGTCGAAGAAGGTTCCACTTTCTAGAACCTTCCTGCCCTGATCCTCTGCCATGCAGGCCATAGCCTCTGTGGGGCGCTTGGTAGTAATGACGGCCTGGTGAACGACCCTTACTTCACCCGGTCCAGTCGAAAAGGTTAGATTGGAAAACTTTTTTCAGGGACATCTGCACTTTGTCCAGCACACTGAAAGCATTGACAATCTTCCCCACATGCTTGACAAATTTGATCCCTGATCAGGGGTCCTTCTGCGCTGGGACCAGCCTCCACCTAGGTGTAATCTACCTCACTAGGATCGATTTTGTGCCTCTCTGCTGAGATGGCAGAGTTTGCGTTTCTGAGTAGGCAGTCTGCCCATTCCGACCGTCCATCCAGCACATCAGGGTTCACACTCATACCTGCCTCCAGTGCTAATTCCAAAATCTGGGCAAGGGGACTTGCAGTATCAAGCAGCATATCCTGGCATCTGCATCATGCTCTGTCAGTACCCTTTTTAGGGTCTTTGGCATATTTTCTCAGGAACTAGGCGGATGAGTGTAAGTAGTTCTGTGACTGTTCGTGGGATTTAGAGTTTTATTGTTACTTTGTTATTGGCTGCTGTAGACATTGCAGTAAAGAAAGAGGCAGAATCTTAGTCTTTGGTCCTGACATAGAATCGAAGGCCTCTTAAATCCTATATCAGCCCAGATCGGCGATGCCTACTAGCAATGGGTACTATGGGGGCTGAATCCCACCAGCACAATGGACTATCCTGGCCCCCTTCTTCAGCAATCTGGTAAAATAATGGTGAGGCAGAGTATGGGCGTCCCAGGCCACTGGAATCAAAGGCTTCTTAAGGCTGGTACCCGCCTGATGGGCTACGCCTATTAGCTCAGGGTTCTATGGGGGTTGAGGTCCCCAGTGCAAGGCGGTATCTTGCCACCTCCTTCAGCAGTGAGGCAAAGTGATGGTGATGCAGTGTATGGGTACAATTGAAATCGAAGGCTCAAGGTCTATACTGCCCCAATGGACGATTTCAACTAGCTCTGGGGACTATGCAGGTTTAAGTCCTCCAGCCCAAGGCAGTAGCCCCCTTTACTAGTCAGGCAAAAAAAAACAGTGCCGAGGCAGGGTGTTGTATTTCATTTTACAAATGCAGCTGGTTTGTTGCCTCTGCTTTTCTATACAATTTAATCATTACACTGATAGATTTGATTTGTGTTTGCATGGTTATTAGCCAGATAAAACTGCTGATGACTGCCTAAATGCTTTTTTGTAGTCTCTTTAAGGAGCATGGCAGTATTACAGGAGGCTCCCTTTATCAAAACACGTGGGTGCTAGGTATAATTTCAAGTGTAATAAAAATAAGAAAGAAACCAATAGCATTAAAGATATCTTCTAGTTTTATCATCCATGTGAGTATAAATACATAAGAGCGTCCAATAGTAAAGACAGGTGGGAGTGGAAGGATTGATTTAGATCAATAGATTAATGTAGTGAATTTATACAATCAAATTGTATATGGAATGTGCCATATAGATCATTGCTGCGTAACCCAAGCTAAGCACTGAACAAGAATACAGCTCTGTGCAGCTTACTAAGGGGGCAAAATACACCTTTGTAGTTGAAATAATTCTTAACTGTGGCAGGCGGCTCTGTTTGCTGTAGGTCTTTGGTTACACACTAGAAGTGTATTAAAAGTATATGTGATAAGGTTAACAAGGTGTCCATTGACTAGAATACATGCAGATCAGCCAGTGCTTTAACATTAGATTTCTATTACACCGTAGAGCCCTCTTATTCAGAGTCTGACCCTTAGTGACTGCAGCAGAGGTGAGTGACATAACATGTCATGTTGCTTAATGCTTTGTCCTTACTGAAAATACTTTCAGTTGGTACAAGGGCAAAAACTAAAACAAGGTGTTTTAAAGATCCACAGAGATTACTACAAATAGTTTACCAAATTGTTAAAACTTACATTCTTCCAGAGTGTCAGTTTTTGAGGCTATGCTATTTAAATCCGTTTAAGATTATTGTGCCACTGAGAAGGGATAATGTGTGTATAAAACATATTTAAAAGGATTATGCCATGCTATTACATTTCTTGTAACAGCTTTCTTTTGATCTTCATCTTCAATCCATTGTTGGATATTCTGACATTCTTTGTCATTAAACCACTGTGCACAATGTTGAAAATATAAAAGAAATGTGCTTAGCATTTTTGCATGGAGTACTTAGGGCAAAAATGAGAAGTGGATTGTTGTCATACAAACAACATTCTATGTTAAACTTAAGCATTCCAGATCCATCCATTACTGAGGTATTGAGAATACGTTTGTATTTATATAGCTCTTACTACCCCTGAGGAGGTGTTGAAGTGCTGTGCCTGGTGTTAGCATTATTCCCAGTACGTTATTTTGCCTGACCTATTGTCCCTTTATATCTCTTTTTTTTAGATGATCATCAAAAGCGAACTGTAAAGAAGCTGATTTATGCAGCTAAGGTATGATACTTAAAAGAAAAACTGTATAATCATAATACTGGTATTTATTTCCTTTTTCTTCAGTGTACTGTACTTATAACACAATAACACAGAGCATTCCCACAACTATTTATTTGTGCAGTACCTACTTGACTTTGTTGTTCGTATCAACGATACACACAGACACAGTTTTAAAAGTGGAAGGCTTTGTTTACTTGAAACATCGACAGATTTTTGGATTCACCAGTGGAACTCTCCATGATAGAAACCCCACTTTCTATATTTGGTCAAGGCGCACCCTAGCCACTGTCAGAATTATTGTCATCATAACGTTTACCTGAATATATCACCTGCAATGTTGGTAATCCTTTCTTCACCTGACATCTATGTTGTTAAATAAATGATGCTCATGAGAGTTGCCAAATGGGCACGATATTCTACATGCCTGTGCACCAGTACTCTGGGTATTAACATTTCAAACGACATGGCAACTGCAAAACAGCATGTATTGTGAATTACCAACATTATCAGAAAGTGTAAAACTGTAAATCATAGATACACCTCTAAACTGTACTTTAAACTACTTCAAGAAATAGTCTTCATCTTTTTGTTTAAGCTTAATCACAGAGTAGGTACTTGTAATGGTAAATAATTATCCAGTAGATGGGTTCCATTTACCTGTCTGAAACCTCCCATCTGCACAATGTGTTTCAACTGGGCAATGGAACCAAATGCTCTATCTCACCTATCAGGGCCCTCCTTTGAACTTTCTCAGTTTGAAGAGTTCAGGCCCCACTGATATATTTTCATTTTTTGGAGGTATGAGATGTCACTGATTAACCTGTACTGTTTCTTGGTATATGACAGTGGATTCTCCTCACCCCAAGCCGCTTGTTTAATCTGCCCCCCCCCCCCCCCCCCCAAGTGCAAATGCTGGTGTTCTGGAAGCTGATTTTTTATTTATTTTTTACCTTTTCCTGTGTTTAGTGTCAGATATTTTCAAGGCCTCAGCCCAAAGGCTATGACAGGGATTGGCTAGTTAATTCTGCTGTGATCATTTTGATTTCGAAGTATTTTCCGGTCAGTAGCATCATCCTTAGAACTGTGGGTCAGTTTCCTCATAAGCTGGACAGTTAGCCAGAATTGTTTACACATTCTAAGTTCCTTTATTGTGTAGCCATCCTTTTCCTACTCTGAAGCACTACTCTTGATGTTTTTCAGAACTCCTACTGTGCATAAATATGTTGATTGCTACTCATATGTGGCTCTGGCTTTAATTTAACCTATGAGCGTAACCTACTTTATGGCAACAATAATTAATCTGGATTGATCCTGTATTTGAATAGTCAAAGGTAGTTGCAAAGTAGGCTGTAGTAGAACTGAAGGTAGTTGCGAAGTACGTTGGATGCTTGATGAGTACGAGGCACAGCAGAATACATAGAAATTAAACAAAATACTGGACAGTAACTAAACAGTCAAAACGGTTTGATAAGAATGGAAATTGCAAAAGTGAAATGGGGCACTGAAATGTATCCAGGCATGTGGAAATGCGAGTAGACAACAACTGAGAGATGCATGATGAGGACAAAAAATAAGAGAGGAATAGTCGGGAAATATAGTGAGCAGGGCTACATACAAAAGGAGGCAGAGCTGGCCAGGTGACCACACAGTGTGATCAGTGAAGGCTACCGAACAAAGGAACCAGTTTCAAAGCATCTAACTGAAGAAGGAGGTCTGCTTTTATAGCGGTCTGTGTTCCTGCACATGCGTGATAGATGCAGTACAGGCACTGTGGGCCATAAATCGTAGTTCTGAAGCCTGAATTCCTGGGTGAGATTGGAACATTTATTTCATATGCATGCGCTCTGTACTCCCTCTGGCTCCCAGGGAAAGGGTGACGTCCTCCACAGCTGGCCATTTGCATATGCAGTTCTGGCTCGGGATGCTACTCAATACAAAGCCCCAAAGGACTGCTGCATCTTCTGTTAGTGCAAGATCCTTTCAGCAAGATAGAAGCCCAACTGACTTAAGTACGTCTTTGGCTGGGTCCCCTCCATCTGATACAATTTGCAGCGTAATTGTCAACACACAACAAACATAACCTCTTTCATCTTCGATATTTTGGTATGGGAGTCATTTAATCCGAATAGAGCTCATAGGGACAATCCGATTTTTATTTTTTCCGGTGTATTCTTTTCCATGTCTTAAATCTCTTTCAGAGAAAGAATGCCACATAAACTGGACATCACAATAGTTCTGGGTCTGTTTCTTTTTTGAAGAATTCATTTATCATATTGGCTGTTAAATGTAATAGGTGGTATTATGTACCTCGCCTGTCGGTGGGTTAATTGTTCTAAATGGAAGTGTAAACAAATCTTATCTTTATGTCAGTAATTAGTCTCACTAAGAGGGTTATACAAATTGTCTGTATCCTCGTAAAATGTCTTTTTGGGGGGCTATATTTTACCTAATCTGGTCTACCCTGGTGTTTCAAGCGCAGGTGGCAGTGCCTCTCTAACAGAGGTCTTTAAGCCTTATCATTTTATTCTTGCTGAACTTACATTGATGCGATTCCAGACGTTAATTAACATACTTGTATTGATGTGCTGCTGCTAGCATGATATTTCCCACTGCTAGTATAATACACATCTAAATCCACGATATAGTCATTAGTGGATCTCTGGCCTTTTCATTGTTGGTCAACTCTTAAGCCAGCAGTAATCATTGTATGTATTATTTTAGTTTAGTTTATAAACAGCTTCTTTAAAAACATTGTCAAACATTATCAAGATGGATCTGAAGTCCTTTCTTCCATGGCTGAATGGTAAATCTGAATTGGCCGGTCCTGTCTTTCTTTTGTTGAAACTATTACTCATGGGATGTTAAGGCTATTGCTCTTTTAGATCAGTGAATCTTGTGCCAAGCATTGATCCCTCAGGAAGTTCTAAAAATTAGATAATCATTTATTACTGTTCTAGAAAAACTGAGCATTACATTTACAGACACTGCTTTTAACATTACAAGAACTAATGGTCTAGTTTAAAATTATGCGATCTGTCTGACAAAGTGCAGATACCACATAAAGCGTAGCCAGGTTGCCTTAATTAAAGTTGTCTGCTGTGTAAGAGAACATCCCTCTGACCAGCCAAAACGGCTCCTATATGCATACCTTGAAGTACTAGGGATTAAAATTGGGCGTTGCAGGAAGTCTGCTATGTTGACATGCATGGTGAAATGAATGCCACTTACTTTGTTTCAAAATATAGATTCTTCACTTTCCAGATAAGGGTAGTTCTTCTGTAGTAGCAGAAGAAGTGTTTGAAGGACATTTTCAAGATTTTTTGTGTAATGCTCTCTATGGACGCAGTGGACAGAAAGGATGCCATTCCCAGTGGCGTCTGCTCTGCAGTGTGCTCCCATATTCTGAATGAGGCACGGGAACAAAGAGAACGGAATACAGGGTTATTGTCTTAATTTGATTAGGTTAACTCTTGTGAAGGAGGTTATATGTTTTGCTATACGTTATACTAAATTGTGTTGTATTTGTATAATCACCTTTACAATTAGTTTAAAATTAGTTTATAAGTAGGTTAGTGTTTTAGGAGCCATTTCCCATCCTGTTCTCTGCAAGCATTGCCAGGCTGCCTCTCGCCTGGTGAACTTATCCCCTAAATTGCTAGGGCTGCTGTAGAACTTCTTGACGTTTGGAGAAGGGGCACCATTGAATGGCATCACTGTGATATGTTATTCCCCTCGACGTGGTGGGCATTGGCTGGATGATTGTGTGTATAACCTTGTGGGGCCAGCTGCTGCCTGGTGGGTTCTTGGACTTGAAGATCTGTACATGGAATCCTAGGACTTGGCTAACAATTGAGAAAGTTCTGTGCTGGAGATCAGAGTAAAACAAATAATTACTGGAGCTAACATTGTGCAAATAGAGCAACAGCTGACTTTGCACTGGCCCCAAACACCACACCCTGGCCCTCGGGTTTTGCCAAAAGAGAAGGGGATCATGACCCACCAGCATCACTGTCCTGTTGTCACCAGGAATAGGTTCCCTCTGAATCCAGCTATGTGTTCCTGGACTGCAACAGACATACCATCTTTTACATAGCTAACAATGTCTAAGAGAGAGACACACATCAGAAAGATTACTTTAAACCAAGCTTCTCACTGCATAAACACAGAAGAAGAGACATCTGATCTCCCAGATGAGACTGAAATAAGCCAAGGTGATAGGACTTTACTGCATTCTGTTACTGCTGTGCACACTAATATCACTTAATGTTTCAAATGTTGTTGAGACAATGGAGGGCAAAAAGGAAAGGTTATACACTTGCTTTGTGCAGGCGAAATGGGACTTCTTTGATTCAACTTCCAAGATACATACATGGAGGAAAAGACATCCTAAACAGATAACTGATGCGCAGCAGGTGGTGTTTTGAAACTTGATTCACAAGTCGAAATGCTTGATAAGATGAGAAGGGGTATTAATATTCTCATCTTCGGTGTTCCCGCACCTCGGTTAGAGTAGAATGCTGTTGTGAATTTATAGACATGCAAGAGTTGTGCAGCTACTGCTGAAGACTTATATTTTATCCCTGGAACCAGGTGCCAGGAGAACGATGATGGAGGTCTTCAGTATGGCTAAAAACCGTGAAAGAATTCTACAGGCACTAGACCAACAGAAAACAGTAATGATATCAGATGTACCTTTATTTTGTTTCCTGATTTCAACCCTTACCATTGCCAGGGAAAAAGCCATGTTAAAGGTTAAAAGGACTTAGCGACCTAAGGACTCTATTCTTCTGTCGGACTTCCAGGTAGATTGACAGTTGGTGATCTTGGGAGGAAAGAGGCATTAGAAGTGTTCAAGCTGCAATAGCTTTTTTGCAGAACTTAAATGATTGTGAGAGGAAGAACATTGAATGCATTTGGATGTTCAAGGAGTTCCGAGCACATTACAGTCTAGTATCCTTTTCTCAAAGTTTGCTCTTTTTGCTATGTCTCTTTCTGTAGTGTTTCATACATGCTGTAAGCTATACTTAACATATTTTCCGAGACTGCCTCTTTTGTTACATTAATATGAAGTTATTAAAAATGATAGTAATTGGCTTTGCCACTACTAATAAAAACATAGTATAGAATTATCTGAAAAAGTGATTTTATTGAGATCCATTATTCAAAGCATTCTCACAAACTTTTCTTAAATTTAATTTTTTTTTTTTTTTTTATGTGAAAGGGCGTTTGCACTGAAGTTGATCACATATAAATTGATAAAGGAGTTTAATGCAGTTCATCAGAAACTGTTTCAAAAGCCTGTGACATCCATCTTGCAATTACAGAGCCAAAATGTTTACTAATAATTGTGTTATGCCCTTGATTAAGTGTGAATGATAGTAATCCAAATAACTTACACTTTAGTTTTGCTTCAGATTCTTAAATTGTTCTTTCTAAGCCATAATTTTCACATTCAACCTGTCATGGATTAATCTGGTGGTGATAATAGAGGATAGAGTTTAGCCTTTAGAATTTTAAAATGAGCAAGGCTAATTACTTTAAGGCTTTGGGATGTAGAAATTTCTAGTGATATTGTTAATAGTTAATATTTTAACAGCTAAACGCATCTTTGAAAACCTTGGAAGAAGAACGAAATCAGTTGTATGTCAAACTCTCTGATGAAGTGAAGTCTAAGGAAGAACTTGCAGGTATGATTTTAATGTTAATGGAATAATGTTTTTACAGATATTTGTGGTGTTGTGTTTTTATACATTTCCGTTATATTTATAAATGTATACTGGAAGAGAAATGAAAAGGGAGAATGGCAGTTAACTCAGAGAAGATAGGATGCAAGAAATTGTAAGATAGTAACACAGCAAACTTGAATAAGTAGTTGTTTACAAGTTGTTGAAACAATTGTAGTTGGGCTGTGGTTCTGATATGGCCTGTGATCAGGTGCCAGATGCAGGGATCGCTACTCTGTGGAACAACTACTTGTATCACCAAGCATATATTTTTCCCTGCCAACATACCCAGGCCAGCAGGACGGAAAAAGAAAAAACAGAAATAGTAGAACACAGGTCTATGTTTAGTCCCGTCCCATTAACCACAAAACAGAGAACATTGCTATAAGCCCAAAGGTCAGGAAAAGAGTCCACAGAACACTCTTGGAGTCTCAAGAAGTTTCTAAGTACTCAAAACAAGGGAGGACTCCATTAAGGGGGAGATGGAAGGAAGAAAGAGTGGAATGTAACCTCCACAGGGCACAATTCACACTCATGCAGCTATAACCCTGAGGTATCAGCCAGCGATGGTGGGTGTAAGCTACTCAAATACTACTTGTACTTGTCTATCAAGTGTAAAACTGAACACACATATCCCCATCTATTGCAGGGTTAGTGCTTAGAGTGGTAAGCTTCACTTTCACTTCTTTTTATGGCTATCTGGTGGTCTTGTAGATTTCACCCAATTTCTTCATTCTTCCTGAACCCACTGACTCCCAATGATGTCCTCTCTCCTCTCTTCCCACTAATCTTGCTTTTTCTTTCCCTACTGAGGTTTCTCTTCGTTTTCCATTTTCTTAGCACCAGTGGGTGATCCATCCTCTTATTGTGAGCCCTGTGATCATCCTGTTTGTGACCTTTCTTTCTTTCTGCCCAAAGCTCTTTCCCCTTAATTTTCCACCTTAGTCCCAATAAGCCTGACCTGGGCACATATTATGTGAAGTGCCCCAAGGGCACAGCTGTGGTGTGCAGCCACTTTCTGCAGTCCTGGGGCACTTTGGTAATATAGAAGGGGCAGCAGATGCTTGTGAAGCCCCTCCTAATATACAGATAGCACCAGTGCACTTTTAATACCAGCACTATCCTAAATGGGCCCATGTAAATGAGGGAAACACTCAGCCTCTGCACCAATGCCATATAGTGGACTCCGGTGCAGAGGGAAAGAGGCCATCAGGAAGCGCACTGAGACTCGGTGGTCAAGGGAGTCCGATGAACACCCCAAGGTCTCACCCTGCAGGCAGGTGCAGTCACTAACTGCACTTGTCTTCAGGGATTTCTCTCTCACTCATGAAAGGCAGGCCTGGTGCCATCTGCACTGTGAAAGGTGGACTCACAGCTTCAGTTTTCTGATCTGTCTTTCACTAATGCGCTCAACCATTGCACCAAGGGGTGTTCTACTCCCTTGGAGCAACAAACTTACAGCACTAGCTAACAATTCTGCAGCAGCCCCCTTCATCTTGTACTCACTGTGTGGATTTCCTTCTGCATATTCCTGATTGCTTTAAAAGGCCAAACTGCAGGCCAATATGTGTACCTGTGACAATTCCTGATGTGTTTAGTGTTTGGTGTGTGAATGATGCTGGCAGACTAGTTCTTTGATCACTGAGCCTGCACTATACTTGGGTATCTTGAAATGGGCAATCTGTGGGCAGACTGACCAACCCCTAACCGTTGCAATCACCTACAAAAATAGCATGTGATAGTTGCCTGTTTGATGGGGGATAGAGGGAGGGAGGAGAAATATTCCACAATTCATTTGTGAATTATGTAAATTCTATTTTATGATTTAACTTTTGTGAGTCAATAGCAGTGGTTTAGTTGGAAGGAGGTACAGAGCAATGTGAACAGAGTTAATCGTGAAACTTCCAGACTAGATTTTTAACCAGCTGAATAGAAAAACACAGTATCCCTTGATTAATGTACTGGACAATGTGTACTGACGTTTCTGCTGGTAAATATAACTTCTCTCGTAGGGGATTTCCATGTATAGTCATAAGCACTGAATAGTTCCGCGCGCCTGCGGGGACCCCGGAGCACTGTTGTGTAGTATATTCTTAAGTGCAATCATCAGCTCCTTGACAAAAAGGTCTGTGAAAAACACTTAAGAATAACAATGTGCAGCCTATGTGAACAGCTACACAGGCCAAATTGTTAGAAGAAAAAAACAGTTGTAGTGTAAATTTCACGTTTAAACCTCTATTTATTCTATAAATACATAAATAAATACATTCTCATATTTTATTTACACCTCTCATGAGAATAAAACAATGTAGGGCAGTGTAGCCCATAGGCTGCCATTATACAGAATGAAAATAGAGCTGTGCCTTTAAGAAAGTAAAGTCTTCCTGTTTCCCATCATGCACAGCAAAAGGCAGTTGCCTCAGTTCTTTTTTCCGGCTCCTTTCTGACAGGACCCTGAAGCATTGAGCTCTACCTCACAAAATCCTTTTGTGACAGAAATTCATTTAAAATCTTTTGAATTTCATTTTCACTCGACGTTTTTAACATTGAGTGATAATTTTCTGCTTTTTTCTGTTAGATTCTGACAGAATTTTGAGGTTTTTCTACTTCAGAAATGCCTTCACTGTTTGACAAATGTCCTTCTTGTGGCAGAAAAAAGGCCAAAACAGATCCACATCGGGTCTGCATAATTTGCCTTCCATCCAGCCACAAACCGGAGTCGTGTGACATCTGCAAAACCTTCTCCAGAAGGACCCTTCGTGACAGGGAGAAGATCCGACTCCAGGCGAAAGAGGACAGGAGGAAAAGTGGTCATTCTACCACAGAGCGAGGAGAAGGTCAGTCTTCTACCAGGGCTCACACTGGTTCCTCTATAACTCCGACCAGACCGGCTCAAAAACGGCACAGGTCTCCGACGACGTCGAGGGCGTCGACGTCGAGGCAAGGAACGGCGCCAACATGCTCGCCGTCGAGGAGTGGTTCGCCGGCGAGAAAGAGACATCGCTCGCCGTCGACGACGATTTCGCCGTCGAGACGGCGTGGACTTTCGCCGTCGAGATCTGGGTCACCGTCGACACGGCGAGGACGTTCCACGTCGAGGAGATCTGAATCCGGTTCGCCGTCGAAACGGCGAGATCGATCAACGTCGAGGGGTGCTCGACGTCGTAGACGTTCACCGTCATCACGGCGACGTCGAGGGTCGTCGTCGAGAGATTCTCAACGGCGAGAAGAATCGACGGCGAAGGACACTCGCCGTCACCGTACTTCGACGTCGAGGAGTGTGTCGACGTCGAGACAATCAAAAAGACCTAGGAGGGTTTATACAACCTCAGAATCCTCGGCTTCAATCATCCTCCTTCCAGCGTCTCCACAACTCTCTCCTCGACAATCACCATTGCCACAGACGCCGGTAACACCTACGGCGCCTCTTCCGGCTCCGCCTGTAGAGTCTGTTTTGAGGACTCCAACGCGGTCTGTAAGACGTTCGGGACATTCCTCTAGACGCTCTTCTTCCTCTCGACACCGTCATGACCCACAGAGATCTCAGCATTCACATCACAGGCGTTCTTCTTCGTCTACACGGGACTACTCTCCAACCCTATCGGACTCACCGTCCCCGAGAGTGTCCCCCATAGATGATGTGAATACGT
This sequence comes from Pleurodeles waltl, assembly GCF_031143425.1. NCBI lineage: Eukaryota > Metazoa > Chordata > Amphibia > Caudata > Salamandridae > Pleurodeles > Pleurodeles waltl. Next base: position 1,012,665,575 of record NC_090448.1, read on the forward strand.
TCCAGGAGGTCTTAGTACGAGGGGCAACCAAGCTGAACATCCCGCTGGCGGTACCTGCCCCATCGACGTCAGTGATCTTCGAGACCTTGCATCACAGGACATCTTCCAGACCTTTGCTTCCACTGGTTCCAGGTCTCCTTGAACCAGCAATGGATATTTTCCTTGCACCGGCCGCAACAAAGTCTGCTCCTTCCAGACTTATTAAAAAATATCGTCCACCAGAACAAGATCCTCTATTCTTGAGGTCGGACCCAGTTCCTGATTCGGTGGTCATAGTAGCGGCAAAGAAACTGCATTCAACCTCACCATCTTCTTCTTCACCTCCAGATAAAGAGAGCAGAAAGATAGATGCTGCAGGACGAAAAGTATGCTCTACTGCAGCCATCACGATGAAGGCAGCCAGCGCTACTGCGTTATTAGGGCGGTACGATCGTGCCCTCTGGGACTCTTTAATACAGTTTGCGGAACATCTTCCTAAGGATAAAAGGGAAGATTTCCTGGAGGTCGTGGGTGAGGGATCCATGGTGTCTAACCAAATTATAAGTGCTGCAGCTGACTCTTCGGTGCTATCCGCACACAATTATGCACACGGGATAGCGCTCAGAAGGCATGCATGGTTGAGACTTACATCACTCAAACCTGAAGCGCAGCAGAGAATACAAAACCTGCCTTTCTCGGGCTCCACCTTGTTCGGTTCTCATGCCGATGACGAGATGGCTAGAATGAAAGCTGAACTAGATACCTTGAAAGCGGTAGGGATGGAAAGACCGAAAGAACAAAGAAAGGTTTTCCGGCCATATCAACGACGACTTTTCACCCACCGGTATCAGTCGCCACACTGGATGTCTTCGCGCCCCCAGCAACAGCAACAACAGCAGTATCAAAGGGGTTTCTCTACTCAGCGAAGGTCGACAAGGGGTCGTTCAACACCTCAAACTCAGGCAACTCGACAGGCTCCCACGTCTAAGCCCTGAATCTTTGCTTCCCCCTCCTCCGTTATCCACTCCGGTAGGGGGAAGTATCTCAAATCATCTGGACGAGTGGCTACGCATCACAACAGACGCCTGGGTATTGAATATTGTGAGACATGGTTACGCTCTCAGATTCACCAGTCCTCCACCATCTGTTCCACCCAAAACAGCCAACCGCCATCTCGAAGCTCTACAGTTAGAGGTCAATATCCTATTGCAAAAAAGAGCCATAGAACCCGTTCCCATCAGCCAGCAAGGGAAGGGGATTTATTCGAGATATTTCCTTGTACCGAAAAAAGACAAACAAGAGTTTCGTCCCATCTTAGATCTGAGGACAGCAAACAAATGGATTCGCAAAGAAAAATTCAGGATGTTAGCCTTACACCAAATTTATCCACATCTACGTCAGGGCGACTGGCTATGTGCGATAGATCTTTGCGACGCTTACTTTCACATCCCAGTAACCAAGAAACATCGAAAATTCCTAAGGTTCACTGTCGGAAAACGCCATTACCAATTTGCAGTTCTACCTTTCGGCCTAAAATCAGCGCCAAGAACTTTTTCCAAATGCATGGCGGTAGTAGCCGCCCACTTGAGGAAACAGCGAATATTCGTCTACCCCTATCTAGACGATTGGCTCATAAAGGCCTCCAGTTGTCTCGAGACACAGCAACATTTCGAATGGACTCTACAACTGCTGCAAAAACTTGGTCTTCAAGTCAATCTCCTGAAATCTACAGCAACACCTGTTCAGAGGTTGCATTACTTAGGGGCCATTGTAGATACCAGGCTAGGAAAGGTGTTTCCTTCGGAGGAACGACGGTTATCGATTCTCCAGAAGTGCAAACAACTGCAGGAAAGACCTCAAGCCACTGCAAGAATAATAGCTTCTCTACTGGGCTCGATGGCGTCTTGTATCCATCTGGTTCCCAATGCTCGCCTCCATATGAGACCATTGCAGGAAAACCTGGAGGATCAGTGGTGTCAACTGAGGGACGATTGGGAGAACAAAGTCCTTCTTTCTCCTCACACCCTACAATCCCTCAAGTGGTGGTGTTTACCCAGCAATCTCTTGGTGGGGATTCCGTTCCAACAACGGCCCCCATCTCAAACCATCGTAACAGATGCGTCACTGATCGGATGGGGGGCGCACATGGAACATCTTCGAGTCCAAGGCGAGTGGTCACAGAGAGAGAGTCTCTATCACATCAACCTGCTGGAACTTCGCGCAGTCCACCTTGCGCTCAAAGCCTTCCTTCCCTCTCTGAGAACGGAAACTCTCCTTCTCCAGACAGACAACGTGGCCACTATGTACTACGTGAACAAACAAGGAGGCACCAGGTCCAGAATTTTATCCAGAGAGGCTCAGACAATCTGGCATTGGCTTCTAGCCAGGAACCTGTCACTAGTGGCAACTCACCTGCCCGGCATCCAGAATGTTCAAGCGGATGCCCTCAGTCGGGTAATGGACGAGAACCACGAATGGGTACTACACGACGACGTCGTTCATTCCATTTTCGCACTCTGGGGTACCCCCTCTACAGACCTATTCGCAACCCCAGAAAACAAAAAATGCCAAAACTTCGCCTCCAGATATTACCATCCAGGGACACTGGGGAATGCCCTGTGGATAAGCTGGTCAGGAGCATTTCTTTACGCCTTTCCACCGCTTCCCCTGATTCCGGCGGTCCTCCAGAAGCTGTCCAATGTTCAGACCAAAATGATCCTAATTGCTCCGGAGTGGCCACGCCAGTGGTGGTTCCCAGACCTTCTTCACCGGTCACTCAAACCACACATCAGGCTACCATATCGTCCGGACCTTCTCACGAAGTTCAGAGGGCAGATATCTCATCCCAACCCCTCATCGTTGAGTTTGGCAGCATGGCTCCTGAGCTAGTGCAATATGGACACTTGAACCTACCTCAGGATTGTATGGAAATTCTGAAGGAAGCAAAGCGCCCTTCCACACGATCAGCCTATGCAAGCAAGTGGAAGAGATTCTGCATTTGGTGTTTACACAACAACATTGACCCGGTTTCCTGTGGAGAACAATCTATCCTGCCATACTTGTTAAGTTTGGCAAAATCGGGCTTACAACTGTCGTCAATAAAAGTTCACTTGGCGGCTGTCACAGCATACAGAAAGAGTCCTTCACAAACTTCCTTTTTTCGGATTCCGATTATTAAGGATTTCCTAGAAGGTTTAAAGAAGGTTTTTCCCCCCATTAGAAAGCCTTCTCCTCCATGGGAACTGAACGTTGTCTTATCACGTCTGATGCTGCCGCCATTCGAGCCAATACATAAGGCATCGCTGCAACATCTCACATGGAAAGCTGCTTTTCTGGTGGCAATCACTTCAGCGCGTAGGGTCAGCGAAATCCAGGCCCTTTGCGCTCAGGAACCCTACACGGTTTTTCATTCTGCAAAAGTGGTAATGAGAACTCATCCAAAATTTTTACCTAAGGTAGTCTCCGACTTCCATGTGAACCAAACAATTTCATTACCGACTTTCTTTCAGAATCCAGCTACTCCTGCTGAGAGAACTCTGCACTCTCTGGATGTAAAGAGAGTATTGAAATTTTACTTGGACAGGACAAAAAGCTTACGAAAATCACAACAGCTTTTTATTAACTATGGCCCAATCAGAACAGGTTTGGGTACATCTAAACAATCTTTATCCAGGTGGATTGTTTCATGTATAATGTTATGTTATCAGTTAGCAAACAAATCCCTTGGTGGTAGGCCAAAAGCCCACTCTACCAGAGGGAAAGCAGCTACTGTAGCCTTGATGAGAAATGTCCCTTTGGCAGAAATATGCAAGGCTGCCACTTGGAGGTCGGTCCATACCTTTACTAAGCATTACTGCCTTGATACAGACGCTAGGGCAGATGCTCAGGTTGGGCAGGCTTTGCTCAAGAATTTGTTTGCATGATTCATGTTTTTCTCAGTATTCTTATATCTACTCCACCGCGGTTATGGGGATGGGCTTGCTACTCTATTCAGTGCTTATGACTATACATGGAAATCCCCTACGAGAGAAGAAATGGTTTCTTACCTGTAACTCCAGTTCTCTCGTAGGGGTATTTCCATGATAGTCATAAGCAACCCTCCCTCCTCCCCGGTGGAGTTGACATAGAACATGAATATTATGGAGGTTGGTACTCCAACAAATGTTTTGTTTTTTCTTCATGTCAGGTTAATAGCCTCCAAAAAAGAACTGAGGCAACTGCCTTTTGCTGTGCATGATGGGAAACAGGAAGACTTTACTTTCTTAAAGGCACAGCTCTATTTTCATTCTGTATAATGGCAGCCTATGGGCTACACTGCCCTACATTGTTTTATTCTCATGAGAGGTGTAAATAAAATATGAGAATGTATTTATTTATGTATTTATAGAATAAATAGAGGTTTAAACGTGAAATTTACACTACAACTGTTTTTTTCTTCTAACAATTTGGCCTGTGTAGCTGTTCACATAGGCTGCACATTGTTATTCTTAAGTGTTTTTCACAGACCTTTTTGTCAAGGAGCTGATGATTGCACTTAAGAATATACTACACAACAGTGCTCCGGGGTCCCCGCAGGCGCGCGGAACTATTCAGTGCTTATGACTATCATGGAAATACCCCTACGAGAGAACTGGAGTTACAGGTAAGAAACCATTTCATTCTGTTCATCTAGGGCGATTCTCATAGAATAGCATAGTTCAGAATATGCACAACTGGCAAATTCTTCTTGCTATCAAGTGGCCTTAAAGGTATTTATTTATCTATTTATTTTGGCAGAACGCATTGACCATCTTCAAAAAGAGCAAAACACGTTACACTCCGAAAACTCCCATTTTGAGTGTGATGTTCAGAAGCTGCAGCAGAAGCTGAGAGTCATGACTGAAATGTATCAAGAAAATGAATTAAAGCTTCACAGGTACCATAACATATGTGGGGCATATTTTCTTTGTCACAACAATTGGGTTTCAGATCACTGTTATTGTTTTTTTATATCAGTTGTACTTTGGGCTTAGTTTTTATGTTCTTACGATGCTGAAACTGCACTTAATTTTTGTATGTATTCGGTATCATTATGTGTTGCCCACTTGGTGCATTGTGTCTGCTTGTTACATAACAGTTACATCATATTTGTTATATCATGCCTTTTGTTTCTTAAAACGTGTACTTACAGAAGTTTGTTACATCTTTTTTCATTGTTAAATCATTCTGTTTTTTTTAATTTTTTCAGCTGATTTATTGTCCTTAATAAACCTTTTTTTCTGGTTAAGGGCTATTCTTGAGCATCAAAAATGGCAAAAATAGCTCCTAAATATGTATTGACTACCTGCTGACCATGGCGACCTTATGTGTTAGGCTGAAAATCTTTTCATATGAAAAATATTAGATTATGTAGATTATAGTCTAGATACGGTGGTGTGATGCAAGTTGTGGGTACCTTTCTGGTAATTAGTGATGATTCAGTCAGTAATGTGTCCCATCCATACTTTCATTATCACTTCTTTCGAAGATGGTGGAAAGGAATCAGTGGATGGCTCATATGCTCTGCCTACTCTTGTACATGGTGACCTTATTTCATAGAGATGTATTCATGGAAAATAAGAAAGTAGAATTAATTTGTCATTATGAGGATCTCTACTGAAAAATCCTAGGTCCTCGTGATAGTCTGCTGGGAGTAAACACAACATGACTAAAAAGTGACTACTACCAAAGAACTAAGCCCCAACTACAATAAACCTTTTGGATTGGTTTCTTAAAACAATGCCAAGAACCTCCCAGAACAATTCCTTCCTCACAGGAGTATCAGGACTAACATCAGTTTAATGTATGTTCTCCAAGCATATGATAGCAAGACATTAGTAGGTGCTGACGGCATTCTGTCAGCACACAATCATGCAATGAATTTCACACCATAAACTCCATGACATTATGACAATTGTTACTGTGACTGTTTTTTTAGATGATGATCCTTGGTCTGCAAATGTTCAGCCTGAAACGTGATGGCATGTCGAAATATTAAAGAATGTGGATTGATAACCCCATTACTCTTTCCAAGTGATGAGACAGTTGCATTTTCTGACTTAGTGTGTCTAAATAATTTGATATTCCTGTAGTTAAATAGCTGTAGTTCAAAGTCTTCATAGTTAACAAACTTGATACCTCCATTTGATGCGCTTTACAGATTATTGGTTTTAAACGCAGATCTCCTAACTAAGATCATTCCTTTGTTAGGGTACATCCTTACTCAGAACGTTTTTTTGTTTCCACAGTTTCAGTAAATACATGACTTTTAATATTGCTTTCATAATTAATGTATGTGTTTTATTATACTGAGAGAAACAAATATAACTGCTGTTCGACAAGTTTGTATCGTCATTATTATAGTATTACATCAGGAAGATGATCCAATGAGCCTTGCCACATATTCAGTTGAAATTAATCCTTTTGAAATCCAATAAAATCCAGCACCTTTTAGCACTTTTTTAGTGCAGGGGTGTTTGTTGTCATTGGTGTCCATTCTGCATCATAAAATATAGTTCTTTTATTGTAGGAAGATGGCTCTGTATATACCATCTCAAAGTGAGAGATAGTATGCACAGAGTCCAAGGGTTCCCGTTAGAGGTTGATAGTGGCAAAATGAGATAATTCTAATGCTCTATTTTGTGGTAGTGTGGCCGAGCAGTAGGCTTATCAGAGGGTAGTGTTAAGCATTTGTTGTACACACACAGGCAATAGATGAGGAACACACACTCAAAGACTTAAATCCAGGCCAGTAGTTTTTATATAGAAAAATAATGTTTCTTAATTTATTTTAGAACCTCAAGATTCGAAGTAAATACATAAAATGCAAGGTACTCCACACAGGTAAGTAAGGAACTTTAAATTAAAGCAGTAGTACACAACCCCAAGGTCACCGCAACAGCAACACAGGGCCAGTCAGGTGCAGAGGTCAAAGGAGGGCCCAAAACACATAGGCTCATATGGAGAACAGGGGTGCTCTCATTCCGGTCTGCTGGCAGGTAAGTACCTGCGTCCTCGGGGAGAAGTCTAGGGGAGTTTTGTAGAGCACTGGGGGGGTACCCAAACAGGCACACGAAACACACCCTCAGCGGCACAGGGGCGTCTGGATGCAGTGTGCAAATTTGGCATCGGGTTTGCTATTGAAAGCAATGGAGGGACCTGGGGGTCACTTAGGCGATGCAGACAGGGCACAGGGGGGCTTCTCGGGCAAACCTGTGCAGGTTCTTTGAGTCTGGAGACAGGCCGGTAGGGCTGGTGCCAAGTCAGTTGTTGTCTCCGTCATCTCTGCAGGGCTTTCAGGTCAGCAGCCCTTCTTCTTTGTGTAGGTTGCAGGAATCTGATTTCCTGGGTTCTTGGTCACCCCTAAATACTGAATTTAGGGGTCTGTTTAGGTCAGGAGGGCAGTAGCCAATGGCTACTGTCCTGAAGGGTGGCTGCACCCTCTTTGTGCCTCCTCCCTGAGGGGAGGGGGCACATCCCTAATCCTATTGGGGGAATCCTCCAATCTCAAAATGGAGGATTTCTAAAGGCAGGGGTCACCTCAGCTCAGGACACTTTAGGGGATGTCCTGACTGGTGGGTGACTCCTCCTTGTTTTTCTCATTATCTCCTCCAGCCTTGCCGCCAAAAGTGGGGGCAGTGGCTGGAGGGGCAGACATCTCCACTAGCTGGGATACCCTGGGATGCTGTAACAAAAGGTATGAGCCTTTGAGGCTCACCACCAGGTGTTACAGTTCCTGCAGGGGAAGGTGAGAAGCACCTACAAACAGGACAGGCTTTGTTCCTGGCCACAGAGTGACAAAGGCACTCTCCCCATGTTGCCAGAAACTTGTCTGGTTGTGGCAGGCTGGCAGAAACTGGTCAGCCTAGCACTAGGAGCCGGACTGGTATTCAGGGGGCGTCTCAGAGATGCCCTCTGGGTGTATTTTACAATAAATCCCACAATGGCATCAGTGTGCATTTATTGTGCTGAGAAGTTTGATACCAAACTTCCCAGATTTCAGTGTAACCATTATGGAACTGTGGATTTGTGTTTGACAAACTCCCAGACCATATACTCTTTATGGCTACCCTGCACTTACAATGTCTAAGGTTTTGTCTAGACACTGTAGGGGCATAGTGCTCATGCACTTATGCCCTCACTTGCGGTATAGTGCACCCTGCCTTAGGGCTGTAAGGCCTGCTAGAGGGGTGACTTACCTATGCCACAGGCAGTGTGAGGTGGGCATGGCATTCTGAGGGGAGTGCCATGTCGACTTAGTCATTTTCTCCCCACCAGCACACACAAGCTATGAGGCAGTGTGCATGTGCTGAGTGAGGGGTCCCCAGGGTGGCATAAGACATACTGCAGCCCTCAGCGACCTTCCCTGGCAACAGGGCCCTTGGTACCTGGGGTACCGTTTACAAGGGACTTATCTGTGTGCTAGAGCTGTGCCAATTGTGGGAACAAAGGTACAGTTTAGGGCAGGAACACTGGTGCTTGGGGCCTGGTTACCAGGGTCCCAGCACACTTTCAGTCATAACTGGCATCAACAAAAGGCAAAAACGTCAGGGGGTAACCATGCCAAGGAGGCATTCCCTTACATTTGTGCATTAGAGTTTATTAGGGGGTTGAGGTGAAGGCTTTGTTGCACTGGCACTGTCCGAAAAATGGGTGAAGATATTGAGTTATGTTTATAATTTATTTTAGTTTGCCTCCTTTTCGGTTTTGTGGCATTTGCTTGGCGGAGACATGATTTTAAATAAGCATATTGATTTCATCTTGTCTCTGATGTCTAACCATGAATCAGTGTGAAGCCGAAAAGGCTTCAAGTCCAAAAGGCTCTGACTAGATGGGAGTATAGGAGAGTCCTTAATTTGTTTTTCATCAGATAAGGATTTTAAGGCTGAGTGTTAAGGTTCAAGATCTGCTGAAAAGTTGGCACATTTAATCACAATAGGGAAATGTGTGTAAATAGTTGACTTGAGACTTCATCATCAAAGAAATTAAAGCTCTTCCGCTTTGGGGACATCTGTCTGAATACTGCATTAAAATTCATAATCTTCTGCATCAGCTCGATGTATTTATAAGATATTTGCTTTGAAAATATTTGTGTTCGTGTTGTCGTCCAAACCATTTTCTTCACTATTTTTATTTCTTGTATTCATACAAGTCCCAATTACACATGCTTCAAAGGGTTTAATTCCCTATTTTAACTTTGACTTAGTTTTTCTCATAATGAAGGGGGCGTTAGCTTTAGGGGTATATCTTTCCAAGCCACCGTTATCAAAAGCCCCAGATTCAAAGCAATCCATTGACAGTATATCAAACATAAAGACCATTAGAAATTGAGATGAACTGAAGGTTGTTTTTGTGCTAAGACCTTATTTGACACTAAGTGACTCTTAAGGGGCCACAGTCATGCACAGGTACACAGCGCTCACAGGTGTTTGATAGTGATGACAAAAGGTACCTTCAGAGGAATTGGAAGGAGAAGATGCACAGAGTTCCATGTTTGTCTTAAAATAGTCATTTTTGGAGGGAGCTATTGTTTTGTAGACTGTCTCCACTATAGGTTTCTCTGGCCTAATTTGCATGTCTACAGTAGAATATAGGGCATCTACTTATAGTTAAGAGACCTGGGGGTTTATTAGGTCTTTGGAAGGTTATTCTACATTCTGCCAGGTCAGTGGAGGGATGTACTCCGCTCACTAGGCAGACTACAGCCCGCGATAGATTAGAAAGCACCACCAGGCAGGGGAAGAACTCATTACATTTAGAGGCGCCGCAGCAGTTCCACCGAAAGCACTGAAGCTTTGCTGAGCAGAAGCCATGTTCAGTAAACCAATGAAGAAAAAGGGCTACCCAATAATCCCTTGCGAGCATGGGTTTAAACTACAATTAAGGCCCAGAGGCCAGCAAGAGAATTATTTACAAACAACAAAATCACGTAAGTGACAGCAAGTAAGTTCCAATAAAATTGTGTGTACTTATGAAGTAATTAATCCTGAAAGAATGTGCACACAAAAATAGATGAATCCTCATATAAAATATATTTAATATTCGGGTAGAAATCAGAAAATTCTAAAAGAACATTAATCTTGCCAGATTAATTTCGATGTTGAAGTAAGGCAGCCACAGATTAATGTCCAGAAAGTCCACTCTAATAACTATCAAAATCAGTCCACCATAAAGACTAAACAATAAAGTGGTGAAGATCCAATCAGTTCACGTAAGCAGAGTTGGACTTGGCATTGACGTTTTGGTCTCTTATATCACAAGTCCACAAGACCTCCTTCAGCACCTCCATAATAAATTGGAAATACAAAGATGACCCCTCATAAATTAGTAAAGTTTAGTAAAAGTTAACCTTCTCGATAAGAAATTGAGTTTATGCTGTCTAAATTTAGAATAAATCAAAAAACAAGTGGAGGAAAAAAACTAAATAAATTTGGTGAACAAATCCAGCCATAGTGAATGACTCGGCGCATGGAGCATCTCACGGTCAGTTAAAACGTGTGATACTGGGAGATGCTCTACATGCTGACTCATCCACTATTGCTCAATTTCCTCTGACATCTGGACACCTTTCTGGCCCAAGCTCTTCAGAAGACTTTGCAGTTTGAAGCAATGGTCAGTACCGTATCCAGGAGCTTATCCAATGTGGGAGCCCACAATCTGTGCATACCTCCACCAACTGAAAAATCAAAACAAGCCCTCCTACTCATAGACAACATAAAAGTGACACCTTTGGTGTGCAGGCACCATAGCCAGCTGTTGCCCCTCCCTCCACCAATTGGTGCTGGAGTTTTAAATTATAGTGAAGGGCTTGGTTGAGCATACACTAGGTCACCCTGTGTGCTGCAGTAGACCCCAGGAAGCACCTTCAAATTTCGTTTACAGGATTGACCATTTATTTCTTTGGGTGGTGGTTTTCTTGAATATTTGCCTTAGGAGCATAGCTAGTGCACATGTTGAATTCTTGGGTGTGTGTTTTTAGCTCACATCACTTCATACCAAAATCATTAGAACTGTTAGCGAAAGCTCTTGGTGTAAAAGTTTGTATCTTTCAGGATCAGAACACATTTGAGAGAACCAGAATGCATTTGAAGTGCTCCCTAAAAGGCAACACTGACCAAAGGGCTGAACGTTAAACTAAAGCCTAGCAGTTAGCACATAGGCATTACAAACACACCCAGGCATTTCTGGTTTCTATCCCTCTGGTTTGAGGCTTAAATGGTTTTGTTCTTCAGAACAGACAAGTCAGAACTCAAGATAGGACAGTGCCAAATGGTGTTCATTTGCCGCTAATGATTAGCAGAATGTTGGGTGCACAGCACCTTTTTAATCTATTAGAGACTACTAGTTCCATATTCCTCACCTTAGAATTTCCCCAGTGTCCGTCTGGATCCGGATGTCTACACTCTTGGTGTGTCGAGGAAGTCATCATGCAAGACAGTGTTCAAACCCTGAGATCCTGTCATCCGGCGATGTTTGTGACGGATCTGCACCTCGTGTGCTTGTGGTGTTTGGAGCGAACCCGAAGTTGTGCTCTAAGTGCCAGGTGATGAATCCGAAAGCTTTGAGGATGCGGTCCATAAAGCTCATTGCAGCCCTGTGCTCAGCTCCATGTTGCTCCTGATCTTGGTCAAGAGGAAGGTCTTGAGAATGGTCTCGAAGCCCCCGTTCTTTCTCATCCCACTCCAAATCCTTGGGACAGTCGATTAAGTTGAGGAACAAAAAGAAGTCGAAGAAGGACAAGCATTCTACAACTTCACCCTGCCCATCAGCCATCACAACGAGGAAAAGTAGCGTTGTCGTTCCAGGCCTCCATCCTTGGAGACTGTGTCTGGGTCAACTCCACGCCTCCCTGAGTTTTCGGGAGCTGGAGTGACCCCTGCCCAACTGTAATAGTTTTTTGAGGCCATGCACCTCATATTTGGGCAATCTGACTTTGCCGGAGCGCCTTTGGGCCCCTTGGATTTGGTAGGGCCCCCCTCAGGTTCCGCACCATTAGCTTTGCCCACGGCTCTCGGGGGGCACCCATGGATCCGTCCCTGGATCCAAACCAGCGTTGGTCATACTACCTCGACCTTCCCTGAGAACAGTTCTGAACTAGACACTCCCTTATGCCACCCATTCCCCACAGTTGGCATCCACTCCATCCTCATTGCTGACTCGGACACAGAGCCCAACCGTCGTCGCGTGATGCAGATTGCGACTTTGACAGGGACCTTGCTCCCTAAGTCGATCCTGACCCTTATTCTCTTGGGTTGGGGGTAAGGTGAGAATTGAGAGGGATCACTGGATCCTTTGGAATACCAGCTAGAAGATCCCATGGACTGGCAGACAACCTGGGTGAGGCCAGTGATCTGGACATTACCCCTGACACTGGCATGCATTCTCCCCCTACTATGGCTACAGAAGAGGAAGCGTCCTACTCATTGGTGGTGCGGAGATCGGTTGAGGTCCTGGGCCTCGAGCTACCTCCAGAGGCAGTTAGGACTAATCTGTCAGAGGTGCTTCTGCCTTCAGATGTGCTTCAGCCTTGAGCTTCCACTTCTGAACACCTTTTGCCCTTTAATGAAGCCCTCACTGATATCCTGCAGGGGACCTGGTCCAAACCTAGCACAGGGCCTCCTGTGAACAGGACAATTGCCCGCTGCCATAGACCTGCTCCATATGGCCCAGTCTTCCTAACTGAACACCGACCCACTAACTAGGCAGATCGGTTGCATCAACGGTGGTCTTGAGGTGCCACACCTGGTGGACGACGTTTGGCTTTTCCGGGGATGTCCAGTACACCTTTATGGACATGCTCTTTGATGACACCTGTCTCTTCTGAGACAAAGCAGACTCTGTGCTCGAGCGCTTTAAGGAGTCCTGGGCTACGGCCAGGTTCTTAGGCCTTCCAGCTGCCCCTGGTCCCCCTCAGTCTTCTTTTGCCCCTTTTGTGGCTACGGAAGGCACACCTAACCACTTCTGCTTCCCTCCAGCCACTGTGCCACACATGCTGCCCAGCTTCTGCGTGGCTGGGGATGTGGTATCCATCGACCTTGTGGATCAGGGTGCCAGTAGTCTAGCTAGTCCATGGCCCCACACCCTCTCTGCAGAAGCCGCCAAAACTTCCTAGTCTGACACTTCCCCAAAAGGGCCCAGCCAGAGGCAGGATTCGCCATCACTTGCCCCGCTGGCAGTCCATCATGTCAGACAGGTGGGTTTTGCAAAAAGTCTGCAGGGGCTACTCTCTTCCCATTGAGACTACCTCTCTCTACATGACACCATCCTACAGTCCGATGATAGCGGATCACCTGCCACTTATCTGCGAGGTGGTTACAGCTCTCTTGGCCAAGGGAATCATAGAGAGGGTTCCTGTTCCAGAAGTAGGTCATGGTTGTTACTCCTGCTGCTTTCTGGTGCCCAAAAGGGACAAGGACTGCCACCCTATCCTAGACCTTTAGTCCCACAATCTCCTCCTTAGGAAGGGAAAGTTCAAAATGCTCACTCTTGCTCAGATTCTATCTGCCCTGGACCCAGGAGACTGGATGGTAGGGTTGGACTTTCAGGATGCCTATTTCCATTTTCCCATCCTGCCCTCTGACATTACTTGCAGTTAACGGTCGACGACGAGCATTTTCAGTTCACCGTGCTCCCCTTTGGCGCCCCTCACATGTTCACCAAGGTGATGGCTGTGGTCACAGCTTATCTGTGCTGGTCAGGGGTTTCAGTCTTTCCCTACTTCGATGACTAGCTGTTGAAGGTGGGCTCGCCCCAGGCTGTCGTCTTCCACCTTCAGACTACGGTGGACCTCCTGCATTTGCTGGAAGTTACACTAGACTCCCCTCCCAGATGCTCCCCTTCATCTGAGCTGTTCTGTACACAGTGCAGTTTCGGGCTTATCCTCCAGAGTGCAGCGTCCAGGATATTCAGGCTATGATACAGATGTTTCAGCCTCTATCCTTGATTTCAGTGAGACTGACTCTGAAGCTGCTGGCCCTCATGGCCTCCTTCATCCTGCTGGTAGCACATGCCAGATGGCATATGGGGGCTCTGCAGTGGGACCTGAAGTTCCTTTTGGCGCAGCATCAGGGGAATCTCTCAAACATGGTCCACATCTTGGCGGGAACTGTGCAAGATCTGCAGTGGTGGCTTTTGAACTGCGATTGGGTCAGCGGCAGATCCCTCTCCATTCCCCAACCAGAACTGACAGTGGTGACAGATGCATCACTCCTGGGGTGGGACAGCAGAGATCAAAGAGTCTGGTCTCCGGAGGAATCTGGCCTTCACATCAGTCTTTTGGAGCTTAGGGCGATCAGACTGGCATTGAAAGCATACCTTCCCTCTCTCAAAGGGAAAGTAGTGCAGGTGATCACGGACAACAAAATCGAATTGTGGTACTGCAATAAGCAGAGCAAGGTGGGATTGTGGATCCTTTTTCAGGAGGCTGTGTACCTCTGGACAAGCCTGTAACATCACCCTGGTGCTTCAACACTTGGCTGGCTCTCTGAACGCTGGAGCAGACAAACTCAGCCGTCAGTGCTTAGTCGATCACGAATGGTATCTCCATCCGGAGGTAAATCAAGTTCTCTCTCAACAGTAGGAAGAGCTTTGGTTAGATCTGTTCACCTTCGCACAGAACGCGCAATGTCAACAGTTTTGCTCGTTTGAAGTTTCCAAGGTGGCACACGCCCAGCAGCGCTTTTTGTCTTCAGTGGAGCTCAGGCCTCCTGTATGCCTTTCTGCCCAGAGTTCTCAAGAAGATCAAGAACGAAAAGGCCCGAAGAGTCTGGTAATCTCAAGCTATTGAGCATGGCCATCGATCCTCCAATCAGACTGCCTCTTTGGGAGGATCTTCTGTCGCATCAGTAGGGGAGGGTTCTCCACCCGAACCTGTCCAGTCTCTGCCTTCTTGCGTGGAGAGTGAGTGGCGGCAGTTGACAGCTTTTGACCTTCCGCCCGAAGTCTGTAATGTTATCTTGGCAGACAGGCATGCCTCCACCAAAACGGTATAAGTCTGTCGTTGGAACAAATTTGTGGCATTGTGCACATATAAGTCTGTTGACCCCCTCTTTGACCCTGTTACTGAGGCCCTCCGGTTTATACTTTCTTTAGTCCAGCAGGGCTCTGCTTTGGGCACCCTCAAAGGTTATCTGTCTGCTATCTCTGCATTACTGAGATCACCTGATCAACCCTCTTTGTTTAAGTCTTATATAGTTAGTTAGTTCCTTAAAGGTCTTCCACATATCATTCCTCCATCACCATTCATAATGCCCCAAAGGGATGTGAATTTGGTTCTTACCTTCTTAATGTGCGTTTCTTTTGAGCTGCTCCATAATTATCCTCTCAGGCTTCTGACGTTAATCACAGCCTTCCTTCTAGCCATAACATCTGCCTTCAGGGTGAGTGAGCTGCAGGCATGGTCATCTAAGCCAACTTACTTTTACATCTATCCTGCAAAGTGGTGCTTCGAACCAGGGCTTCCTTTTTGCCAAAAGTTGTAAGGCCCTTTCATGCAGGCCATTCCATCACTTTGCCTACTTTGTATCCATCCCCTCATCCTTATAAGGAAGAGGAGAGACTCCTCTGCCTGGACCCAAGAAGAGCATTGATGTTCTACCTTGATCGAACCAAAGACATCCCGGTGAATGATCAACTCTTTGTTGTGTATGTGGGTGCAAAGAAAGGTCAGGCAGAAGAGAACCATCTCTAGATGGGTCATGCTCTGCATTAAAATGTGCTACGCATTGTCTAAAAAGCTACCCCTGGATGGTTTGTGCGCTCACGCTCCTAGAGCGATAGTTGCAACCGCTGAGCTAGCACTCAGAGTTCCAGTAATGGACATCTGTCAGGCAGCAATGTGGGCTTCTCTGCACACGTTCACTAAACACTGCTGCCTGGACAGTCAGGTCTTAAGGGACAAGTATTTTGCCTGTTCATTCCTGCAGGACTTCCTAGTATGATTTTGGTTCACAGACCCACCACTGGGGATGGTATCCTAAGGCAAGGAATCTGCAACTACAAATCTCGATCAGATGAACAAGTTACTTACATGTTATAGTTGTAGATTCCTTACCAATCCACCCATCCTTCACGCTCTGCAAACTGATATCTAGGGAGCGCGATTTCCCATTCAGGGCCCTGGTTTTGACGCACCAGTGGTCAGTGTTCCTCATGGCTCTGCGCTTCCGGCTTGGAAATTCGTGAAAAGAAACTGTCATCAGCATGCTGGGGTGGTGCCTATATATCCCCCCGCAACATCATATCTGGCATGCACGACGGCGGACGCAGAGCCGACCAGCGCCACCTAACGCCACGCAGGGATACTGCTCGAGAAAAATCTCCAGACACACACACCTGGGAACATTTTCAGTTAAAGAGTCTGCAACTAGAATGTGTCTCTACCATACAAGGCGTTACCAAAGGTAAGTATCTTGTTCTTCAAGGCTTTCCTTGATTCTGCTGCTAGAGTGCACTAAGTAGTATGCTATCTTTGTGTTATAATATGTTTGCATAGTAACAACCTGTTTTTAATTTAAATGAAAGATGAGCAGCATATTACAGCAAATGTAAAACTCTATTACGTTTGATACAAAGTTATAACCATTTTACTTTTAGGAAATTAACAGTGGAAGAAAAAGATCGTTTACAGAAGGAAGAAAAACTTTCTAAAGCTGATGAAAAGATTTATCATGCTGCTGAAGAACTGCAGACTTACAGGTATTTTCTAGCTAGCTGAGTATGCTCTTGAAGCAATTTATTATCTTGTTTTGACTTATTTTTGTGTTTACAGAACACGATCAAAAGACCTCGAAGAAGAACTTGAAAAGACTATTCGATCATATCAAAGTCAGGTATACATATCTATATGGTTTACATAAAGACTACTGTAGTCGGCAGCTATTATGCTAAAGGTTTTCCTGATTCAGGGTGCTCTCGCGGTAATCTTCAGACAGGACGATTAGATAATCACATTTTAGGCACTTTTAGAATTAAGAAGATCCCCGTTTGTAATAGGTTTAGCTTGAACATGCCTCAAATAGATATTTGTGTGATGAGCAAGTACTCCAGTAATCTTTGAGACATTTTAGCTTAAACATCTATTGGACTGATTAGACCTATCTGAAAACAAAATCTGGAAAAGGCTGGTACAGTGATGGTATCTGTGATGTCCCATAAATTAACCGGCAGGACCAGAGTTTCTGCAGGTACAAACCTCCATCTGACACAAAAGGCTGGAACATATATGTTGTTGAACCCTAAAATGTAATTTTTCATAAAGGTAATAATCATCTTATAAAGCCAATATGCTTGTCTTTACACATTGATGTGATGACCCCTTAGTAAAGCCAATTAGCTGGTCTTCATAAATTAATGTGATAACTCTTTGACAAAGCCAGTAGGCCTGTCTTGTATATTGATGTAGTCACCTCTTGACAAAGCCAATAGGCTGACTGACCTTTTCTTTATTAATATGGTGACCTCCATAACAAAATGTGGTGTTTGCTACCTGAGTAGGTGTTTACATTTTTAAAAAAAACTAAAACAATCAGTGAAAAACAAAGTTTAAAATGACATTATAGTTTGGTGAAAATGTAATTTAAACATAAGATTAAAAAATACTGAAATTTATCAGTTATAGTTAAGTAGTGAAGCTATAACTCATGCCCTCACGTTACATCACCATTACATGTCCTACGATATCATTGACAACATCAGTGCGACACCTCAAACATCATTGATGAGAATGCTGTGCTTGGTGGTAATCTACTAAGTAAAATTTAGCTTTCTGCATTCCCATAGTTTCCTTTTCAATAACCTCCTGCACACCTTAAATGTAAGAAATAGACCATTAGTTACAAAAGTAACAATGCACTTAGTTTAGTATTCCTTGTAAGATTCAGAGGTATGCATGTAATGATATGAAAGTGACATATTAAATGGTTGTTGATTGAGAAGATTGTTACCTGCTTTCTCTAGCTATCTATCTCTCTTCTGTCTCTCCCTCTCTCTCCCTTACTCCCTCCCTCTCTCTCCCTTACTCCCTCCCTCTCTCTCGCTTTCTCTCTCTCTCTCTTTTTTCATAGGAATAGCTATTTGGGTTTGAACGCATCATAGGAAATAATGTTTCTTGTGACTTCACCTTTCCTTGCAAATATACCAGACATACATAAAATTAAAGTCTATCAAGAAAGAATCATGTATTTGCTTCAATGTTTGTTCTAAAGTAAATGTTTATTTTATGTAACAGATAGTTTCCCACGAGAAAAAAGGACATGATAACTGGGTAAGTTCCATGATAATTGTGTAAATTCATATTTTGAGTATGTTCTTTAACATGTAAACAATCTGACTGTAAAAGAATGCCAGTTGTTTCTGTACACTGTCTGTCTTGTAATGTCTAAGCAGATCAGCCAAAAACATTATGCAACTTTTAGTACAACGATTTATAAAGTATCACTGAAGAATTCTACACTTCCCAAGATGACGAGTTTTAATGTGTTTCTCGGCTGCTTCACTTATTGGACAGAGAACAAGCACTTATTTATGAATCCCTCAGAACTGTCTAGCTGAAAACTCATGTGAGGGTCCAGTATCCCTTCCTCTCATGTTTAAAACATGTAACGGAGATATCTTCTGTGGTCTTACAGAACTTTGTCACACACGTAACACCCCATAACATCTGTTTCTGCCCATCTTCTTGTTGCCAGACAAGTTTGTTTTGTTCCAGACCTCTTCCACTTTGACGTCCTTTGCTGTGACGTTTCAACTGTAGATACATTCTTTACATCAAAGATATTATCTTAGTGATGCGACAATTAAGACTGAATGTCTTTACACATTGATGCCCCATAAATGAAAACCCTAGAGCTGTTCACCGATCTTCAAAAGCAAAGCAAAACACTATGCCTAATTCTACACTTACTTAGAGTGTATAAAACAACCACTTTGTTGAGTCAACTGTATAAAACAGATTGCTCAAGAAACGTTTTTCTGCATTCTAATACAGATATTTTGTGATTTATGAAAGGTGACCGTCATTTTCCATTTATAGTTAGACTACTTCCTTTTAGCTTCAGCTCTGCCTAGAATGTATTAAAAAAATATTTTGTTCTTGCCCCAGCTCACTTGAAAATGAGAGCAGACGTTCAAATATTAGGTTTGGCGTAGAGACAGCTTTAATTTTGACAGCTCCATGTATTAAAAAAATAATAGATATCACATGTATATACATACATAGAGGGGCTTTGGGACCACCCTCTTTATTCATCTGTCTGTTCAATTCTCCTTAACATTTTGCTTCTACATAATCCAGTCAATTTCAGCCACTGGCTCTCTTGCACTGTGAGTGATGACATTTTCACACTTGCACACCTGGCTATAATTTAATGGAATTCAGTTCCAGAGCGCTGGGTCAATGCCTTACATTTCCATTCTTTATCAATTTTTTAGTGTTCCATGTGTGTACAAACTTTGTCTTCAAGTTACAGTCATTTAAGTCAAAGTGTCTCTTTTCTTTGCACGAGTAACGTGGCTTTATACCCGTGTGAATTAAACCCACCTAATAGAAAGTAGGTGAATATAGATTTTTTTATTACATTTACATTGCTGCCAAATTAGGCAGCATGTTTTCTTGTTTTTCTTTTTCTAGTTTTTATTCTTGTCACATATGCTTGCAATAAGGAATAAAAGCAGTCAACCTTTGTACGAGGTTGCCATAGTTAGAAGTGTTGGCTTTGCCAATTATTTTTCAGTATGCGGATGACTGGCTGATCAAAGCTGTGTTCACTGAGCCAGCTTGCATTGTCCTTTATTAAGCTTTTGGGCCCCTCTAACAACTCATGTGTTGTATCGCATATTAGAAGTCATGTCTGTTCGATGGCAGGTGTAGCTGCAGATACACATGCTATGCATTATTCCCCCATCTAGTGTTGGGCTCGGAGTGTTACAATTTGTTTTTCTTCGAAGAAGTCTTTTCGGAGTCACAGGATCGAGTGACTCCTCCTCTCGGTCATATTGCGCATGGGCATTGACTCCATTGTTAGATTATTTTCTTTCCACTGTCGTATTCGGACGTGTTTCCTCTCACTCCGAGATTTCGAATCGGAAACTTTAGAAAACTCCCTTAATCGTAGGTATTCACCTAGCCTTGAACCGATAGTACAGACGGAAACTAGATTTTGCCCTTCTGGGGCTGTGCACCCGACTCAGGCCTGTTTGGGCCTACCGCATTGAGGCCTGATGGACCGGACTCCATTTTGATTTTGTCCTCGGTGTCACGCTGAATTTCCCTACACAGATCAACACCTTGTTTGTAATCTGTGTCTTTCTCCCGATCACAAAGAAGAAGATTGTGAGGCCTGTTGATCGTTTCGATCCAAGAAGACCCTGTGTGTTCGGAGAGCCAGAAGATTAGAAATGGCGTTGAAAAGTACAGAGCATCTCAACATCATGGAGGAAGAACAGGCACAGACAGCGGTCTCTATCAGAACACCGACTCCGAACAAGAATCGGAAGAAGATAGGCCTATCACTGCTGGACAGCACGCAAGTACGTCTGCGCTACCCCCACATATAAAAAACCATAGAAGGCCACGGGTACACCACTGCCAGAGAGCCAAGGTTCGACCTGAAAAAAGACTATCGTTGACCAACCTTCGGGTTCGGTGCCGAAAAAGGCCACTCCTCCGGGACGGAGTCGAGTAAATCCATGAAGAGTTCCGCTGCGGACTTGAGCAAGCATCCTCGCTCCTGGGAGTCGAAGCCTCGACGCCCTGCTTCGGAGCCAAAACAACGGACTCCATTTTCGGGAACGAAAAAACTTCCATCTTTGGAACCGAAAAAATCTTCTTATTCAGAAGAGCAAGGACTTCCGAGCCATCTTAAACAGAGCTCAAAATCACTGCATGAACAATCTTATAGCCCTTCTGTTGAGGACACAGATTCAGCCTGTCCTTGAGGTTATGGATGAAAGACAATCCAGGATTCACATCCACAAAGAGAATGGCAGAAGTTACTGCACCTCCTCTGCAAACCAAAAGGAAGCTGGCCTTTCAGGAGCAATTACACTGCTCAACCACCAACAAAAACAGAAGGAGAAGCCAACACCTGCTCATACTTCTCCCCCTCATCCACCACAACTTTCTTTTTCGCCTTCACCAACTAATTTGCAATATTCACATGGTGATACGGTTGATCCTTGGGATCTATACGACCCAGATCCTATTCCTGACAATTACCCTGATTTATAGCCTTCCAAGCCTTCTCCACCAGAGGACACTACAGCATACACACAGGTCGTTTCCAGGGCAGCAGTATACCATGGGGTGCTTATGTACACAGAGCCCTTAGAAGAGGATTTTATGTTTAACACTCTATCCTCCACCCACTCAAGATATCAATACCTTCCTATGCTACCTGGCATGGTTAAACATGCAGATCGAATATTTAGTGAGACAGTCAAAGCTAATGTAATTACTCCACGCATTGATAAAAAGTATAAACCTGCTCCTACAGACCCTGATTATATCGCACACCAAGTTCCTCCAGACTCAGTGGTAGTAAGTGCGGCTAGAAAGAGGGCTAAAAGCTAGTCATCAGGGGATGCTCCTCCCCCTGATAAGGAAAGTAGGGAATTTGATGCTGCTGGCAAGAGAGTGGCCACACAGGCGGCCAACCAGTGGCCAATTGCCAACTCGCAAGCCTTGCTAGCGAGATACGCTAGAGCCCACTGGGATGAGATGCAGGAACTCCTACAGCACCTCCCAAAGGTACACTAAATAAGGGCATAGCAAATTGTAGAGAAGGGTCAGGCCATAAGCAATAATCAGATACAGACTGCCCTTAATGCTGCAGATACAGCAGCTAGAAGTGTCAGTACTGCCATTACTATACGTAGACATGCATGGCTACGTTCTTCTGGTTTTAAACCAGAAATACATTAGGCAGTGCTCAACATGCCTTTTAATAAGAAGCATTTGTTTGGCCCTGAAGTAGATACGGCCATAGAAAAACTGAGGAAAGACTCAGACACTGCCAAAGCAATGGGAGCATTAAACACAACATCCTATAGAGGCTCCTTTCGCAGACAACATTTCAGGGGAGGATTCAAGCCACAATCCACTGAGGCTTCTACCTCCCAGGCAAAGCAAGGGCAACAGCAGCAGTACCAGAGAGGGGGACTTAGAGGGTCTTACAGAGGCCAGTACTTTAGAAGAGGCAAGTTCCAAACTTCAAAACAATCCACTACCCCATCTAAACAGTGGCTTATTTGCCATCCCTCAACCCCACACATCTCCTGTGGGGGAAAGACTGCAGCAATTCCACTCCCATTGGCAAAACAACACCACAGACCATTGGGTATTGTAAATTATCCACAATTGCTATTGCCTAGAATTGATTTCTACCCCTCCCAACAATCCTCCACATTATCACAAGTTGTCCCCAGAACACAATGTTGTATTACAGCAAGAAGTACAATTGCTACTACTAAAACAAGCAATAGAAATGGTCCCACATTCTCAACAAGGAACAGGAGTATACTCTCTATACTTCCTCATTCCCAAAAAGGATGGCACTCTTAGACCCATCCTAGACCTCAGATCCCTAAATCTGTATATCCTTTCAGAACACTTTCACATGGTACCTCTGCAGGACGTCATTCCACTACTACAAAAACAAGATTACATGACTGCATTAAACCTCAGAGATGCGTATTTCCATATACCCATCCATACAGCTCACGGAAAATACCTCAGGTTTGTGATAGCAGGAAAACATTATCAGTTCAAGGTTCTACCATTCAGTATAACAGCTCCAAGGGTATTCACAAAATGTCTAGCGGTAGTAGCAACCTACCTAAGAAGACAACACATACATGTCTTTCCATATCTAAAATCAAGCAATTTTATACAATGTCAACAACAACACTCAATACACAATAGAGACCCTACATACACCAGGGTTCACTCTTAACTACCAAAAATCCCATCTTCAGCCAGTACAGGTGCAACCTTACCTAGGTGCTATCCTCAATACACAAAAAGCCTTAGCCTATCCAAATACACAAAGGATACAAGCTTTCCAAAATCTCATACCACAAATGCAGCCAAATCAACAATACACTGTAAGATTAATCATGAAACTATTAGGAATGATGGCATCCTGCATAGCAATAGTACTGCATGCAAGACTAAACATGAGGACACTACAACAGTGCCTCTCACAGAATGGTCACAAGCACAGGGTCAGTTGCAAGATCTAGTGTTGTTAGACCGGCAAACGCACAGGTCGCTTCAATGGTGGAATCTCAGCAATTTAATGAAGGGGCGGTCATTTCAAGACCCTGTGCCTTAGACCACAATAACAACAGATGCATCAGTGATAGGTTGAGAAGCTCATCTCAACAACCTTACCATTCAAGGGAAATGGGATTCAAAACAGCGACATTTTCACATAAACCATTTAGAATTATTAGCTGTGTTCCTTGCCCTAAAAGCGTTTCAACCACTTCTCAAACACAAGATTGTGCTGATAAAAACAGACAATATGACAACCATGTATTACTTGAAGAAACAAGGCGGGAAACATTCATCTCAACTGTCTCTTCTAGCCCAAACTATATGGAAATGGTCAATTCACAATCACATTCATCTGCGAGCAGAATACATTCCAGGAATACACAATCAGCTAGCAGATCTCCTAAGCAGAACACACCAACAGATACACGAATGGGAGATTCACTTTCAGGTACTTCAAAAGTACTTTCAAAAGAGGGGACCACCACAAATAGACCTAATCGCAACAAGCGAAAACACAAAATTCCAAAACTTCGCATCCAGACACCCACATCCCCTATCCAAGGGCATGCTCTATGGATCAATTGTCAGGGATATTTGCTTACACTTTTCCACCTCTCCCACTCATTCCATTTCTAGTCAACAAGTTGCGTCAAAACTCACTCAATTTGATACTCATAGCACCAATGTGGGCTCGCCAACCACGGTACACAACATTGTTAGACCTGTCAGTAGTACCACATTCCAAACTCCCAGACCGACCAGATCTGTTGACACAAAACAAAGGGGAAATCAGGCACCCAAATCCCAAAACATTCAATCTGGGGATTTGGCTCCTGAAGTCATAGAATTTGGATATTTACAACTCCCATCAGAATGCATGAAGGTTATTAAGCAAGCAAGAAAACCCACTACTAGACAGTGTTATGCTAACAAATGGAAAAGATTTGTACATTACTGTCAATCTAAACAGATTGACCCTCTTACAGCATCAATACAAGATATTGAATGCTATTTACTTCATTTACAAAAATCTAATTTAGCTTTCTCTTCCATAAAAATACATCTTACTGCGATTTCAGCATATTTGCAAAAGATACAGCACAGCTCCTTATTTAGAGTTCCTGTTATTAAAGATTTCATGGAAGGTTTAAAACGCATCATTCCACCCAGGTCTCCTCCAGTTCCCTCTTGGAATTTAAACATAGTGCTTACACGACTTATGGGACCACCATTTGAACCTATGCACTCATGTCAAATGCAATTCTTAACATGGACGGTTGCCTTCCTAGTCTCAATTACGTCTTTAAGAAGTGTAAGCGAAATACAAGCCTTCACTATTGAAGAACCGTTCTTACAGGTACAAAGCATAAAGTTGTACTAAGAACAAACCCCAAATGTTTGCCAAAGGTCGTCTCGCCTTTTCATATAAATCAAACTGTGGAACTACCAGTCTTCTTCCCACAGCCAGATTCTGTGGCAGAAAGAGCTCTACATACATTAGACATTAAAAGAGCCCTAATGTACTATATAGACATAACAAAACCATTCAGAAATACTAAACAACTGTTTGTAGCTTTCCAAAAACCTCATACAGGTAACCCCATATCAAACAAGGGTTGGCAAGATGGATTGTAAGATGCATCCAAACATGCTACGTTAAAGCCAAAAGACAACTCTTAGTTACTCCTAAAGCACATTCTACAAGGAAAAAAGGTGCTACAATGGCTTTTTTAGGAAGTATACCAATGGCTGAAATATGCAAAGCAGCTACTTGGTCAACACCACATACATTCACTAAACACTACTGTACTGTGTAGATGTTTTAGCAAGACCACAAGCCACAGTAGGTCAAGCTGTACTCAGAACATTATTTCAAACAACTTTAACTCCTACAGGCTGACCACCGCTTTTATGGGAGGACAAACTGCTTTGTAGTCTATGCACAGCATGTGTATCTGCAGCTACACATGCCACCAAACAGAAAATGTCACTTACCCAGTGTACATCTGTTCGTGGCATATTCTGCTGCAGATACACATGCACCCTCCCACCTTCCACGGGAGCCAGTAGTTAGAATGGGCATCTCTTTTCTTTTCACCTATATACTCTATCACTCCTACCTTACCGTCTGTGAGAAAACAGTCTAACATGGGGTCGATGCCCATGCGCAGTGGAGCCGAAAGCGAGGAGTCACTCGGTCCTGTGACTCGAAAGGACTTCTTCAAAGAAAAACAACTTGTAACACTCCAAGCCCAACACTAGATGGCAGGAACAGTGCACAGCATGTGAATCTGCAGCGGAACATGCCACGAACAGACTTACACTGGGTAAGTGACATTTTCCATATATATATATATATATATATATATATATATAATGTTCGATGGCATGTGTAGCTGCAGATACACATGCTTTGCACATCCCGCCATCTAGTGTTGGGCTCGGAGTGTTACAAGTTGTTTTTCTTCGAAGAAGTCTTTTCGAGTCACGAGATCGAGGGACTCCTCCCCTTTCGGCTCCATTGCGCATGGGCGTCGACTCCATCTTAGATTGTTTTTTTTCCGCCATCGGGTTCGGACGTGTTCCTTTTTCGCTCCGTGTTTCGGTTCGGAAAGATAGTTAGAATCTCGGAAAATTCAACGGTATTGTTTGCGTTCGGTATCGGGTTAGTTACAACAGATCGACACCGAATTTTGAAGCGCTCCGGTGGCCCTTCAGGGTTTTTTCGATCCCCCGTCGGGGCCTGGTCGGCCCGACCACGTGTCTCTTCAAGGCTGATGGAACAGACCCCATTCCGCTTCTGCCCCAAATGCCACAACAAGTATCCGTATACAGATCAGCACCTGGTCTGTAACTTGTGTTTGTCTCCAGAACACAAGGAAGATACTTGTGAAGCCTGTCGAGCGTTTCGGTCGAGGAAGACACTAAGAGACCGAAGAGCAAGAAGACTGCAAATGGCGTCGGCGCCGACAGGACAAAGACACTTGGAGGAGGAAGAAGAAACCTTCTCCATCCAGGACTCGGACTCGGAAGAGCTCGATCCCGAAGAGACGCCTAAAACCGTGAGTAAGACGTTGATACACAAAACTCACGAGAAGACCACAAAAGCCCAGGGGACGCCACCGCCAGCAGGCCATGGCTTAACCCGAAAAATAGGTGACCGACTATCGGCACCGAAAAAGGGCACGCATGTGTCGAAGTCATCCGACTCCGGTCGAGATACCGGCACACAGCAAACTCGAGCCCGAGACAGCGGGACCGAGCAAGTTCGACACCGAGAGGGCGCCACCGAAACAAGTCGGCACCGAGAGACCCGGACGCCGAAAATAAAGAAGGTGTCGTCGGAGCCGAAAAAGGCTACCGAAAAGATTTCCATTCCGAAACATCCAGCCTCGGAACCAAAATCAGGTTCCTACACAGAGGAACAGGGACTGTCCTCCCAAATGCAAGGACATAAGTTCGGACAAGAACTACAGTCAATGGAGCCAGACTACACTCAGAGAAGGCTCCAAATCCAAAAGGACACAGGGAAGATAAGTACTCTTCCCCCAATTAGGATGAAAAGAAGATTTGCCTTTCAAGAAAAGGACAATCAGCCACAGGCAAAGGTGGCAAAACAAACAACACCGCCACCATCCCCACCACCATCAACGCACACATCACCGGTAGCCACTCCACCACTGATGCAATCCCCAACTCATACTGGAATGAGTCAGGATGATCCCGACGCATGGGATCTTTATGATGCGCCAGTGTCAGATAACAGCCCAGACTGTTACCCAGCTAGGCCGTCGCCACCTGAGGACAGTACAGCTTATACACAGGTGGTGTCAAGAGCAGCTGCATTTGATAACGTCACCTTGCACGCAGAACCCATTGAGGATGACTTTTTGTTTAATACACTATCCTCGACTCATAGCCAATACCAAAGCTTACCTATGCTACCTGGAATGCTAAAACACTCCAAACAGGTGTTTCAGGAGCCTGTGAAGGGCAGGGCCATAACTCCAAGAGTAGAAAAAAAGTACAAGCCACCGCCAACAGACCCTGTATATATCACGCAGCAATTAACACCAGACTCTGTGGTAGTAGGGGCAGCTCGCAAAAGAGCAAACTCTCACACCTCAGGAGACGCACCACCTCCAGACAAGGAGAGTCGCAAGTTCGACGCTGCGGGGAAAAGGGTTGCAGCACAAGCTTCCAACCAATGGCGTATTGCCAACTCACAGGCACTGCTGGCAAGATATGATAGGGCTCATTGGGACGAAATGCAACATTTCATTGAACACTTACCCAAGGAGTTCCAGAAGAGGGCCCAACAAGTGGTGGAGGAAGGACAAAGTATCTCAAATAATCAGATACGTTCAGCAATGGATGCAGCAGATACAGCTGCTAGGACAGTAAATACAGCAGTAACCATAAGGAGACACGCATGGTTGCGTACGTCAGGATTCAAGCCGGAAATACAACAAGCCGTGCTTAATATGCCTTTTAACGGACAGCAGTTGTTTGGGCCGGAGGTGGACACTGCTATCGAAAAACTTAGACACTGATACGGCCAAAGCCATGGGCGCACTCTACTCCCCACAGAGCAGAGGCACATTTCGCAAAACGCAGTTTAGAGGGGGGTTTCGAGGACAAACTACAGAACCCACAACCTCACAAACAAGGCCCACTTATCAGAGCCAATATCAGCGGGGAAGTTTTCGGGGACAATATAGAGGGGGACAATTCCAAAAGAGTAGAGGGAAGTTCCAAAGTCCCAAAACTCCTCAAAACAAGCAGTGACTTCCACGTCACAAATCCCCAACACCTAACACCTGTGGGGGGAAGACTAACCAAGTTTTACAAACATTGGGAGGAAATAACAACAGACACTTGGGTCCTAGCAATTATCCAGCATGGTTAGAGCATAGAATTTCTCAAATTCCCTCCAAACGTCCCACCGAAAACACACAATATGTCAAAACAACACATGGATCTTCTAGGACTAGAGGTCCAAGCGTTGATACAAAAGGGAGCAATAGAATTAGTACCAATTCCACAGAAAGGAACAGGAGTTTACTCTCTGTACTTTCTCATACCCAAAAAGGACAAGACTCTAAGACCCATATTAGATCTCAGAACATTAAATACCTTCATCAAATCAGATCACTTTCACATGGTGACATTACAGGACGTAATCCCACTGCTCAAACAACAAGACTACATGACAACACTAGACCTAAAGAATGCATACTTCCATATACCGATACATCCTTCACACAGAAAGTACTTAAGGTTTGTATTCTAAGGGGTACATTACCAATTCAAAGTGTTGCCATTCGGGATAACAACTGCGCCAAGAGTTTTTACAAAATGCCTGGCAGTAGTAGCTGCTCATATCAGAAGGCAGCAAATACATGTGTTCCCGTACCTAGACGATTGGTTAATCAAAACCAACACGCAAGAACTGTGTTCACAACACACAAAGTATGTCATAGAAACCCTCCACAAACTAGGTTTCTCACTCAACTACACAAAGTCACACCTTCAGCCATGTCAAACACAGCAATACTTGGGGGCGACAATCAACACAATAAAAGGGATTGCCACTCCAAGTCGCAAAGGGTACAGGCATTTCACAATGTAATACAGGCCATGTATCCAAAACAAAAGATACAAGTCAAGATGGTGATGAAACTACTAGGCATGATGTCCTCATGCATAGCCATTGTCCCAAACGCAAGATTGCACATGCGGCCCTTACAACAGTGCCTAGCATCACAATGGTCACAGGCACAGGGTCAACTTCTAGATCTAGTGTTGATAGACCGCCAAACATACACCTCGCTTCAATGGTGGAACAATATAGATTTAAACCAAGGGCGGCCTTTCCAAGACCCAGTGCCTCAATACGTAATAACAACGGATGCCTCAATGATAGGGTGGGGAGCACACCTCAACCAACACAGCATCCAAGGACAATGGGACGCTCAACAGAGACAGTTTCACATAAATCACTTAGAACTACTAGCAGTGTTTCTAGCGTTGAAAGCATTTCAACCTATAATAAGACACAAACACATTCTTGTCAAAACAGACAACATGACAACGATGTATTATCTGAACAAACAAGGAGGAACATACTCAACACAGTTGTGTCTCCTGGCACAAAAAATATGGCATTGGGCGATTCACAACCGCATTCGCCTAATAGCACAGTATATTCCAGGGATTCAGAATCAGTTAGCAGACAATCTCTCTCGAGATCACCAGCAGATCCACGAATGGGAGATTCACCCCCAAATAATAAACACCTACTTCCAAAGATGGGGAACACCACAAATAGACCTATTTGCAACAAAAGAAAACGCAAAATGCCAAAACTTTGCATCCAGATACCCACAGGATCAGTCTCAGGGCAATGCATTATGGATGAGTTGGTCAGGGATATTTCCATACGCTTTTCCCCCTCTCCCACTCCTTCCATATCTGGTAAACAAATTGAGTCAAAACAAACTCAAACTCATACTAATAGCACCAACTTGGGCCAGACAACCTTGGTATACAACACTACAAGACCTCTCAGTAGTGCCTCATGTCAAACTACCAAACAGACCAGATCTGTTAACCCAACACAAACAACAGATCAGACAGCCAAATCCAACATCCATGAATCTAGCAATT
Organism: Pleurodeles waltl; assembly: GCF_031143425.1. Taxonomy (NCBI): domain Eukaryota; kingdom Metazoa; phylum Chordata; class Amphibia; order Caudata; family Salamandridae; genus Pleurodeles; species Pleurodeles waltl. The sequence goes on from NC_090448.1 coordinate 1,012,695,516, forward strand.
TGGCTCCTGAAGTCTTAGAATTCGGACATCTGGACCTCACACAAGAATGTATGGAGGTCATAAAACAAGCTAGGAAACCAACCACAAGACATTGCTATGCAAATAAATGGAAAAGATTTGTTTATTACTGCCATAATAAACAAATACAACCCTTACACACATCTGCTAAACACATCGTCAGCTACCTATTGCACTTACAAAAGTCAAAGCTGGCTTTTTCATCTATTAAAATTCATCTCACCGCTATTTCAGCTTATCTGCAAATTACGCACTCGACATCACTATTTAGGATCCCAGTCATAAAAGCTTTTATGGAGGGTCTGAAAAGAATTATCCCACCAAGGACGCCACCAGTTCCTTTGTGGAACCTTAACATTGTCTTAACACGACTCATGGGTCCACCGTTTGAACCCATGCACTCATGTGAAATACAATACTTAACATGGAAAGTAGCATTTCTAATTGCCATCACATCTCTAAGAAGAGTAAGTGAGATACAAGCATTTACCATACAAGAACCATTTATTCAAATACCCAAGCATAAAGTAGTTTTACGAACAAATCCTAAGTTCTTACCAAAAGTCATATCACCGTTCCACTTGAATCAAACAGTAGAACTACCATTGTTCTTTCCAGAGCCAGATTCTGTAGCTGAAAGAGCACTACATACATTAGACATCAAAAGAGCGTTAATGTACTACATTGACAGAACAAAACAAATTCGAAAAACGAAACAATTGTTCGTTGCTTTCCAAAAACCTCATACAGGAAACCCAATATCCAAACAAGGCATTGCTAGATGGATAGTTAAATGCATTCAAACCTGTTATCTCAAAGCAAAAAGAGAACTGCCTATAACACCAAAGGCACACTCAACTAGAAAGAAAGGTGCTACCATGGCCTTTCTAGGAAACATTCCAATGACTGAAATATGTAAGGCAGCCACATGGTCTACGCCTCATACGTTTACCAAACACTACTGCGTGGATGTGTTAACAGCACAACAAGCCACAGTAGGACAAGCAGTACTACGAACTTTATTTCAAACAACTTCAACTCCTACAGCTTTTGGGGAGATAACTGCTTACTAGTCTATGCAAAGCATGTGTATCTGCAGCTACACATGCCATCGAACGGAAAATGTCACTTACCCAGTGTACATCTGTTAGTGGCATGAGACGCTGCAGATTCACATGCGCCCACCCGCCTCCCCGGGAGCCTGTAGCCGTTTCGAAGTTGGTCTTGAACATTTGTAAATTTGTAAATATATCACTTTAAACCACATTATTTACATACATATTTACTCCATTGCATGGGCACTATTACTATAATACACAACTCCTACCTCACCCTCTGCGGGGAAAACAATCTAAGATGGAGTCGATGCCCATGCGCAATGGAGCCGAAAGGGGAGGAGTCCCTCGATCTCGTGACTTGAAAGACTTCTTCGAAGAAAAACAACTTGTAACACTCTGAGCCCAACACTAGATGGCGGGATGTGCAAAGCATGTGAATCTGCAGCGTCTCATGCCACGAACAGATGTACACTGGGTAAGTGACATTTTCCATATATAATATGTTCAATGACGTGTAGCTGCAGATACACATGCTGTGCATTATCCTGCCATCTAGTGTTCGGCTCGGAGTGTTACAAGTTGTTTTTCTTCGAAGAAGTCTTTTCGAGTCACAAGACCGAGGGACTCCTCCCTTTCGGCTCCATTGCGCATGGGCGTCGTCTCCATCTTAGATTGTTTTCTTTCCGCCATCGGGTTCGGACGTGTTCCTCTTCGCTCCATATTTCGAATCGGGAAAGTTAGCTAAACATCAATAATTTGACGGTATTGTTCGCGCTCGGTACCGGTTTAGTGTTAGTATATCAACACCGATAGTAGAAGCGCTCCGGCGGCCCTTCGGGGCTTCCACTCTTTAGCGGGGCCTGGTCGGCCCGACCGCACCCATCATCGAAACTAATGGACAGGACCCCCTTCCGCTTCTGTCCGAAGTGCCACGCGAAGTATCCTTATACAGACCAACACTTGGTCTGTAATCTGTGTCTATCACCGGAACACAGGGAGGATACTTGCGAGGCCTGTCTGGCATTTCGATCGAAAAAGACCCTACGCGATCGAAGAGCCAGAAGACTACAAATGGCGTCGACACCAAGAGAACAGATCGACGTCAAAGAGGAGGAAAAAATCTCCATCCAAGGAACGGACTCAGACGACTCCGAAAGTGAGCAACCGGCAACAACGCAGAAAACTGAGTAAAACTGCCCCGTCCAAGACTCACACCAAGATAGTAAAGGCCAAGGGGATGCCACCGCCAGCAGGCCATGGCTTAACCCATCGAAAAGACGGTGACCAAACATCGGCACCGAAAAAGGCCACACAACTGCCGAAGACATCCGACTCCGGTCGAGATTCAGGCTCCGAATGATCTCGGCACCGAGAGTTGGACACACCCAAGGTGAAAAAAGTTACCTCGGAACCAAAAAAGCATCCTCAGAGCCGAAATTAGGCTCTTACACGGAAGAGCAAGGACTTTCCGGCCAAATGCATGAACATAGATTTGAGCAGGAAATAAGTATGGGGGAACCAGACCATACCCAAAGGAGGCTGCATATCCAGAAAGAGACTGGAAAAATACAAACTCTTCCTCCAATTAAAATCAAAAGAAAGCTGTCATTTCAGGAGTCCGAAATGCAGCCAAAGGCAAAGGAGGCAAGAGATAAAACACCACCACCAAGGTTTTCGCCACAGCCTTCTCCACTATATTCACCACAGCTGTCCCCAGTAACAACACCCCCAATGCAGTCACCGACACATACAGGGATGACACAGGATGACCCGGATGCATGGGACTTATATGATGCACCGGTATCCGACAACAGTCCTGATTGTTACCCAACAAGGCCGTCACCTCCAGAAGACAGTACTGCATACACGCAGGTACTATGAAGGGCAGCTACATTCCACAATGTAGCAATGCATTCGGAGCCAATAGAGGATGATTTCCTATTTAACACCTTGGCATCCGCCCACAGTTCCTACCAAAGTCTGCCAATGCTCCCAGTCATGCTCAAGCACGCAAAACAGGTCTTCCAGGACCCAGTGAAAGGAAGGGCTATCCCGCCTAAGGTGGAGAAAAAATACAGACCTCCCCCAACGGACCCTGTGTTTATAAAACAGCAACTGAAACCAGATTCTGTGGTCTTGGGAGCAGCAAAAAAGAGGGCAAACTCTCAATCATCAGGAGATGCACCACCGCCTGACAAAGAGAGTAGGAAGTTCGATGCAGCGGGCAAACGAGTTGCAGCACAGGCAGCCAATCAGTGGCAGATCGCAAACTCGCAGGCCCTATTGGCTCGCTACGACAGGGCACACTGGGACGAGATGCAACACATTATACAGCACTTGCCCAAAGAACACCAGAAACGTGCCCAACAGGTTGTTGAAGAAGGACAAGCAATTTCCAACAACCAGATAAGATCCGCATTGGACTCAGCAGACACAGCAGCACGGACAGTCAACACTGCGCTAACCATTCGCAGGCATGCATGGTTACGGAGCTCAGGGTTCAAACCCGAAATCCAGCAAGCTGTGTTAAACATGCCTTTTAACCAGGAACAATTGTTTGGGCCGGAGGTGGACACAGCAATTGAGAAATTAAAGAAGGACACAGACACAGCCAAAGCCATGAGCGCGCTCTACTCCCCACAAAGCAGAGGCACTTTTATAAAGCCACAATTTAGAGGGGGGTTTCGTACGCAAACACCAGAGCATTCCACCTCACAAACCAGACCCACCTATCAGGGGCAATACCAGAGAGGAGGGTTTCGAGGCTCATACAGGGGTGGACAATTCCCAAGAGCAAGGGGAAAATTCCAAAGCCCTAAAACAAGTCCAACCAAACAGTGACTTCAATGTCACAAACTCCCAACACTTAACACCAGTGGGGGGGAGACTTACTGCATACTACAAAAACTGGACAAACATAACTACGGACGCATGGGTCCTAGCCATTATCCAACATGGGTATTGCATAGAATTCATACATTTCCCACTAGATGTGCCCCCAAGAGCACACAATATGTCCAAACAACACTTAGACCTGTTACAACTAGAAGTCCAAGCATTGTTACAAAAACAAGCAATAGAATTAGTACCCAACCATCAAAAATGAACAGGTGTCTACTCACTATATTTCCTAATTCCAAAGAAGGACAAAACGTTGAGACCCATATTAGACCTCAGAACGCTGAATCTCTACATCAAATCAGATCACTTCCACATGGTAACACATCAAGACGTGATTCCCTTGCTCAAAAAACAGGACTACATGTCAACGTTAGATCTCAAGGATGCATATTTTCACATACCCATACATCCTTCGCACAGAAAATACTTAAGGTTTGTAATACACGGCATGCATTATCAATTCAAGGTGTTACAGTTCGGGATAACAACAGCCCCAAGGGTATTCACAAAATGCCTTGCAGTAGTAGCCGCTCATATAAGGAGACAGCACATGCACGTATTCCCATACTTAGACGATTGGTTAATAAAAACCAGCACTCAACAACAGTGTCTTCTTCACACGCAATACGTTATAGAAACTCTTCACAAACTAGGGTTTTCTATAAAATACCAAAAATCACAACTGCAGCCATCCCAGATACAGCAATACTTGGGAGCAACACTCAACACACAAAAAGCAATTGCCACTCCAAGTCCATAAAGGGTACAAGCGTTCCAAAATATAGCATTAAACATGCAGCCAAACCAACACTACCAAGTGAGGTTTGTAATGAAACTTCTAGGCATGATGTCTTCATGCATAGCCATTGTCCCAAACGCAAGATTACACATGCGGCCCTTACAACAGTGCCTAGCAAAACAATGGACACAAGCACAGGGTCAACTCCAAGATCTAGTGTTGGTAGACCGCCAGACACACTTCTCGCTTCAATGGTGGAACCCTATAAATTTAAACCAAGGGTGGCCATTCCAAGACCCAGTGCCTCAAGACGTGATCACAACAGATGCTTCCATGGTGGGGTGGGGAGCACACCTCAACCAGCACAGCATACAGGGACAATGGAACAATCAACAACAACAACTGCACATAAATCATTTAGAACTGTTGGCAGTGTTTCTAGCATTAAAAGCATTTCAACCACTGATAGCCCACAAACACATTCTTGTCAAAACTGACAACATGACAACAATGTATTACCTCAACAAACAAGGAGGGACACACTCGTCACAACAGTGTCTCTTAACACAAAATATTTGGCATTGGGCAATTCACAATCACATTCGCCTAATAGCACAATACATCCCAGGCATTCAAAACCAGTTAGCCGACAATCTCAGTCGAGATCACCAACAAACACACAAATGGGAAATTCATCCCCAGATCCTACAAGATTACTTTCTACGCTGGGGAACACCAAAGATAGACCTATTCGCAACAAAAGAAAACGCAAAATGCCAAAACTTCGCGTCCAGGTACCCACACCCTCAGTCCAAGGGCAATGCGTTATGGATCAGTTGGTCAGGGATACTACTACAAGACATTGTTATGCAAACAAATGGAAAAGATTTGTTTACTACTGCCACAATAATCAAATTCAACCACTACATGCTTCCGCAAAGGACATAGTAAGTTACTTATTACACTTACAAAAGTCTAAACTAGCATTCTCTTCTATTAAAATACATCTCACAGCAATATCTGCCTATCTGCAGATTACACATTAAACATCGCTTTTTAGAATCCCAGTCATCAAAGCATTTATGGAGGGATTAAAAAGAATCATACCCCCGAGAACACCACCAGCACCTTTGTGGAACCTTAATATTGTATTAACACGACTCATGGGACCACCATTTTAACCCATGCACTCTTGTGAAATGCAATACTTAACTTGAAAGTTAGCCTTTCTCATAGCTATCACATCACTTAGAAGAGTAAGTGAGATACAAGCATTTACTATACAAGAACCCTTTATACAGATACATAAACATAAAGTGGTTCTCTGTAAAAATCCCAAATTCTTACCAAAGGTTATATCACCATTCCACCTAAACCAAACAGTGGAACTCCCAGTCTTCTTTCCACAACCAGACTCAGTAGCCGAAAGAGCCTTACATACATTAGACATAAAAAGAGCACTAATGTATTACATTGACAGAACAAAACAATTTCGCAAAACAAAACAATTGTTTGTAGCCTTCCAAAAACCTCATGCAGGAAATCCTATATCCAAGCAAGGCATTGCCAGATGGATAGTGAAATGTATTCAAACTTGCTATATTAAAGCAAAAAGATATCTACCTATTACACCAAGAGCGCATTCCAGTAGGAAAAAAGGCGCCACAATTGCTTTTCTAGGAAATATACCTATGACAGAAATTTGTAAGGTAACCACATGGTCTACGCCTCATACATTCACAAAACATTACTGTGTAGATGTGTTAACACAACAAGCCACAGTAGGACAGGCTGTATTACGAACATTATTTCAAACAACTTCAACTCCTATAGGCTAAGCCACAGCTTTTTTGGGGAGATTACTGCTTATTAGTCTATGCACAGCATGTGTATCTGCAGCTACACATGCCATCGAACGGAAAATGTCACTTACCCAGTGTACATCTGTTTGTGGCATGAGACGCTGCAGATTCACATGCGCCCTCCCACCTCCCCGGGAGCCTGTAGCCGTTATAAGTTGAATGAAAATTGTAAATCTGTAAATAAATACTATTTCAGTACACATTATGTACATACATACTTATTCCATTGCATGGGCACATTTAGTATATTCACAACTCCTACCTCACCCTCTGCTGGGAAAACAATCTAAGATGGAGTCGACGCCCATGTGCAATGGAGCCGAAAGGGAGGAGTCCCTCGGTCTCGTGACTCGCAAAGACTTCTTCAAAGAAAAACAACTTGTAACACTCCAAGCCCAACACTAAAAGGCAGGATAATGCACAGCATGTGAATCTGCAGTGTCTCATGCCACGAACAGATGTACACTGGGTATGTGACATTTTCCATATATACATATCTATTTATTTATACAGAAGTGATGATGCTGAGGTGGGTTTCGAAGACAAATGTCAAGGTAGGCGAAGAGATTAGGTGATATTTCACACTCAGTAGGATAAAAGGAACCATACAGACCCTTAAGCTATCTTGAGCCACAGGCCCAGACAGTCTCCTCGCAGTAGTAATAAACAAGCATGTGCAATGTAATAAGTCTCGCATTTGCTTGAGTTAGAGCTCTTGGCATTGTAAATGCATAACTGGACTTTTCTTGCCGCATAAATAGGTCAAATCAGCCATATAATTTGGTCCTTTTGCCACATAATTCTAGTGGCCCTGCATAAAACTAGAGTACTTCCATTTACCTTCTTCCTCTATTTGCAGCAAAAAATGAAAATGTTGCCATTATTTATTATATTTTTGTTATATTTTGAGCTCCCCCCCAAACCTAGTGTGGGGACTCAGAGATGACCTAGACAGAAAGAACAGGTCGTGCGGTGATCGAGTGCAGCAAATATTGTAATATCTTGACTGTAATGCTCAGAACAGCCCCTAGAGGGCACCAGTATATAAATAACATTTGTAAGAAACATGGTTGTGTAACCATACAGTGAGGTCAGCCCCTAGAGGGCGTAGCATCATGAAAACAGAATGGCAGAAAATAATGCAATGTAACCATATAGGTAGCCCCTAGAGGGCGTAGTGCCGTAAACATTTTCAGGCCTACTGCAATACTGTTACAAACAAGGCCCTTAAATCACAAACTATTCCCACCTGTAAAACAAAGGTTCCAGCCATGAGAGAGCTTATTAAGACATTGAATGGTGGGAGAGTTTACTATTTTGGGAGTCCCCACCCCCCAACCTAGTGTGGGGACCCAGAGATAACCTAGATAGAAAGACGGTGTCGTGCTGAACGGCTTGGTGGTGGTCCCATTCTCATAGGACCACTACAGGCTGAGTTACGGGCAGAAATATTTTGAAAAAGAAATGTCCCGCAAAACATTATGAGGCGAGTTTCCCGAGTAGAGTGAATATTGTAGTATCGGCGTTCCCACTGAGGCGGGAGAGTCGCTTTGAGGATTTCTGTGTTTATTTATTTTGTAAATACTCCGGTTTGTATATTTTTCAGCTGCTAAACTTTTAAAGTGGTCTCATGTAAAGCGCTTTTCTGATCGAGGTCGCGCTAAATGAAACTTCACGTAGTCATGTAAAGTGCTCCTCCGATTGAGTTTGCGCTATATTAAACTGTAGCACTCCTCCAATCGAGTTTGTGCTACATGAACCTTTTTTTAAAAATTTACCAAATGACACCACAAAGAAAAAACACCATGCCAAAAACAAGGAAGAGGAAGAAACAACATACGTCCATTCAGCTCAAAGCTACAAGGCAAAAGAAAAAAAATAGCGCTCCCACACTAAGGTATCTGGCCGATCATGCAATAATCCAGGTAGGAAATCAAGGGAATTTTGAAAAGCAGGCCCAGGAATGAATGAAAGTGTTAGGCGTGCGAATGGGTGTGGGT